>NC_137684.1:1810000-1920000 GCF_963989245.1 Nansenia antarctica
CCCTAAACCTAGTTTTCCCACATGTACCGATTTCCCACATGTACCGTAACAGATACACCACTGCCCTTCTATATTCAGTAGTAGTTTCTAACCCTGCCGTATTACCGTCTGCTCTGACAGGCTACCAGAAGTTTGTCGATCCAGGGATCTCATCTGAGTTCTCGGCTGCTGCTGAGCGGTTCGGATCCACTATGGTCCCCCCTGGTGTCTACATGAGGTACTGCAGGATTCATACTCCTCCTTTGACTGGGAAAAATATGAATATAAACTCAGCACAACAATGTTTTACTCGTGTGTAAAATATCACTGCAATGCTCTTGGGCTGGTTTTGTTTGTTTTTCTCAAAGAATCATGATCCAAAACACAATGTTTATTACAGCATTTCTTTTTCAACCGCTGCGTAGTGTGTATCCATGCATTTTTCATGTGTTTTACTCTGACTGCAGAAACAGAACATGCCACTTTAGGGACGTGGTCAACATCGACGGGAGCCTGTCACCCGCCATGCGGATGTGTAACAGTTTTTGGAACCGTCAGGTAACAGCTGATCATCATCTGGTTTTTATCTCTATCTGAACCCTGGTTTTCATCTCTAGCGTTATTATTATTTTTCACTTATGTTTTTGTCTGTTTTTGTCCTCGCACTTAGTTTATTGTTATTGTTCTGCACCGCCAGACCAAAGCAAATTCCTTGTTTGTGAAAACCTACGTGGCGATACATCTGTAGAAACTGATTCTGATTCTGATGAAAGAGATATTCGATCCAAACAAACTAGACTGAATATGAACATGGAAGTGTGTTGCTTTGAACCAATAATTCTATCTTGTAGAACCCCAACCTGAGGTCAGGCCAGGACATAGATGACCTCATCATGGGAATGACCTCCCAGATCGCAGAGAGAGAGGACAACATCGTTGTGGAGGACTTACGAGGTCACTTTGAAGCTTATCTTTCAACCCAGCTAACACTTTGAAACATTTAAGTCATTTAGCAGACACTTTTATCCAAACGTACAATAAGTACATTTGTCTAAAATAAGTAGGAATAAACTATACATCAGTCATCGTTAGTAAAACCTTTGATGTGCCATCAGCAGTCACAGTGCTAGAGAAAGTCAGAACAGAAGATGTTGTATGTGACCATTTGTTGTCTTTCTACTCAACCAGACTACATGTATGCACTGTAATAACACTGTAATAACACTGTAATAACACACCTACAACACTGTAATAACACTGTAATAACACTGTAATAACACTGTAATAACACACCTACAACACTGTAATAACACTGTAATAACACACCTACAACACTGTAATAACACTGTAATAACACACCTACAACACTGTAATAACACTGTAATAACACACCTACAACACTGTAATAACACTGTAATAACATACCTACAACACTGTAATAACACTGTAATAACACTGTAATAACATACCTACAACACTGTAATAACACTGTAATAACATACCTACAACACTGTAATAACACTGTAATAACATACCTACAACACTGTAATAACACTGTAATAACACACCTACAACACTGTAATAACACTGTAATAACATACCTACAACACTGTAATAACATACCTACAACACTGTAATAACATACCTACAACACTGTAATAACATACCTACAACACTGTAATAACACTGTAATAACATACCTACAACACTGTAATAACATACCTACAACACTGTAATAACACTGTAATAACATACCTACAACACTGTAATAACATACCTACAACACTGTAATAACATACCTACAACACTGTAATAACATACCTACAACACTGTAATAACACTGTAATAACATACCTACAACACTGTAATAACACTGTAATAACATACCTCCAACACTGTAATAACATACCTACAACACTGTAATAACATACCTACAACACTGTAATAACATACCTACAACACTGTAATAACACTGTAATAACATACCTACAACACTGTGATAACACACCTACAACACTGTAATAACACTGTAATAACACACCTACAACACTGTAATAACACTGTAATAACATACCTACAACACTGTAATAACACTGTAATAACATACCTACAACACTGTAATAACACACCTACCACACTGTAATAACACTGTAATAACATACCTACAACACTGTAATAACACACCTACAACACTGTAATAACACTGTAATAACATACCTACCACACTGTAATAACACTGTAATAACACTGTAATAACACACCTACCACACTGTAATAACACTGTAATAACACTGTAATAACATACCTACAACACTGTAATAACATACCTACAACACTGTAATAACACTGTAATAACACTGTAATAACATACCTACAACACTGTAGTAACAATGTAATAACATACGCTACCAGACTACATGTACGGTCCCCTGAAGTTCTCCCGTTCCGACCTGGTGGCCCAGGTCATCCAGAGAGGGAGGGACTTCGGCCTCCCCAGCTACAGCCAGATCAGACACACCCTGGGGCTTCCCCCGGTGAAGACATGGGAGGACATCAACCCTCAGCTGCACACAACCAACCCACAGGTAGGCTGACTAGACTAGGCTAACTAAGACAGTGAAGCCAGGTAGGCTGACTAGACTAGGCTAACTAGGACAGTGAAGCCAGGTAGGCTAACTAGACTAGGCTAACTCAGACAGTGAAGCCAGGTAGGCTAACTAGACTAGGCTAACTCGGACAGTGAAGCCAGGTAGGCTAACTAGACTAGGAGAGTAAAGCTTGGTAGGCTGTGTGAAAGATCTAACATCTAACAATTCATGTTAGATGATTAGTAGGGTACAATGTAGGAATGGTACTGTACTGTATTTTCACTGAACTGTTGTACTGCTGTAATTTTGCATTATATGCGGAGGCGTGCTGAATGCACGAGTCATATGCAAAAGATGGTTCTGCTATGTATCTACCAATCTAATGGTTAATAGCAGAACCATCTTTTGCATATGACTCGTGCATTCAGCATGCCTACGCATATAATGCAAAATTACAGCAGTACAACAGTTCAGTGAAAATACAGTACAGTACCATTCTATTTTAACTTTTATTTTATGCACAAATAATTGTATTTATTC
The DNA here is from genome assembly GCF_963989245.1 of Nansenia antarctica. NCBI lineage: Eukaryota > Metazoa > Chordata > Actinopteri > Argentiniformes > Microstomatidae > Nansenia > Nansenia antarctica. Next base: position 1,813,108 of record NC_137684.1, read on the forward strand.
TTGTATCATGAAAATCTCTTTATAAATGTAATACAAGTTAAATATATAATAAATTAATAATAATAATAATTTAAAAACATAATTTATTATTATTATTATTATTCTTGTTGTTGTTGTTGTTGTTGTTGTTGTTGTTGTTGTTATTATTATTATTATTATATGTTCATCCTATTTTGTCTCTTCATCCAGTTGCTAAGCGACCTGGCAGATCTGTATGACGGTGACATCTCTGAGCTGGAGCTCTTCCCAGGGGGCCTCCTGGAGTCTGTTGACGGTCCAGGTCCTGTGTTCTCCTCCATTGTCCTGGACCAGTTTGAACGGATCAGGAATGGCGACCGCTTCTGGTTCGAGAACAGACAGAACGGGTAGGAATAACGTCTGTACTGCGTCAGAAGTGTAGAAGCAACACAACACATGTCAAGAGGACACATCACATTTGAATCGCCACGTCTTTTGGTGCTAGTCATTCATAGTCATACCATTTCCTGTCGGTCATTTGGCCGCGGCTGTCCACTCATCCTGGACTCCATAGTTTGTTCACAGATGAAGAGATCCAGACCATCAGGAACATGACGTTTCACGACGTCCTCCTGGCAGTCACCAGTGCAGAGGAGGGAGACATCCAGAGGAGTGTCTTCTTTTGGAGGGAGGGTAAGGACACACCCGTTGTTGCTCAAGATCATGAGGGGTAGCACATCTGTGTTGGTGATGACTGTACTGGTCAGTATGACGCCCCTGACCTTTAAATGCATGAGCTGTCTCTCTGTGACCTCTAGGCGACCCCTGTCCCCAGCCCTCCCAGGTCAAGGCCTCAGACCTCCACCCATGCACCAATGCCACCACTCTCTACTACTTTGACGGGAGCAAAGCAGGCTTCGGCATCTTCGTCATATGCTTGTTTCTCTTTCCTGTTGGTCAGTACTTCATTTGAATAAATCTGAATTAACGTGAATAGTTGCCATGCATAACATATTATCAGGGGTGCAAACTTGTCACCTTTTAGCCGTTTTAGCCGTTTTTACCTCAAAATAGGTCAACAATTTTCATAAATGTTCTTTGTTTTCAGGCAAAAAAAAAATGTGTCACCTTTTTGGGCCATCACCAGTTTGCATCCCTGATTATGTTATCATTAATAATGTATTTAGCGCCCCCCACTAAAATGTCAAAAATTGCTGGTTGCAATATTACATTTTCCCTACAGTGGCTTTCCTTATGGCCTGTGTCGTGGCCTATTTCCGTAAATCCAAGTTCAAGAAGTTCCAGAAGAGACGTAGAGCTGCCGATAAAGCGATGGGACCCACTGTTGGAATCGCAGGTGTGTGTATTGGTTTACTTTTCCATATACGACTTATGAAAACACCAGCAAGATCTTGCCAATGCCATACATGGTCTAATATTTACATTTTTGCCATTTAGCAGACGCCTTATTCCAAAGCGACTTACAATCAATACATTTGACTAAGCGAGTGAATCATCAATCCACCAGTCGTAGCAGGAAGAGTAATCCAGCTCAGGCCCGGGGCCATTGATAGAAGGAAAAGCCTTCTTCTATCACCTTCTTTTTTTTGTAATCAATTATTTATTGCAAAACAGTACACATGAAAAACTCACAATTATCACAATTATCACACCAAACAAAATAAGTGTCTGTCCTGACTTTTTTAAACCCACTATACCCCACTATAAACACACAAGTAACCCCCCCCCCCCCATGGTGATAACATCCCTTCTACCCCCCCCACCCCCCCATAGTTCTTCATTACACTATATTTGGTATATCATAAAATCATAACAGTACAATATTTACAGGTTACATCCACATACAACACAGTTTACAAACACAGTCACTCCATCAACTCTTTTATCTTTTGCATTGCAGAGGTCCATGTTTGAATTGTCCTTTCCTTAGCTCTGTGTATTCTGGCTGTAGATTGTTCCATATAGAGTATGTCCAGGAAAGACAGCAGCCATTGTTTATGGGTAAGAGTATGTGGAGGGTCTTCTATCACCTTCTAATATCCCTCCCCCCTCCCATCCATTCCCTTCTCCTTCACGCTGGCCAGCCTCTGAGTGGCAGGGGCCCGGGAAACCCCTCCACCCGGTCAACGTGCTGGTGGATGAGGAGAGGAGGCTGATCATGTTTGATGCGGCCGGGCCCACCCTGCGCTCCCTCAGCCTGGCCAACCAGACCCACCTGGTCGTCCTCCTGTCCAACGACTGGCCCCATAGAGCTCTGCTCCTGAAAGTACCCAAGGAGTACGACCTGGTGAGTTCCACAGAGGGGGGGAGTAACACCAGATGAAATGGATGCCTATGTAGCGGAGGCTACTGAGAGACTGTTGTGGATTTAATTGATTCTGAATAGATTGAGTAAAACGTATAAAGCACAAAGAGCTTTAAATCAATTGTCTCCAAAGAGGCCTTTTATTAAGCAACGTCACATGAGCGCAGAGAGAAACGAGCAGACCAATAAGCAAGAAGCCCCCAACATTGGGCGGGACTCATATTTATAGAACTGTCCACAGATTTGTATAATATGATTGGTTCCCAAGAATACTGACCTCATGAACCAAATGAGGTCAGTATCAGGGGTGCACATAACTTTTTGGGGCCAGTGCTCAGAGGAGCACCTAGGGATGCTGCTTGGTGCTCCCCGAGCTCGTGAGTCACGACCCGTCCCACAGGATGGATGAAAAAGGGATACATGGATAACTTATATTAGCAAAACGACATTTATTCATAAATAAAGATGAACGAACAAATGATTGTGTGCAAAACAAAAGAAACAAATGCAAAATCAAATGACTGCTCTTTAAGCATGAAAGTCTGTCAGACTCCTTTAAACACAATGAAATCAACTGATCTCTTTAAGCACTGCTCTGTTCTGTAAACACTGAAATCAACTTTTCAACAAAAAGTTACAGCCTAAGCATTTATTTATACTACAAGCTTAATCGTCATCATCACTGCTCTCTTGACTGCTGTAAATTATCACTGTCCTCAATTTCAACCATGGTAGAGGATGTTTTTTTTGTGATCAACTATTCTTTTTTTTTCTTCTTTTTTTTTGGGTGCGCAAAAGCGCCCTCATGCGGCTGATCTGTCGCGCAGCATGCATTTTGGCGACGCATGCGCACTGGCGCACCAGTTATGTGCACCCCTGGTCAGTATTCTTGGGAACCAATCATATTATACAAATCTGTGATTGCACAAGTTATGGGCCCTGTCCAGTGTCCATAGTCAGAATTATTCACTGCGCCACAGATCTTGGCCCATCCCTTACAGGAAGGAAAGGGGCCTTCCTTGAGTGCTGCTAGATTCACCAAACTGTGGAGAGACTTACATTCTCAGTATAAAATGATATAAAACTACAACAAGACAATAATATGTGACAGCAGCTGGTGAAACGGGGAACAAGTGGGCAACCAATCAAATTGTTCTGACTTTTAATCTGAAACATGTCAATAAATGTCAACGTTGTTGAAAATCAATGACACACTCGTTAGTCAAAGCCGAAATCTTGCAACGCAATGGATTCTGTGAGTAATCCCCACCACTACCTAGTTAACAGTAACACTTTACATTGTTAGCAGGCTCACAAAACAAGCTGTGTTTGTTGACTAGCGAGTGTGTCGTTGATTTTCAACAACGTTGACATTTATTTACATGAATTTACATGAAGAATAAAAGTCTGAACATTTGAGTCGCAGTTTGGGACTTTTGGGGTTTTCACGCAGGATTCATGTGCCGTTATATGTGTGTTGTAAGACTAGTTGTGCGAGGAGAGATTAAAACTGACACATATACAGTATTTTATTTCATACCTTCGTACATTCCTCCTACATTTCATTCATCATCGTTCATCACATTCCTCATCCTCCCAGCATCTATCATCCGTCTTCCTGTTCATGTGCCCCAGTTAATCATTGTGTATTTTCTCACTGAAAGCATGTTTGTCTTATAATATAATACAAACATATGCCATTTAGCTGACACTTTTATCTAAAGCGACTTACATTCCTGTGAGTGCATACATTTTTCAGTATATATGGTCCTGGCGGGAATCAAACCCACAACCTAAGCAGTTTTAACGTTGTTCTGTTGTTCTTCTTAAACAACCGTCGCTGTCTCTGTCTCACCACCCAACACCCACCACCCCTCCTCGTGTGCCCCTGCAGGTGTTGTTTTTTGATGAGGAGAGCCAGCGAGCTGAGTTCGTGCGTCACTTGCGTTCTGAGGTGCCAGGCGATGAGCAGGCTGTGACACTGATGGAGATGAGAGAGAAGCAGCTTCTAAGAGAGGCCGTGACCAAAGAGCAGAGGGCCCAGATAGTGGAGACCTTCATCCGACATGCCTTTGCTAAGGTACTCTACTGCTCTCCCCCTCCTCACCTGATGATACTGTAGTTGTGTTCTGTAGCAGGAGTAGTAGTAGTAGTGGATAGTGAATAAAGTAGTAAATGGTAGTAAATAAAATAGGAAATGGACTGCACTTATATAGCGCCTTATTCCAAAACACTTTACAATGGCCTCTCATTCACCCATTCACACACACATTCACACGCGCAAGGCGCCGGCCCGCTCATTGGGAGCAATTTGGGATTCAGTGTCTTGCTCAAGGACGTCTAGATCAGAGTGGAGGAGGAGGAGGAGTAGAAGTAGTAGTAGTAGTAGTAATAGTAGTAGTAATAGTAGTAGTAATAGTAGTAGTAGTAGTAGTAGTAGTAGTAGTAGTAGTAGTAGTAGTAGTAGTAGTAGTAGTAGTAGTAGTAGTAGTAGTAGTAGTAGTAGTAGTAGTAGTAGTAGTAGTAGTAGTAGTAGTAGTAGTAGTAGAAGAGTCAAGTAGAGGTCAAATGAAGTCAAACATCCAGCAGCCCAATGACTTGTAGGAGACTAAATAGTTTCCATCTGGTAACCTTGACTGTGTCCTAGTGTTGACTGTGTCCTAGTGTTGACTGTGTCCTAGTGTTGACTGTGTCCCAGTGTTGACTGTGTCCTAGTGTTGACTGTGTCCCAGTGTTGACTGTGTCCCAGTGTTGACTGTGTCCTAGTGTTGACTGTGTCCTAGTGTTGACTGTGTCCCAGTGTTGACTGTGTCCTAGTGTTGACTGTGTCCTAGTGTTGACTGTGTCCTAGTGTTGACTGTGTCCTAGTGTTGACTGTGTCCCAGTGTTGACTGTGTCCTAGTGTTGACTGTGTCCCAGTGTTGACTGTGTCCCAGTGTTGACTGTGTCCTAGTGTTGACTGTGTCCTAGTGTTGACTGTGTCCTAGTGTTGACTGTGTCCCAGTGTTGACTGTGTCCTAGTGTTGACTGTGTCCTAGTGTTGACTGTGTCCTAGTGTTGACTGTGTCCCAGTGTTGACTGTGTCCCAGTGTTGACTGTGTCCTAGTGTTGACTGTGTCCCAGTGTTGACTGTGTCCTAGTGTTGACTGTGTCCTAGTGTTGACTGTGTCCTAGTGTTGACTGTGTCCCAGTGTTGACTGTGTCCTAGTGTTGACTGTGTCTTAGTGTTGACTGTGTCCTAGTGTTGACTGTGATTGATTGATTGATTGATTGTACTTTATTGTCCCCGAGGGGAAATTTGTCTTGGGCATGGTACTTTCATGCTTCAAGTGCAACAGTGACGATACATACAACATACAGTAGACAAAGTAAACAACAGGACAGCAACAAACATTGAGTGACATTGGCAGCAGTTTCCACCTGGACATGGCATCATTTGGTATAAATATATATTGCACATAACCCTTCAAGTGGTGTTTTCGAATATTGCACATGGCCCTTCAAGTGGTGTCTAAGATAAAGTGCAGGTGCTGGTGATCATGTCCTAATCATCGTTTCTGCTTGAGAGAATTGATTAGTTTAATGGAGAATGGGACAAATGATAGTTTTAAGAGCTTATAGTTACATCTTGGCATGCGAAGCCTTCTACCTAGGGGGAGAACTTCGTATTCTGTGGAGAGCGGATGTTGGGGGTCTGCGATTATCTTGTTAGCCTTGTCCAGGACAGCTTTTTCATATAGTTTATTTAGGATCACATAGTCTCTTTCACCTACAATTTTCATAGCTGTTTTGTGAATGCTGACTAGTCTGTTTTTTTGTTGTACAGTTAAGTTGCCAAACCACACAATTATTCCATATCTGATTACACTTTCAACAATGGACTGATAGAAAATTCTCATGATCTGCTTTCTCACCCCATAAAGTCTGAGTCGCCTCAGGTGATAAAGCCTCTGCTGTAGTTTGTTACATAAGCTGTCTAAGTGTGTATTCCAGCAGAGATGGTTGTCTAACTGAATACCTAAGTACTTATAAGAGGGCACCTGGATGATTGTTTGGTCTTTAACGACCACAGGCTCATGGTCAGTTACCTGCCTTGGGTCTAACACAACCTCCTGAGTTTTGGTGGGGTTTAAGATGAGATGGTTGCTGTCGCACCATTTAGTGAATATATTAATCTCATCATGGAGCACCGAGGGGTCTGTATCTTTATCAAGGAGACTTAGAATTGCAGTGTCGTCAGCATATTTTATAATATGGTTGCTTGGGTGGTTACTTTTACAGTCGTTGGTGTATACTGAGAAAAGATATGGAGACAGAACGCAACCTTGGGGGACACCTGTACTGCAGTGTTTAGTCACTGACAGTGTTCCATTGACTTTCACTTGCTGTTCTCTTTCTAACATGAAGGAATGGATCCATTTGATTAAAGTACTATTGACACCCATGTCTTTGAGCTTTCCTAAGAGCACGTGGGGTTGTACCGTATTAAAGGCGGAACTAAAGTCAACAAACATAATTCGGGCATAGGCCTTTTTGTTCTCGAGGTGCTTGGATACAGAATGTGTGATATAGAGAATAGCATCCTCCGTGCTACGGTTCTGTTTATAGGCAAATTGAAAAACATCTAGCAGTGGGTCAATGTGTTTTCTAAGCAGAGACAGTACATATCGTTCAAAACATTTCATCACAATGGAAGTTAGAGCTATGGGGCGGAAGTCATTATTCTCCATGGCACAAGGTTTTTTCGGCACAGGGATTATAATTGACCATTGCAGGTGTGTCCTAGTGTTGACTGTGTCCTAGTGTTGACTGTGTCCTAGTGTTGACTGTGTCCCAGTGTTGACTGTGTCCTAGTGTTGACTGTGTCCTAGTGTTGACTGTGTCCTAGTGTTGACTGTGTCTTAGTGTTGACTGTGTCTTACTGTCCTCAATTCGACCCCCATGACCATCCGAATGCCACAATGACTCATTGGGTGTCTGCCCATAACCACCATCTGTCCTGTAGGTTCTGGAGATTGAGAAATGTGACGCCGGGGACCTGCACGGCGTGTCCTCTAAGAAGACCAGAGAGGTCCTGCAGTGTGAGCTGTCAGGGACTGAGTTTGCAGACGCCCTGGGACTCAAACCTGACTCACTCTTTGTGGACTCCATGTTCACGCTGGCTGACAAAGATGGCAATGGTTACCTCTCCTTCCAGGAGTTCCTGGATGTCATCGTTATCTTCATGAAAGGTGCATGTTATGTCCAGTGGGACTCAAGCACTTCGATTCGCATTTTGGGTCATCTTCTTACATCTTGTTACTACCATTTTCTTACATCGTAAATAGAACGTCGTTGAATTCAGGGTGTTCTGAATAGGAATGACCTCTGTTTATCCACAGGTACCCCAGAGGAAAAGTCAAAGCTGATGTTCTCAATGCATGACATCAATGAAGATGGTTTCTTGTCAAAAGAGGAGTTTTCTACACTTCTAAGGTTAGCGCTAACCACTTTTCTTCCATTATAGGTAGGCCTACTCACACCGGCATCGTTCAAATCCTGAGAAACATGAAGCCACACCCCACTATTGGGTTCAGGAATTCGGGTTTTCCCTACTGACCCTCACGACAAATAACTTACCGTTGGCCACTTTCAACATTTGCTGTTGTTGTTATTTTTATGTTTCAATAAACCTGTTCATGGGTTTGGGGTGTCATTATCAAAATAGTTCCACAGTCATCACCATCCACCACCTGCATTGTAGTTTAAAGACAGTTGTACCCCGCTGGAAAACACATTGGAAAACGCATTGGCAACCACACTTCATAGAGGTGTGACCAGAGTCGAACGTCACTCTGTGAAGAAAAATCCTTGTAGATTTGTGGCGATTCAAATCTTAGCTATTTTTCAACAACAAAACCCCACATTTGTCAGCTAGTTGCTAGGTGGTTGATACAACATGACGACAGGATACCTCACCCTTGTCAGGTGGTTGGACCTGGTTGTATTCTCATCACAACCCCACCCTGGTTTTATACTTTAATAAGAATTCATGAGTCAGTTACTGGACCTACAGCATTGAGAGCTGTAACATTTTGTACAAACACTCTGTGAGGATCTACAGTATCCTGGGGCATTCTGAAAGTCTTCCTCAACAGATGGGTTGATGTTCCAACTCTGCCCCCTCTGTGTGTGCTCCAGGTCCTTCATAGAGATCTCCAGCGGAGCCCTGACTAAGAGTCGGGCGGAGGATGCCATCCAGGCCATGCTGAAGGCCGCCGGCTTCGACGACAAGGAGAGCATCACCTGGGAGGACTTTCACTTCCTGCTTAGAGACCACGACCAGCTACAGTTCGCTCAGCTCAACATCAAAGGTTGAATTTTTAGAGACACTAGATTACCCTCGAAGGCTTCTTCTAATCTCCTTGGAGTTGCTTTAGGTCTTTTTGTAGTCCACATGTCTCCCCTGTCCCTGTCCCTGTCCCAGTCCTCCATTGAAACCCTGAAGAAGGTGGCTTGTTGCCGAAACATTGGTCCAGTAAATAATTGGCATCAGAGCAAGAGTGTACAGCTCTTTCTTTCTTTTAAGTTTCACCCACGCATCTCCCGAAACTACAGTGTGCATTTTTCTTTTTTTAAGTATTTTTTTCTGAGTGGGGCAGTCCCACTCATATTTTAAATTTTATTGACAGATATAGTAGAGATTTAGACAGGAAGGAAGGGTGAGAGAGAGAGGAGGGATGACATGCAGGATATGTCCCCGGCCGGATTCGAACCAGGGACCCTGCGGTTACATGGTCAACGCTTAACCCGCTACGCCACCTAAGCGCCCCTGTGTGCATTTTCTTAACTTGTGGTAGTTTTACCTGTGTACTATGTACTATTCTCACAGGGTGTCACCATGTGCCTTTACAGGGATGGAGGTACAGGAGAAGAAGAGACTAAATCGGCATCAGCGAGTGTCCTTCATCACCCCGCAGAGGAACAGGTAGAACAACATTTCTAAAATTGGAGACAGAAAATGACTATCAAAGAATTAAGTGTGGTGACTAGGAACAAATTCATTGGAAAGTTGGCATCCAATGTGATTTCCAATGTTGGCATCCAATGTGATTTATTTTGTCACCTCATGTCGCTAATGGCGACATCAAGACTTCTTCACCCCCACTATCCCCCTGTACAGTTCCTCTACTGTAATCCTTCTACCGTTTTTTTTTTTTTTTGAATGATGACTGATGCATAGATGATTCACTTGTACTTGTTGCTTTGGATAAGTCGCTTTGGATAAAGGTGTCTGCTAAACAAGAAAGATTTGTGGTGATTCAAATCAGCTATTTTTCAACAACAAAACCCCACATTTGTCAGCTAGTTGCTAGGTGGTTGATACAACATGACCACAGGATACCTCACCCTGGTCAGGTGGTTGACCTGCTTGTATTCTCATCACAACCCCACCCTGGTTTTATACTTTAATAAGAATTCATGAGTCAGTTACTGGACCTACAGCCTCATGTGCCAGTTATTTATGGGAATGGCCAGTTACTTCCTGAAAACTCCCATATCAAGTTGTCCATTATTCCCAAAACAACATTATTGCACCATACATACATTAGATGTCCTATCATCCTTTACAATAGTAAAACTGGTCAATTCCATTGTCGTTTTGATTAGGGTTAATTTTGTACAGATTCTGAAATTTTGGGTATGGTTTGTGTATTGTTCATTGACTATCACCCAGGTTACTGTGTAGACAGTAGGCTATCAAAGACCATATTAAGAATGACCTTGTCATCTCATTTTCTTAGCTCTCCAACTGAAGGGGATATCAACATCTCATTCAAATCGGCTATTTTTCAACAACAAACCCCCACATTTGTCAGCTAGTTGCTAGGTGGTTGATACAACATGACAACCTGCTACCTCACCCTGGTCAGGTGGTTGACCTGGTTCTCATCACAACCCCACCCTGGTTTTATACTTTAATAAGAATTCATGAGTCAGTTACTGGACCTACAGCCTCATGGTTTGTGTATTGTTAATTGTTAATCACCCATGTTACTGTGTAGACACTAGACAGTAGGCTATCAAAGACCATATTAAGAATGACCAGAATGACCTTGTCTTATCTCATTTTCTCAGCTCTCCAACTGAAGGGGATATCAGCCTCTCCTACAGCAGCGTCGGGACAGCGTCGGGACAGGGGCTCCGTAGGCGACAAGGGAAGAAGTAGGTCCTCTGTTCAGAGTGTTATATCAGAAGAAGTAGGTCCTCTGTTCAGAGTGTTATATCAGAAGAAGTAGGTCCTCAGTTCAGAGTGTTATATCAGAAGACTGGCACCAACAAGATGTAAATAGTTCCCTATACCTCCCCGGTTAAACTTCCTGATTTCCCGAATATCTATTTGGTATAATGTAAAGGAATGTTGGCCAATCTAAAATGAACCCCTTCATTGGCACCACTCTTCTTTCTAGAACACTCTGGCTGGGTTGCACCAACCTGGTTTAAACTAATCCTGGTTTAGAGTTAATCCAGGCTTAGTAAATCCAGGCTTAAACTAGGTTTAAAGTTAATCAGAGACGCGTTGCACATCATCATTTTAATCCTGGATTAGTTTTAAACCAGGTTGGTGCAACCCAGCCTCTGTCTCACTTGATGGTGTTTTAAAATGTTGGTCGAGCTCCAATCCTTTTGTTCTCTGTTATCCTGGTGTTTGGGCTGCAGGGAGAGCCACAGCCAGGTTGCGTTACTGTGTGCTTCCTTTGCTCTAATCTCTTCCTTTGCTCTAATCTCTTCTCGGCATACAAGGTGAGGTTACAGAGGTTATCATTTTCTTTTCTTTACTATTTTTACTTTCAGTTTTTTTGTGGTAGTTCCACTCATATTTTAGCATTTTATTGGATAGGGATAGTGAAGGTAGACAAGGAAGTAAGGAGGAGAGGGTTGTCAGCACGGCCGGATTCGAACCCATGCCGACATGGGCATATGTGTGCACTGTAGCCACTGTGCTAGCCCACTGGACCACACCCCCCCCCCCCCCCCCCAAAAAAAAGAACATCCAGGAGGGCACTGTGATTGGCGCAGGGCCAGGCAGGGCAGATAGGCAGGGCCATGGCTCCTTTCCGCCCTATCTGAACATGTGCCTCATTACTCACATATCTCAAGTAGACAATCAATAATCTGTTCTGTGTTATACTGTAGTAGGGCAACACCCTGGACTGTATGTGCTGCTACTGCAGGCAAAATGGGTGGGGACACTGTCACTCCCCACACTTCCTCCTAGTCTGTCAGGTCCTAGTCTGTCAGCTCCTAGTCTGTCAGGTCCTAGTCTGTCAGGTCCTAGTCTGTCAGCTCCTAGTCTGTCAGGTCCTAGTCTGCCAGCTCCTAGTCTGTCAGGTCCTAGTCTGTCAGGTCCTAGTCTGTCCTAGTCTGTCCTAGTCTGTCAGCTCCTAGTCTGTCCTAGTCTGTCCTTGTCTGTCCTCCTAGTCTGTCCTAGTCTGCCAGGTCCTAGTCTGTCAGGTCCTAGTCTGTCAGGTCCTAGTCTGTCCTAGTCTGTCAGGTCCTAGTCTGTCAGGTCCTAGTCTGTCCTAGTCTGTCAGGTCCTAGTCTGTCAGCTCCTAGTCTGTCAGGTCCTAGTCTGTCAGGTCCTAGTCTGTCAGCTCCTAGTCTGTCAGGTCCTAGTCTGTCAGGTCCTAGTCTGTCCTAGTCTGTCAGCTCCTAGTCTGTCCTTGTCTGTCCTCCTAGTCTGTCCTAGTCTGCCAGGTCCTAGTCTGTCAGGTCCTAGTCTGTCAGGTCCTAGTCTGTCCTAGTCTGTCAGGTCCTAGTCTGTCAGCTCCTAGTCTGTCAGGTCCTAGTCTGTCAGGTCCTAGTCTGTCAGCTCCTAGTCTGTCAGGTCCTAGTCTGTCAGGTCCTAGTCTGTCAGGTCCTAGTCTGTCCTAGTCTGTCAGGTCCTAGTCTGTCAGCTCCTAGTCTGTCCTAGTCTGTCAGGTCCTATTCTGTCAGGTCCTAGTCTGTCCTAGTCTGTCAGCTCCTAGTCTGTCCTAGTCTGTCAGGTCCTAGTCTGCCAGGTCCTAGTCTGTCAGGTCCTAGTCTGTCCTAGTCTGTCAGGTCCTAGTCTGTCAGCTCCTAGTCTGTCCTAGTCTGTCAGGTCCTAGTCTGCCAGCTCCTAGTCTGTCCTTGTATGCCCGTTTGTGTTGTGTGTGTGTGTGTGTGGGCATGGCCAGCCTCTGGTTCCCTGTCTCATTATCCGTCATCTGTTCCACCTGTCTCATTCGACACACCTGCTGGGGATCGTTGGCCTCGCCGCCCCATCATTAGCGCTGTTATAAAGCCCGGTCCAGCCTTCACTACGGTGCCAGGTCGCAGCTCTGGGTTTACCATCTATGGCCTCCCTCCCTGTCTGTGTTCTGCACTTGGGTTCACCTGTCTGACCGTCACAGCTATAAAAGTGATTTGTGGTTAGGAAGTTCACCTTGTGATGCGATCTCCCTCCATTATCAGCCCACATTTCACTTGCACTCGAGCTCCTCAAATATAGAGATTATAGGTACGGTATTCTATGATACACTGGTACAACATGAACCTAATCTATGTTATGGCGTATTATATATTTTCACTCAGTAATCCCCAGGACTAGTTCAATTCCCTTCTATTAAAATGACAAACTTCAATATGTACTGTAACTGTTGTGATTGTTCTAACAGTTCTAACAGACTGTGAACACGTTTATGTAACGTTTATAAATGAGTAACTCCCTCTGTTCAGGTCAGGTCTCCAGAGCCCTAAAGTCTATGTGAGGCCCAACAGGGACAGCTACAACAGAGGCCTCCTCCAGAAGAAGATCCAGCAATTCAAACGTTTCGTCGAGAATTACCGCCGCCATATTGTCTGCTTCACCATCGTGTACGGCATCACCGCAGGGGTGGCTCTGGAGAGATGCTACTGTGAGTTCTGTTTTTACTCGTCTGAAGTAGGGTGACCAGATGTCCCGCTTTTGCGCGGCCACGGGGCCAGCTGCAACAAAGCGCCGCAACCAAGCGCCGACATGTTCAGTTGCAGCAGAACGTTCCAGATTCTAATGGAACGTCTTCAGCCTATCAGGAAACAGCATTCATGTTCCCATGGCAACGGCCCCACGTGGATATAGGGAGTTGGCTGAATAATGCGAACACCCATGGGAACATGAATGCTGTTTCCTGATAGGCTGAAGACGTTCCATAGAATCTGGAACGTTCTGCTGCAACTGAACATGTTGTACGCTTGGTTGCGGCGCTTTGTTGCAGATGGACACTGGCCCCCGTGGCCGCGCAAAGCGGGACATCTGGTCACCCTAGTCTGAAGCATTCAACTGAATGGGAAAGTGTGTCCAAACGTTTTGACCAGTACTGTATCTTCTCTAGAATGAGTGTGTGAATCAACCTTGTGTCAGTCAGCCTACTCTAGAGTAAGAAAACCCCTGGACTAACAGATACAAACCCCTAGCTCTGTGTTTAGACTACGGTTTGCAGGCCGATTCCACAGGTATCCCAGAGACCTCGGTGGTGGGCATCGTGGTGTCCCGCGGGTCGGCCGCTGCCATCTCCTTCCTGTTCCCTTACATGCTCCTGACGGTGTGCCGGAACCTCATCACGCTGGGCAGAGAGACCTTCCTCAACTTCTACATCCCCTTCGACTCCGCCATCGACTTCCACCGCTTCATGGCCATGTCCGCCATCATCCTCACAGGTCAGAGGGAGGTCAGAGGGAGGTCAGAGGTCAGGGGTCGGAAACTCCTCAGAGAAGTAGAAGTACAGGAGATAGAGCAACTCTATTTGTTTCTTTTTTCTCCAGTGTATAAATGAACAGCCATGGAACAACAACTTGAATTGTGTTTTTTCGGTCAATGTTGGGTTCCCCTGTGATGTCGCTGACCTCTCCTTCTCCTCTGCCTCTAGTCATTCACACTTTGGGCCACATAGTCAACATCTACATCCTCTCTATCAGTGACCTCAGCATCCTGGCCTGTCTGTTCCCCAAGACCTTATCCAACAACGGGTAATGTCTCCGTCATTGTTTCTCAGATCTACTGTGTATCTACTGTGTAGCAGTACTGCATATTTTTTCAAAGACTCATGTCATGCATATGTTACAGTACATGTGGGGAAACTAGGGTTAGGGTTAGGTGCTAGGGTGACTTGGTACATGCTGGCATGTCTAACCCTAACCCTAACCCTAACCATAGCACCCTAGCACCTAACCCTAACCCTAGTTTTCCCACATGTACCGTAATCCCACAGGTACCGTAACACATACATTGTACAGTACAGTAGTTTCAAGTGTATTGTTACATCCCATTATACGAGAGTAAGTAAGTAAGTAAGTATAAGAGAGTAAAATTCTGACGCTTCAGTTCCTCGACATTGCAGCAACGAGAGAAATAAAGTATGGGATTTGTCTACGTTTGCAGGGCTGAAGTTCCACCGAAGTGGTCATGGTGGTTCTTTCAGACAGTTCCAGGTACAGTAGTCGGGTTTGAAACAGAAGCCCCTTTCAAAGTTGCAGTGGTACTTAATATAATAATATAAGAATAATATCATATAATATAGAATCATATAATAATACTCAGAGTTAAAGCGTACACTGTACTCCAATGCAGAACGTGAGCTCAGCGATGTTCTGTCTGTGTGTCTGTCCACTCCAGGGATGACGGGTGTCCTGCTCCTCTTCGTCTTTTCCTTCATGTACGTCTTCGCCTCGCTGTACTTCCGTCGCATCAGCTTCCGCGGGTTCTGGATCACACACAAACTCTACATGCTCATCTACATCCTGGTGAGCACAGAAACCCAGAAACCCCCTGGGCAATACGAGAAACTACTGTGCAATAACCAAGGGAATAGTGCAATGTTCTATAACCCTGCAATAGGTTTACATTCTTGTGTTAGGTTTTCATATACTGTATATAAGTTACTAGTTCATACGTTTATGTTTATAAAAAAAGTACACAGTTACATGCTAACCCCCCCCCTGTCTATATACCTCCCTGTGAATAGGCCATATAGTGTATATAAGCATGTACGTTTGCATAATAGATACATTCTTAGATTCCTACCGATCACTCATCCCCCTATTTATATCCCCCCTATCTATGTCTATTTATGTCTCATTCTTGTGTTTTATTATCTTAGGACTGTGTTGATTGTTAGCACCTATAGGGTTTGCATTTAAATTTCGTTGTACCTGTTACAATGACAATAAAAATAATTCATTCATTCATTCATTCATTCATCATTCAAAACATGTCCGCCAGTCACAACCCCCCCGGTAGAACAAACCAATAGCTAGCGGTCATTGCTATCAGTCATTTCCGTCATGAGTACTGGGTACGGTAGGCGATAGTGAGTGTGGTTGAGTCTGACTGAGAGTGTCCTTGACGTCTCCTCCTCTTGGCTTCCTCCTCCTGTGACAGACGGTCATCCACGGCAGCTTCGCCCTCCTCCAGGAGCCCCGCTTCTACATCTACCTGATCCCCCCCGCCCTGCTCTTCCTGCTGGACAAGCTGATCAGCCTCAGCAGGAAGAAGGTGGAGATCCCTGTGGTGAAGGCTGAGCTGCTGCCCTCAGGTACAGAGAACCTGGAGAACCTGGAGAACCCTCCCCTCTGGAGGTTTATTCAGTATTATTCAATCGTCACTTCCTTTTGTTGTTTCTGTTTTGTGGTCTGAGCTGCTGTAACGCCTGAGTTAGTCCTCAGGGATCAATAACAGGGTTCCCGCGCTGGTCTTAAAAAGCCGTAAAGTCTAAAATCCAGCAATCTGATTTACAAGGCCTAAAAAGGTCTTAAGTCTCAGTTAAAAAAAGTCTACAAAATGAGGTGCTAGGTCTAAAAAATTTGATTAGCTTGTCCTGCAAGGAAATCAGTCCGACCACATCTATTTACGTGGAAATGAATGAAGCTGGAACCAAAAAAATGCCAATTCGCTGCCCCCGGGAGAAATTATTGGCAGGATGACAAAAAGCTATCATATGGTGTCGCGAATAGGTAAAAAATTATATCAAAAGAGGTCTAAAAAAGGTCTAAAAAGGTCTTAAATTTGACTTGTTGAAACTTGTAGGAACCTTGAATAAAGTATCTATCTATCTCTATTTAGCCATGCAGAGGTTCTGGTGCTCTAGTTGAGTTGTGTCCAAATGGATTCATGTGGATTTTGTATGGATGTTACCCCAATTATTATGTTTATTGCAACATAGCTATTTTACTCTATGGGACAAACTGTTATTATAGATTTATTATATATCATATTTATTTTTTCATTTCAGAAAAAATCCATTATGTCAAAGTTTCCATTATTCCAGTATTTTCTATGCATTTACATGTTTACATTGAAGTCATTTAGCACTTATATCCAAAGCGACTTACCAGCAGATATCAGTCATTGAAAGTAAAACCTTACGATACGAAAGCGACCTTGAAATTGACACACGATAAGTCACAGCGCTGGAGAAAGAGAAAAAAAACAGTTAAAAGTTGTTAAAAGGGTTTTTATGTGACGGTGCATCTCCACTGGCTGTTCTCTCTGCTGCAGGTGTGACCTACCTGGAGTTTAAGCGTCCCCAGGGCTTTGTCTATCGTTCAGGCCAGTGGGTGCGTGTGGCGTGTCTGGCCCTGGGCACAGACGAGTACCACCCGTTCACCCTGACGTCAGCCCCCCACGAGGAGACCCTCAGCCTGCACATCCGGGCCGTGGGGCCCTGGACCACCCAGCTCAGAGAGGTCTACACCCCCGAGAACCTGCAGGAGCTCAGCACCTACCCAAAGGCATGGCACGCTGTCTCTGTGTGTGTGTGTGTGTGTGTGTGTGTGTGTGTGTGTGTGTGTGTGTGTGTGCGTGCGTGTGCGTGCGTATGTGTGTGCGTGCGTGTGCGTGTGTGTGTGTGTGTGTGTGTGCGCGTGTGCGTGCGTGTGCACATATGTGTGTGTGTGTGTGTGTGTGTGTGTGTGGTGTGTGTGTGTGTGTGTGTGTGTGTGTGTGTGTGTGTGTGTGCGCGCGTGTGCACATGTGTGTGTGTGTGTGTGTGTGTGTGTGTGTGTGTGCGCGTGTGCGTGCGTGTGCACTGTCTTGCTACTGTATGCTTACATTATGATGACATCACTACTGTTTTCCCCCTCTATAATGCGCTGCGTGTCTCCCTCCACAGCTGTACCTGGACGGGCCGTTTGGAGAAGGCCACCAGGAGTGGACAGACTTTGAGGTGTCCGTCCTGGTGGGCGGCGGGATCGGAGTCACCCCATTTGCCTCCATTCTCAAGGACATCGTTTTCAAGTCCTCAATCAAGTCCAAGATTCAGTGTAAAAAGGTATGCTAGACAAGAAGCGGAAGAATTACAATATGCCACTGTATTTGTTCTTTCATTACCTCTTATTTATGAAACACAGGATAAGATGTAAATTCCTTTGTGCAGGCACGTACGTGAGAGTGTGTGTGTGTGGGGGGGGGGGGGGGGGGGGGGCTGGGGTTAGGTTTAATTTTGGACGCATCATCAATAGTGTTCCTCCAGGTCATGGGGTGTTTCGGCCATCACACTATACACCCTCGCCAGAGGTGGCCAGCTCAGGGTGATCAGCCCCGAACTTGCGTCAATCCTAATTCGTCATGAGAATGGCTGACGTCTCATGAGACTATGCAAGGCAGGGGCGTCCTTTTCCCTGAGTCAGGCCTAAGCTGACCGCATACCTTCTGGTTGGCTACTTCGGGGCCCAGCAGGGATCTTTCCTTCTCATAAAAAGCCACTGGCTGCTTCTTTCGGCTGCTTCCGATGCAGCTTTGATGGCTGAACGCAGGCTTTGGCCTCTGATTCCCAGGTCTGTAAACAATCTGGTGGTGGATCTTGCCACAAACCCTCTGCACCCCACCTCCACTGGGCGGACTTCAGTGTTCCAGCCGCGGTGTTGTGCTTCGGCGGCGAGCTCAGCATAGCGTAGATGTTTCCGCTCGTAAGCTTCATCCACTGCGTCCTCCCAGGGTACGGTTAGTTCAATGATGTACACCTTTTTTAGAGAAGGGGACCAGAGAACCAAGTCAGGTCTCAGGGTGGTTATGGCGATCTCTTTAGGAAACACAAGCTGTCGTCCAATATCAGTCAGCATCTTCCAGTCGCGGGCCAACCGTAGCTGGCCTCGCTCAGATGGTGTCGAGCTGCTCCTGGTGTCGAGCTGCCCCCTCACGGACAAAGGTAATTGCCTGTTGGTGGTTGGATGCTGATGGCGGTAGGGAGTTGGTGGCAGCTCGTTTGTCCTCCAGGGTGGATGCAAAGATCTTCAGGACTTGGTTGTGACGGCACGTGTAGCGTCCTTGGGCGAGACTAGTTTTGCATCCTGAAAGAATGTGCCTGAGGGTGGCTGGCGTGGAACAAAGGGCACACCCCGGGTCTTCACCATACCACTGGCCAAGGTTAACTGGTGTTGGAAGGACGTTGTATGTAGCTCTGATAATAAAGCTCAACTGCCTCGCTTCCATGGCCCACATGTCCTTCCAGCTAATCTTCCTCCTCTCCACACTGTCCCATCGCGTCCACTGTCCCTGCTTGGCAAGAGAGACTGCCTTGGCCCATCTTCCAGCCTCCTCCTGATGGCGTACTTCCTCCACCACCATCTTCCTCCGTTCTGGTGCTGTGGCCTTACTCCAAGCAGGGCGAGCAGCTGTTAGCCCGAAGCCTCCTCTTCCCTGCTGAACATACCCCACAATGTCAGCATGTTTGAGGGCTGCTGTTGCTTCCTCCACCGCTTTGGCTGGTGTCCATTTGCGCCCGGTTGCCAAGGTTGGTGCGTTGTTGCTCACCACTAAATCTCTGGATTCATTCAGTGTCATCTGGAGTCTTGTTTTTGCACACTTGAACTCCTCTGTGAGACTGGTGAGGGGCAGCTTGAGGATGCTATCTCCGTAGAGACCTATGGTGGTAAGGCATCGTGGAATTCCGAGCCATTTCTTGATGTAGCCTGTGACTCCTCTTTCCAACTTCTCTACGATTGAGATTGGGACCTCATACACTGCGAGGGGCCACAGCATCCGTGGTAGGAGTCCAAACTGCAGGCACCAAGCCTTTAACTATCCAGGTAGCTGTGTTTTGTCGATGGACTGCAGGCCACTGCTGATATCTTTGCGCAGTTGTAGCACCTGGTCTTTGTCCTTCAGGCTTGCATCATACCACCTGCCAAGGCTTTTTACAGGTTGCTCAGACACTGTTGGGATTGGATCATCGCCGATGAAGAATTTCAGGTCAGAGAGCACTCCCTTCACAATTGAGATGCTTCGTGACTTGGATGGTTTGATCTTCATACGGGCCCAACTGATGTTCTCTTCCAGTTTTCTGAGCAGCCTCCTGGTGCATGGGACGGTGGTGGTCAACGTTGTAATGTCGTCCATGTAAGCTCTGAGCGGAGGGAGACGCTGACCAGAGTCAACTCGCTGTCCGCCTACAACCCATTTTGAGGCTCGGATGATGACTTCCATTGCCATCACAAATGCCAGGGGTGAAATAGTGCATCCTGCCATGATGCCTACTTCCAGGCACTGCCAAGAGGTGGTAAAGTCAGAGGTGGTAAAGCAGAACTGCATGTCTTGGAAGTAGGATTTAACCAGGGCTGTGATGGTGTCCGGTATGTGGAAGTCGAAGGCAGACCACAGGAGTTCGTGGGGCACAGAGCCAAAGGCATTGGCAAGGTCCAGAAAGACGACGTGAATGTCCCGTCTCTCCACCTTTGCCGTTTGGATCTGGTGCCAGATCATGCTGAAATGTTCTGAGCACCCCGAGAATCCTGATATTCCTGCTTTCTGTACAGATGTGTCGATGTATTTGTTTCTTTTCAGATACTCGGCCATCCTCTGTGCAATGACACTAAAGAAGATTTTGCCCTCAACGTTTAGCAGGGAGATTGGACGGAATTGGCTGATGTTGACTGCATCCTTCTCCTTTGGGATGAGGACTCCACCTGCCCTGCGCCACGCTTTAGGTATTATCTTCTTCTGCCATGCTGTTCTCATGAGCCTCCAGAGAAACCTCAGGACATCTGATGCGTTCTTATACACCTTGTATGGGACTCCGTTTGGCCCCGGGGCTGATGCCGTTCTTGCTCGACGCACTGTGTTTTCCACCTCTTTCCAGGTTGGAGGGCTGATCAGCATGTGGTGTTCAGGGGGGTCGATTGGTGGGATATCAGAGGGAATGGTCAGATGTTCATGCCACCTTGGGTCAGAGTGTGTTTCTTTCAGGTGATTTTCCAGGTCTGTCTTTGTTGTTTTTAGAGCTCCACTTTTTTCCTTTGTGAAGATACTTTTAAGGAACTTGAAGGGATCCTCATAGAACCGTGTTCTAGCTTGTTCTTTCTTCCTTCTACGTTTCCGGAGGTTCTCTGCTCTACGGAGGGATGCCAGCCGTGATTTGATGTCGACTTGAAGTGCGTTTATGCCTTCCCTTTCCACTCTAGAGGCTTTTTTCCACCGTTTCCTAAGTTGTCTTCTTTCTAGGACGAGGCGCTGGATCTCCTGTTGCCTCCTGGAAACGGGTGCAGTTGGAACATCTTTCCCGCCTTTCCTTTCTTGCACTCCAAAGCGTTCTGCCCCATACTGGTAGATGATATCCCCCATTCTCTCCAACTTCTTTTCCACTGTCCCTTTAAGTTGCTCAAGAGACAGGGTCAGGTCAGTATTGATAGTTTCCCACAGCTTCTTATCCCCGGCACCAGGCCACTTCACATGCAGTCTATGCCCTGCTAGTCTCTTTTCGGCTACAGGTCTAGGGGGTTGGGTCGGTTCTACCACTGTTGTTATCCCCTCTGTGTTTGCTTCCTCCACGACAGTGGTACTGATGTACTGCAAGCTATGGTTTGCGTCCAGTTGCTGTACTTCATTCGACTTATTCGATTCCTTTCGCAGAAAGTAACCAACGCGAGGCCTCTGTCTCTCCTCTGTCAAACACTTCATCTTTCCTTGGTGAATTCTCAACCCCCGGTAGGATGTATTCTTCCTCCAACCACAGGGACATATCTGCTGTTTGTGGCCCGTTGACGTGGCTGTAGCTGGGGCAACTGTTGTGGCACTCTCTTGCACTGTGCTCCCGATACTCATAGTCGTTTCCGGTCCAGGGTCTGTTACCATAAAGTCAGCCGATGAGTCATCTTCCGCCCCCGCTCTCGCAGACTCTAGGGGTGTTCTCTTTTGTTGTCTTTTCGTAGCTATAGCGGGTGAATCCAACATGTCAAAGACATGGGAAACTACAAGCATGGGAAGCTAGCCCATGCCCGTCCCAGTGGGGTCTATTCCCTCCCGTCAGCTGTCTCTCCATTAATTATCTCCGAATTAATGAATGATGAATGTCTATTTGATATGATAATGAATGTGTCTGTGTTTACAGGTCTATTTGATATGATAATGAACGTGTCTGTTTACTGGTCTATTTCATATGATAATGAACGTGTCTGTTTACAGGTCTATTTGATATGATAATGAACGTGTCTGTTTACAGGTCTATTTGATATGATAATGAACGTGTCTGTTTCCAGGTCTATTTGATATGATAATGAACGTGTCTGTGTTTTCAGGTCTATTTGATATGATAATGAATGTGTCTGTGTTTTCAGGTCTATTTCATCTGGGTCACACGCACCCAGCGGCAGTTTGAGTGGGTGTCTGACATCATCAGGGAGGTGGAGGAGATGGACACCTTGGAGCTCGTCTCCGTCCACACCTACATCACTCAGCTGGCCGAGAAGTTTGACCTCCGCACCACCATGCTGGTATGAACAACCATACAGACGTAGTAGTAGTAGTAAATAATAATAATAATAATCATAAAAATAATAACAACAATACATTTGATTTGATTGGCGCCTTTCTGGACACCCAAGGTCACTTTACATGAATAAACGTACAATTATTATTCTTAGTAGTAGTTGTAAGATGATTTCAGTCATTAAAAAAAGACATTAAATGAAATGGAAAATAAAAAACAGGACATGGTCTGTGTGTGATTGCCGTGGTAACGCGGGGTGTGTGGGATGTCTCTGCAGTACGTGTGTGAACGCCACTTCCAGAAGGTGTGGGGCCGCAGCCTTTTCACCGGCCTGCGGTCGGTCACACATTTCGGGCGGCCGCCTTTCGTGTCCTTCTTCAGCTCTCTGCAGGAGGTCCACCCTGAGGTCAGTTCTACAGTCTACACCCCCTGTGAATAGCCCATATAGGGTATAGAAGTATAGAAGTTCACATAATAGATACATTCTCAGATGTCTACCGATCACTTATCCCCCTATTTTTGATTTATATCCCCCCCCCTATTTATGTCTATTTATGTCTCATTCTTGTTTTTTTATTATCTTAGGACTGTGTTGGTTTGTTAGCATTTACATTTTGTTGTACCTGTTACAATGACAATTAAGATCATTCATTCATTCATTCATTCATTCATTCATTCAGTCATTCATTCAGTCAGTTCCTGTAAACACCATCTCCATCATACTCCATGATAACTAAGCTGCTCTTATGTCATTCAGAGTGGTTCACAACACTCCCTGCTAGCCCCTCCCCTTTCTGTAGGCTGCACTAGTACAGTCATGTGATAGGAACACAACAGGGGAGGCTGTGGGAGGTAGATGCAATATGTTTACATTCTTGTGTTAGGTTATCATATACTGTATATAAGTTACTAGTTCATACGTTTATATATATTTTTTATTTTATTTTTTAAAGTACACAGTTACATGCTAACTCCCCCCTGTCTATATACCCCCCTGTGAATAGGCCATATAGTGTATATAAGTATATACGTTTACATAATAGATACATTCTCAGATGCCTACCGATCACTTATTTATGTCTATTTATGTCTCATTCTTGTTTTTTATTATCTTAGGACTGTGTTGGTTGTTAGCACCTATAGGATTTGCATTTACATTTCGTTGAACCTGTTACAATGACAATAAAAATCATTCATTCATTCATGCCGGAGGACGGGCTCATTGTAATGCATGGAATGGAATAAGTAATTGTGTCCCATGTTTGTTTCATTCCATTCCATGCATTACAATGAGCCCGTCGTCTGATTTCGACCTCCACCAGACCCCCCTGATGAACACAGGTAGTCATATGCTGTATCTTGCCATAACACATTTCTCCTCGGTCAAGGTGGGGAAGATCGGCGTGTTCAGCTGCGGCCCTCCTGGCCTCACCAAGAACGTGGAGAAGGCCTGTCAGCAGATGAACAAGCGGGACCAGACCCATTTCATCCATCACTACGAGAACTTCTAGTCTGCCTGGCAACGCTGAGGAGAAGGAACTCAAACAGAAGGGCTAGAGAATACAGTACAGCTCCTGTACATGGAACATAAACATTACAGTTTTATAGTTTACTAACCATTAAGAACGACTATCCTAAGATTTGTTTAGGACGAATGTAGGTTCATTGAACTTTACTAGACACACATGTTGTCAAATCCCATAAATTGATTCACTCTCCTTCTTTTCATGTCATTTTCAACCACTGATGATCTTCATGATCTGATTATTTGCTTAATTACTTTCCTGACTGTGAAGTTGTCATTGAAATGTTGAAACTGGAGGTACTGTAGGCAATCAGTATGTTGATTTAGAAAATTCTGAGAAATGTATACAAACATTTGACCTGAGGTGAGCCTGCCTTCCCGACACTGCACTCTTTGCACTTCTATTTGTACTGCACCTTGCTTTTAGTGTATTTTTCTATTTTTTCAGTTTTCTTTAATCTGTATTTTTTCTCTTTTCTCTTGTTTTTCTCTTTATATTTTATCTGTTCCGCCGCCGGGGCACCTGCTTGGCCGTCCTTGTGCGGGGGCCTTTTATGGTCTGTGCTTGCTTGGCTGGGCTGGGTGTGCTGGTGGTGGGGCGGGCTGGGTGTGTGGGGCGGCGGGGGCTCCATGGGGGGGGCTTTGGGGGCCCACCGCTGGGTGCTGGTAGGCAAACTGGCTAGTAGTCGCTCTATGTGTAGAGGGCTGCAAGGGAATTTTCCTGGCTACATAGTGTACAGGTTTTGACTTTTGCCTGCTCGCGGCTCTGTCAGTATTGATTGATTGACTGAGAATGTTTATTATGTGAAGCGCATTGAGTTGCATCTTGTAAGAAATGCGCTATACAAATACAATTTGATTTGATTTGATTTGATTTGTTAAGCACTTTGGGCGGCTCTTGTCGTTGTAAATTGTGTGCTATATAAATAAACGTTACTTACTTACTCACATATCCTGTAATATCTGGAGAAAAAAAATGTGACGCACATTCTAATGTTGACAATGTTGACCGTGGTGTGATTAATTATGAAACCTTTGTTTATGCAGGGTGTCAAGATCGCTCTCTTTTTCAGGAAAGGCCTGCTTACAAACGAAATTTGATTAGATTAGATTAAAGGTATTGTTATAGTACAATACAAAGTACTGAGACAAGGAAATGTAGTTTGGCAACTAGCCAGCTAGTGCAAATAGTGGCATAGTGCAAAAGACGTGTTCAACAACAGCATGTTTGGATACTGGATTCTGATTGGCTAGCAACAGTGGTAAATACCCCCAACAACCCACAGTTCAGATTGCATTTCCAGTATCAATGCGCCTCCCAATCAGTCTGATTAAGAACACCTGTGCTGACCTACAATGCAATCGTTGATCTTGTTTATGGGACTATATTCTGTGGTGGAAGGATATATGTATTCTGAAACGATTAATGATTGTAAATAAATGAATTTAATGTTACAACTGTGTATTTATTTATTATATTATGTGGTGGCTGTTGTAGAAAAGTAATTTACCATTTGAGGGCGGGGGTTGTGGACTCATTTACCACTGTACAGGGTTTTCCGACAACCCTGTACCAGTGGTAAATGAGTCCACAATCCCCTTCCTCTCATGGTAAATTGCTTCCATACATAATGTAGACAGTGGGGGGAGTAACACTGATACTGGGAGTCAATGTTCCTCTTGTTGGAGGGTGGAGGGGGGGGGCTTGGGTCTAAGAGAGGTCCTTGGAGATGTGGACACCCAGGAACTTGAATCTGTGTGTCTGCAGCCCGTAGCTTTCCTGTAGTCCACAATGAGCTCCTTGTTTCTCTTGGTGTTGAGGGCCAGGTTGTTGTCGGAACAAGGCCATCAGCCCTGCCTGCGTGCATTCACCTCCCTCATCACCTGTTCACATCAGTGGTGAAGAGTGTGAGGGGCTGGTCGTCTGGGGGGGGGGGGGGGGGGGGGGGGGGGGGGGGGGGGGGGGGGTCAGCTTTGATGGCTGGTTCTTTGTTGTCCTGGTGGAAGCGAGCGAGGTGGTTGAGTTAGTCAGGCAGGGCTGGTTGGGGAGGCTGTGTTTTTGGGCTTGTAATCCGTGATGGCCTGGATGCCTGGATGCCCTGCCACATGCGTCAGGGATCAGAGCTGTTCTGAAAGTGCTCCTCAATCTGCAGCTTGAGGTTGTTTGGCCTTCCTGATGGACCCTAACCCCAACCCTTGTTATGGACATCTAACATTTCACTCACTGGTCCTTTGTAGGCAAAAAGCACCAACACAATACTTGTTCCTTTTCAGAATGTAATAATGTAGTTTGCAAAGTACTGTACTGACTTCTCCATCAACATAACATAGAGTCAGGGTGATCAGGGAGAGAAGCCTCCAGAGTGCTTTATAACGGCCTCTCATTCACCCATTCACACACACACATTCACACACCAATGGCGGCAAGCTACCATGCAAGGCACCGGCCCGTTCATTGGGAGAAATTTGGGGTTCAGTGTCTTGCCCAAGGACACTTTGACATTTGGCCAGCCGGGGCTCGAACCGCCGATCTGCCAACCTTACTATGCCATTTTTTATCATATAACAGTTCACCCGACCTCCCCTTTTGTCCACTCCTTGCCGGATTATATGCTTACCTACTGACTGACTTCCTGTGTGCCGAACCCATTGTTTTTGCTAGTAAAAACGTTTGATTCAAGTTTTTGTTTTTATCTCGTGCTATTGAGTCCTCTGCCTGCGTACTTCAGCCATTACCTTATTTACCCCATAGAAAATAATAAGATGATTGATGTTGATCTTGTGGTTGAATCCGAAGAGAACTCCACCAACTCCCGAACACTGCCTCCTGGCTCTCGATGGCTCAAGGTGGCATTTGTCATGGATGTCAATGAGATAGGATTTCAAGATAGCAACTTTAAATCTAAGTATAATATTTATTAAAAGAAATGGTCTTTCACAACTCCAGTTGGACCCATCCTACTGAACCTCAAAAGTTCTCATAGACTGAGCACACACACACACACACACACAAACCCATCTCTTGAATAGTGTCAACATAGACACAACAGCGATAACCAGCCTTGATTCCATCAATGTTTATGACCCCTCAGGCCAGCGAGTGTTCAACTCCAGGCAGAGTGCTCATAAACAGGACAGAGATTAACTTTCAACAGATCCCATGGACACAGTTACATAGACATATTCCCATAGGCATTTTACATAATTCATACATGTTATCATAATACATAATACATAATTCATAATTCATAATTCATAATAATACATAATTCATACATCCTCCACACTGCACCTTCCTTTTATCTTTCTGCAGTGCTGACAACATTTTCCAGTAAGTAACAGGCAAGGCCAGGACAACAACAAAAAGCTTTGATAAGTGATTAATTGCACTCTAAGTGAAGGGTCCCTGGACACAGATTAAACCTAGTCCTGGACTACCAGCCAAATCAATGAAGACAAGCAGGTGATGCAGTGATATGATAGAAGCTCTGAGAGAAGGTAGGAGTCCTCTTAGCTCTGTCAGCCAAGCACAATGACGTCATAGTGTTGAACACTTGCAACGCAAGTGGAGCATAGACAACCTTCCTAAAGCTGTTGAACATTACATGTATATTATATATAGGGACACTGAATCATCTTTGTTTTGACAAAAACTAAACTAAACAAAAAACGTAATAAATGATGATAATAATGTATGAGGTGAAAGATTGTGGATATTTCATATGGAACACCACTACTACTTCCTTTTCAAGTTTCAAGTTTTCAAGTTTCAAGTTTATTGTTACATCCCATTATACAGTATATTCGTCTAGGCTTTGCAGCAACACGAGAAATAAAGTGGCAGTAGTTATGACACAATTAAGACAAATAAGACGAGAGATTAATTGAGCAATATGTACAATAGCATTCCGGGACGTGTACAATAGCATTCCGGGACGTGTACAATAGCATTCCCGAACGTATAGCCTACAATAGCATTCTTGACAGCACTTTGAGGTCGATGGTAATGATTGGTTAGTCACGCACAGGTACCGTAAGCCCACAGGTGTGACCTACGGTACAACCTATTGCTATGCTGTCTCTCCCTCTTCCTTGATTGCCACAGACCGTGCACGGTGCCATCACAAGCATTTCGTTGCTACTTTATCACTTAAATCAATAGTTTAAAGGAAGTTAAATAGCTTTGCCAAAGTTCAACCTCCCAGATTTACTGGCCATGAAACGATGCGATAAACCTGATAACTGATAACTGATAAGTGATTGCATTTTGTGCCAACAGGATAGCAGAATCCTTGAGTGGATATGAAGACACGTGAAATTTCCACGTCACAATATAAGATGTAAAAATGCTTTGTACAAAGGGTTGATTATACTGAATGATAAATATAATTCAATTATCATACCCTTTTGTTTCGTGGGTGTTACATTACATTTACATTTACATTTAAATCATTTAGCAGACATTTGATCCAAATCTGACTGATTTTATCCAAGTAATTGAATCAACTATACAACAGTCATCGAACCTTTGATAAGGACAAGTGCCATTGCTAGAGAAGGGAAGGACTTTTCCTGGTAATGCAGGGTGTTATGGGGTGGAGAGGTCTGAGGAGGAAGAGCCCAGGTGGACCCTGAAGAGAGGGGTCTTCAGTCTACAGTGGATGAAATAGTTAGAAGTAATGCAGAGAACAGGACTGTGACGATCATTGGTAAAGATGAATTGTAATGCAAAATGCTGTAGGGTGTGAAGAATCAGAAGGGAGA
Organism: Nansenia antarctica; assembly: GCF_963989245.1. Taxonomy (NCBI): domain Eukaryota; kingdom Metazoa; phylum Chordata; class Actinopteri; order Argentiniformes; family Microstomatidae; genus Nansenia; species Nansenia antarctica. The sequence continues at coordinate 1,841,420 of NC_137684.1, forward strand.
GCATTTTGAGGGAGGAGATGGAGACAGTTTGATAGATAGTGACATTCTGTCTATGTAAAACCACTTACCCTACTGCTATTGATATCTATATATCTATATATCTATATATCTATTTACTTGAATAATCCATACATATTTATTTATTTTTTTTAACAGTTTTTTTAACTGTTTATTTAAACAGTTATGACAGTTGACAAAAAATAAAACAGTCAAGGCCCATAGCTGTCAGTATAATATTATAATAATAATACTAATAATAATGCAACGTTTGCAGGAAAAGTTATTTTTATTTGTATAGCGCTTTTCCTGCAAACGTTGCAACAAATGATGTCTTAACTACCACAGAAACCATCTCACTGGTCAAAAAGGTGCGCACCTCCCAATGCCCATGAGCATCACTTTATTTCTGCTCATGTAATCATGTTACCACAGCGTCTCTCACTGCAATAGATCTCCACCCCCCCCCATCTAATCAAGTCACTGAGCGTGGCGTGGTTGGGTTTCTCCCCTGTCTGCCCTTTGCACACAACTCCTCCAGGGACAGAGTCACTGTCACGACACACGGCCTACCACTGTGGTGCGTTATTGTTAGCACGCTCTGTGGTTGAACTACAGTAGGCCTAAATGTGCTAAACGCACGCAAGACAGATCCATGTAGCTGCTGTGTCAACTTCAGTGAATGTTATAAGGTTGGCTTGTTCTTGGATCGAAGGAAGGAAGTGTAGGGTTGTAGGAGTGTAGGAGTGTAGGAGTGTAGGAGTGTAGGAGTGTAGCAGTGTAGGAGTGTAGGAGTGTAGGAGTGTAGCAGTGTAGGAGTGTAGGAGTGTAGGAGTGTAGGAGTGTAGGGTTGTAGGAGTGTAGGAGTGTAGGAGTGTAGGAGTGTAGGAGTGTAGGAGTGTAGGAGTGTAGGAGTGTAGGGTTGTAGGAGTGTAGGGTTGTAGGAGTGTAGGAGTGTAGGAGTGTAGGAGTGTAGGAGTGTAGGAGTGTAGGAGTGTAGGAGTGTAGGAGTGTAGGAGTGTAGGAGTGTAGGAGTGTAGGAGTGTAGGAGTGTAGGAGTGTAGGGTTGTAGGAGTGTAGGGTTGTAGGAGTGTAGGAGTGTAGGAGTGTAGGAGTGTAGGAGTGTAGGAGTGTAGGAGTGTAGGAGTGTAGGAGTGTAGGAGTGTAGGGTTGTAGGAGTGTAGGAGTGTAGGAGTGTAGGAGTGTAGGAGTGTAGGAGTGTAGGGTTGTAGGAGTGTAGGAGTGTAGGAGTGTAGGAGTGTAGGAGTGTAGGAGTGTAGGAGTGTAGGAGTGTAGGAGTGTAGGAGTGTAGGAGTGTAGGAGTGTAGCAGTGTAGGAGTGTAGGAGTGTAGGAGTGTAGGAGTGTAGGAGTGTAGGAGTGTAGGAGTGTAGCAGTGTAGGAGTGTAGGAGTGTAGGAGTGTAGGGTTGTAGGAGTGTAGGGTTGTAGGAGTGTAGGGTTGTAGGGTTGTAGGAGTGTAGGAGTGTAGGAGTGTAGGGTTGTAGGAGTGTAGGAGTGTAGGAGTGGGTTGTAAAAAAAAAAAAAAAGTAACTGTTTGGTCATTGCTCGACTTGAGAATTGCTGCCATGCGTCACATAATATTGTTTCCCCTAGCCGGTGTGGCGGGACATTACTTTTTAATAAATCTTATCTGTCGGTATGTTGGAGGAAATGCGTCTGAGAGTGTTGGGTAAACAGAGCTTCCTGTAATAGCCTGGGGAAGGCCAGACAGTTTGGAGAGTCAACATCCAACAGTGAACATGCCTACCGTACCTCAGGCAATTCTCAGCCAGCAATTCTAGTGCAAACCGCGCTCGGGATCCTTTTTTTACCCGATGTAAAACCATTCAGTGTTGCTCCTTTCCAAAAAACGATATATGTCTATTTGTGTGTTTTGGTGTGTTTTGTTGTATTGCACTGTATATGAACTATGCCGTGTCATAACTCAATGTGGATCAAGTATGCATAGAACACTGTCCCTCTCCCTCTGTCACTCATCTTCCGTAGTGACACGACGGCGGAGGCTAGGAGGATGAAGCACGTCTCTGAGCTCCGTCTGCTCCCCTGCCAGACACTCAATCATCTCAATCTCTTCATTGTCAACCACCTAGCGTTACCATGGCAGCCCTCTGACCAAGGCCCAATCCCATTTCTCATTTTTACCGGCTACCCCTCGTTTTGGAGTGCCACTCACTTTTTGGAACAGGGTTACAAGGGGTAGTGAAAATGTCAATCTTCCCCACTGAAATAGGACAACCCTTCAAGACCCTGGCTGATACGTCACCAGTAGTGTCATAGAAAAGCATGGACGCTCGCGACTCGTTCACGACTTATGTTTCATGCTATCAATTGATCAAACAAGTCATCAAATAAAAAAGAACAGTGCTTCATTACCAGGCCAGTTCATGACAGAATAGCGGTGCTCTGTAGGCTAGCAACCCGTGCTGCTACCCTGCCAGTCAGCTTGATTATGATTAGCTTCTTGGAAGCTCATAATGATGTCTCATTGATACTGTAGGCTGGTCGGTAGATTAATAACTTTCATTCAATGTTCTAGTGGACAATGACTCATGTTGCAGAGTCTGTCCTCATGCTGGGAATTCACTTACACACGATATATGGGTGATATATTAGGCAACGTCCATGTGAGATGAATATCTGAGGCTTTTTACCGTTTTTTACGGTCGCTAAGTCGCAGTGTTCAATACTGAAGTCACACAGTCACAACTCTTCATACAGTCAGCAGAGCAGAAGTCCATGTGGACCAAACTGTGACTCTTACTCTGTGATTTTATATTGCTGTGCTTTCACACAAAATGCATCAATGACCACGTTCTCCAAAATCCATAACACTTCTCTCATTCAAACTCCCCCACCTGCAAAACACTATGTAACACATTTTTCCAATGTTACATAATGATTCATGGTCCTACAAATTATTATTCCATCAATGTTAACCATTAGAATGACCAATACCAAGAGGCTGATGTGAAAGCTAACGAGGCATGGTCAATGAGGCATGGTTCCTCTCAAGGTTTCCTCCTGTACTCACTACCAACAAACAGGCCAACGTCACTTAGGCCTACAGTAACAGTAGTGTAATTGTAATATCGAATTACCAGGATTTCAAAAGCAACATTTTAAATCTGTTCTTTGTCGTATCCCAAAAGTAGATAGTAAAGATGCGTTTATGACTCTTTACCTCATGAAACCTTTGATTTAAAGTAACCATCAATCAACTCAAATATAAAACGATTAAGCATTCATTTTTGATTAGGCATTTTGCTACCTCACCACTGTTAAATACCTCCTACAAAAAAAGGTAAATGCCATTTCGCTAAGTCATCATTTTTGTTATTGACCTCAGATTGACCAAAGGTTATGTGGTGACCTTTAGCCAAGTGTCCCAGCTGTCTGACCAATGACCCAATGGCAGAGCACATGCCTGCAGCAGATGCAAGCAGGACTCGGAGATAAGCTCTTTCTATAGTCCTATTATTGTGTTATCTCAGAGCGTATTTGATGTTTCTCTCAATAATACATTAATTGTACATTACATTGCATTGCATAATGTAATACATTTCTGTATTTGTACTAGCTTGATATTTCAAATATTTCATATTTCAAGTAACCAACCATCAACTCAAATATAAAGTGATCAGGCACTCTTTTTGGATTAGACATAGCGCTACCTCACTACAGTTAAAGACCCCCAGCTAAAAAAGGTAAATGCCATTTCCCTAACAAAAACAACAATCATAGGTCTGTATAAAGTCATCATTTGAATGTTATTGACTCAATGACCCAATAGCAGCCGCACAGGACCAGCAGCCGATGCAAGCAGGGAGGAGATAAGCTGTTCTATAGTCTTATCTCAGAGAATATTTGTTGTTTCTCTCAATAATACATTAATTGTACATTACACTGCATTGCATCATGTAATATCATTCTCTATTTGTACTGGCTTGATATTTCAACAGGGCGTTAATAAATTGTTCAAAATTGCTCAAACATTGAGTACGGAACATGAATTGCAGAATGTAAACATAACTGGAGACATTCTTCATATTTGGAGACTGACTTCAACGTTATGATCGCTAGCAAAAGTTAAGCTCAGCAGTTGTCAATGAACGATAACTATATGTTCTGATTTTTGCCTGGTTTTCTCAGATAAACTGAGTCATCTACAGGAATGTATCTAGAATTGGCTACTTCACTGACTCACTTTACACCAACAATTAGAGCACCTGTACTAACTTGATATTTCAACAGGGCATTAATAAAGAAGAAGGCTTGATTGACCATAAATAGAATGCTCTCTGTCATATGAAAAAGAACATGGAACACTGAATTAAGTATGACAGTCAGTTTGAGGATGATATTGAGAATTTAATTGAACTAAAATGCCCTGCCATTTTAAATGCTGTGATACAATTATGTCTTGAGTTATTTGAGTTATTGATGGATAATAGAGGTCATTACAAGTGTGATCAGAGCATAATCTACATTTGATTATCAAATTGCTCCCTCTACTGGTGAAGGGATGATCATCCCACATAAATGATGTCAAGACTCAAGGTCAAATTGTTGTGTGCTGCATTAACCTTTCGCCTTCGTTTTCAGTTCATCACAACTACTAAGAAACAAATCAACGCTCATGACTGGTGGTTTCTACGTCATGTTCTTTCTTTTTATACAGGTTCTTGTTGATGCAGGCAACTCAAGGTTAGAATTAATTAACAACAATATCGTACGGGACAAATTAAACGGTACAGCCACATACATCTTGATGCCAAACCTAAACCTTTGACTGAGGGAAAAATACTAACGCCAGCATTTCAATTAAGTTGTGTGTCGTTCATCCCCAGACACTGTAAAAAAGCCCTACTCTACAATACCATGATAATTTCCCTTGAGAGTCTACTGCTTCAAGTCCCTGTTCTCCCTCAGGCATACAGGAAACATATTGATATTATTTGGGGGATTTTTCACACCGAAACGGTGTTGCTCAAGGTTCAAGAGAGCACAAGCAGAGCACCGTTCAGTGAAGTCTGCCAAGTGACTAGGATGGTGAACAGTTTGTAGTGGTCTGCTTATGAGTACAGTAATCCTCTTAATCTGTCTGTAAGCACTGGGACAGGACTCTGCCACTGGCCAGATTGTCTCTTCATATCCCCAGACACACAGCAAACAACAACAAAAGGGGGGTGATTGGGAATATTTGGCACTCTGGTCGCCTCCCCTGGTGTGAAACATGTGAAACATGCACCTTCTTTCCCTTGGGAACTTAGTGGAAAGAACCGTGGAAGAAGAAGTCTTGGTGGGTCTCCAAACCTGAAGATGTTTGGAAGTGGCTCCAGGAAGTGGTTTGTGAAGAAGCAGAAGAAACAGCCGAGGGTCGTGAGGAGACGACCGTACAGCAGGAAGAAGAAGAAATGGGCAGCCCAAATCCTGAAAGAGCACCGAGAGATGATTCTGAATGAACTGGATGTCAGCAGTGTGCTTCCTTACCTTGTGTACGACAAGGTTTTCTCTCTCGGAGAATACAAAGAAATACTGGGTCAGGACTCCAACAAGAAGCGGGCTGAGGTATTTCTGGACCAGTTGTCCTTGAAGGGGCCTGCTGCATTCTGTGCATTCTGTTCTGTTCTGGAAGAAGTATGTCCCCACCTGCTAACCTGCTTCCTGTTGGACTGTGAAGGTACAACCATTAATTAACCACCAGTTACATTAGGCAGACAGGCTGGTATTTTACACTCAGGAGTGTAAGAGTAAGAGTGATATAGAAACAACAGGCTTATAACCCTGCTGTGTGTTTTCGAAAGTTTCTAAAAATAATTCTGAAGGTGCTGTTGCTAGATTGATTATGTTGAACGTAGCTCTATTTTTCATCCAATGCAGCCTTAGATGTAGTCTCCACAGGTTGTTGATCTGTTGTGGCTCTTCAGCCATCTGTTGAACACGTTATTTCCTTTTGAGCTGCGTCTAGAATGTTTTCAAAAGGGATTGAAAGAAACCAACTGTTCAAATGATGAAGCAAAGGTAAATAATTTACAGTAAGCCAATGCCTTCCACTAACAACCAGCAGAAATAGCTTCTTAAGTCTGGGCAGCTGAGGAGATTACTGACTAGCCAGGGCTACAAACTGGAGACTGACAACATAACCTTAACCTGCCTATTGTCTGCACCAGGGGAGGCTGGTGGAGGTAGACATCAGGGGACAAGCTCATTGAAATGCATCAGGTATCAGATGTTTGATACCATTCCTCATTCCATACCATTCATAACTACAGTATGAGCTTGTCCTCTGATTTCTACATCCACCAGCCTACACTGGTTCTACACAACGTAGTCTGTTCAACTCTCAACTCAGTCTCAACTGTACCTTTTAAAATAGAAACAAATCTGTTCCATATTTTGTGGCTGCTGGCTTTTTCATCCCTCATTCAACCCTCATTTACATTTACCTCACCGTAGATGTTCTTAGTCAGGGTGACATATCATAGCCTACACTACAGCAAGTACATTTCCTTCCTGTAAGGGATGGGCCAAGATCTGTGGCGCAGTGAATCATTCTGACTATAGACAGGGCCCATAACTTGTGCAATCACAGATCTGTATAATATGATTGGTTCCCAAGAACAGTGACCTCATGACCAAGGACAGTTCTATAAATATGAGTTCCACCCAACGTTGGGGGCTTTTTAATAATAATAATAATTCATTACATTTATATAGCGCTTTTCCGAGGCTCAAAGACGCTGACAATATAGGAGATACGGAAAACACAAAAACAACAAGCAACATGGACACATGGAACACAAAGTCAGCGAACGGGGAGGGGGGGGTAGTAGGGGAGGCTGTATGCATATCAGGGGGGTGGCAGGGTTAGGGGAGATGGGTTGGGATTTTTGCCTTTTGTCTGCTATTTTCTCTCTGCGCTCATGTGACTTTGCTTAATAAAAGGCCTCTTTGGAGACAATTGATTTAAGCTCTTTGTGCTTTATAAGGTTTACTCAAACTAGTAAGAATCAATTAAATCCACGACACTTCCAATATGGTTGTGTGTAACAGATTCATCTTCCCCCACAGATGGCCCCCCTAGACGAGGCAGGAAGGTGGGGCAGACAGCGCCCCCCCACAGGCAGGGAGGCTTCATCTCCAGGAAGCAGGAGCTTGAGAGTCGCCCCCCCCAGTACACAAACCCTGCTTCTGACTCCAGGTGAGACACTGGCTTCTTCGCCCCTCCATCTCTCCCTTCGTCATCCCTCCTCCTCCTCCTCCTCTCCCCTCACAAATGGACTGACTTATATAGCGCCTTATTCCAAAGCGCTTTACAACGGCCTCTCATTCACCCATTCACACACCCATTCACACACCAATGGTGGCAAGCTATCATGCAAGGCGCCAGCCTGCTCATTGGGAGCAATTTGGGGTTCAGTGCCTTGCCCAAGGACACTTCGACATGTGGCCAGCCGGGGCTAGAACCCCCGATCTGCCGACCTTGCGATCATTAAACGCCAACTCTACCTCCTGCACCACAGCCGCCCCCAGTCAAGTCAAGTCAGCCCCTCACACTAATCCTAATGGTTCTTCATCCTCTATTACCATCTGTGATGTCATTGACCTTTTCCGTGACAGTCTTTATAGAACTGATATGATATTTATTGATATGCTGGTGCCAATGGGTCACTAATACATTATAAAGTAGACGTGTGTGCATTCATTATGCGTGATGTCTTCATACTGGACTCTTGAATTGCCAATATTGATTCAAAGCATTCATATCAGCTCCCAGTGATTGCTTTTTTGCTTTGTTCATTTCATCATCGTTTCTGCACCCTGCGCTTTCCGTCGTCCTTTTGATTGATTGCGGCTTGCTTCATGGGGTATTTGAGCTAAACGGGCAAACACAAGAGAGGGAGATAGTGGCTGCTGGCCGCACATGGACGGGTCACTGTGACGTTACGCGGTAGAAGAGGAGTTGCATCAGTTCTTCCAGAATCAAGAACAAAACAAAATGGTTGCCGAACGATACCACCAGTACTTTTGTTTGTTTCGGTAAAGGGGAGGCTGGTGGAGGTAGAAACCGGAGGATGGGCTCATTGTAATGCTTGGAACGGACAAAGGAATGGTATCAAATACATGTTTGATACCATTCTTCTTTCCATTTCATGGATTGAAATGAGCCCATCCTATGATTTTCTGCCTCCACCAGCCTCCCCTGTTTTGGTATCATGTCCAGTGATGGGGGCTGTCTAGAAGAGGAGAGCGGTGCTGCTGTTGTCACGGCTGCTGTTGTCACGGCTGCTGTTGTCACGGCTGCTGTTGTCACGGCGGCTGTTGTCACGGCTGCTGTTGTCACAGCGTCGGCTCTCGTCATCCTTAATGGTGTCTTTCTGGGCATGTGCGGACCCCTGGAGGGTACCCTTGGCTTGGCCGGCCACTTCCAGTAGAGAGGGGAAGGTCAGGCAGGGCAAGGCAGGGGAGAGGAGGGGAGGGGAGGGGAGGGCAAGGCAGGGGAGAGGACGGGAGGGGAGGGGCAGGGCAAGGCAGGGGAGAGGAGGGGAGGGGAGGGGAGGGGAGGGGAGGGGAGGGGAGGGGCAAGGCAGGGGAGAGGAGGGGAGGGGAGGGGCAGGGCAAGGCAGGGGAGAGGAGGGGAGAGGAGGGGAGGGGAGGGGCAGGGCAAGGCAGGGGAGAGGAGGGGAGGGGAGGGGCAGGGCAAGGCAGGGGAGAGGAGGGGAGGGGAGGGGAGGGGAGGGGAGGGGAGGGGAGGGGCAAGGCAGGGTAGAGGAGGGGAGGGGATGGGCAGGCAGGGGAGAGGAGAGGAGGGAAGGGGCAGGCAGGGTAAGGCAGGGGAGAGGAGAGGAGGGGAGGGGCAGGCAGGGCAAGGCAGGGGAGAGGAGGGGAGGGGAGGGGCAGGGCAAGGCAGGGGAGAGGAGGGGAGGGGAGGGGCAGGGCAAGGCAGGGGAGAGGAGGGGAGGGGAGGGGCAGGGCAAGGCAGGGGAGAGGAGGGGAGGGGAGGGGCAGGGCAAGGCAGGGGAGAGGAGGGGAGGGGAGGGGAGGGGAGGGGAGGGGCAGGGCAAGGCAGGGGAGAGGAGGGGAGGGGAGGGGCAGGGCAAGGCAGGGGAGGGGAGGGGAGGGGCAGGGCAAGGCAGGGGAGAGGAGAGGAGGGGAGGGGCAGGCAGGGCAAGGCAGGGGAGAGGAGGGGAGGGGAGGGGCAGGGCAAGGCAGGGGAGAGGAGGGGAGGGGAGGGGAGGGGCAGGGCAAGGCAGGGGAGAGGAGGGGAGGGGAGGGGAGGGGCAGGGCAAGGCAGGGGAGAGGAGGGGAGGGGAGGGGAGGGGAGGGGAGGGGAGGGAAGGGGAGGGGAGGGGCAGGCAGGGCAAGGCAGGGGAGAGGAGGGGAGGGGAGGGAACCTCTTGGTTACGGCGCCCGGAGTGAAGGGACAGGCGAGTGCATTGCTCCCTAGACCGTTAAGGAGGCCTCCTCTTCTGTGTCTGACAGCTCAGTCAGCCTGGAGACAGCCGTCCCAGAAGTCTGGCCCTGAGCTAGGACACAAGAGCACTGACACACAGAGAAAGGCTGTGTGTGTGTGTGTGTGTGTGTGTGTGTGTGTGTGTGTGTGTGTGTGTGCGTGTGTGTGTGTGTGTGTGTGTGTGCGTGTGTGTGTGTGCGTGTGTGTGTGTGTTTGTGTGCATTTGAGAGTGTATGGGTATGTGTATGTTTGGCGGTGTGTGTGTGTGTGTGTGTGTGTGTGTGTGTAAAAGGTTTGGAAAAGGCTGTCAGACACCTTTAAAGCTGAACAGTGTTTGTTGGTATTTTGAGGAAAATATCTGTGATCTTGCGCAACGTTGCGACGTGAGGGCAGGTTTTATTCAGGAGTGAAGGGCTGGCAGTGAAGGGCTGGCAGGGGAGAAGGGCTGGTAAACCTGAAGTGAAACCAGCTCTTTTTTTGTTTATTCAGTCTAAGTAGAAGTAGGACAGTCAGTGCCTCGAGACATGCTTGACTGATCCGCGTGCTTAGGAGCGCGTGTGTGTGTGTGTACGTACGTGTGCGTGATGTGTTTAGACGTGTTCACAACAGAAGACAATTATCCACACACTATCACTGACAGGTATAGTTTCACACAAATGAACGTTTTCCCCCTTCTGTTATGTACACTTTCTAAAACACATAATGGACTGGACTTATATAGCGCCTTTATCCAAAGCGCTTTACAACGGCCTCTCATTCACCCATTCACACACACATTCACACACCAATGGTGGCAAGGGTTAGGGTTAGGGTCACTGGGAGCAATTTGGGGTTCAGTGTCTTGCCCAAGGACACTTCTACATGTGCCCAGCCGGGGCTCGAACAGCCGATCTGCCAACCTTGCGATCATTAGACGGCGGCTCTACCTCCTGCGCCACAGCCGGCCCAAAACCGCCCCGAAACAGCCGGCCCAAAACACATAAAACACAGATGTGTTCGTGTCGTGTTGGGTTGTGTGGTTTCAGTAGGATGTTGTGTTTATCAGGTCGGCTTTCTGTACGTCCGCCTCTGGTCAGTTTCCTGCTGACTGAGAGCGAACACGCAGCACTTAATCACATCTCTGGGCTTGTGTCTTAAAGGGCACAAAGGACCCATCGCTGTATGAGAGCAGGGAGAAAATGATGGGGGTGCTGGATGAATCTATTTAAAGGGCCATTGACTGTGTCTACATCCTGTTTTATAAGAAACTCCTCTTTATTCGGTGATATATTAGAAATAAAATAGGGTTTTTTTCGAGAGAGAAACCTTCAAATCTGGGTTTCTGGAGAGCGTCTCTGGTGCTTTAATGCCCAATCAGAGCACTAACGTCCTCATGAACTCACATATGGTTTATGTGTGGGAGATTAATGAGTTGGTTAGAGCTCGCTTTAGGTACCTAATGAGACCAAACGCTCTGGACGGATCACATCTCTCTGAGGTGGTGTAAACGCGGACAGAACTGACGGAGTAGGACATCACATGACTCCTCCCACCGCGGAGCGACGTGTCCTCAGTCGGGAGTCTGGTTTCGCTGAGGTGAAAAGTCAGGAGTGGGTCATGAGTGGGCTGTGGCGCAGGAGGTAGAGCCGCCGTCTAATGATCGCAAGGTCGGCGGATTGGCGGTTCGAGTCCCGGCTGGCCACATGTCGAAGTGTCCTTGGGCAAGGCACTGAACCCCAAATTGCTCCCAGTGAGCGGGGCCGGCGCCTTGCATGGTAGCTTGCCGCCATTGGTGTGTGAATGTGTGTGTGAATGGGTGAATGAGAGGCCGTTGTAAAGCGCTTTGGATAAAGGCGCTATATGAGTGCAGTCCATTATGTGTGTTTAGATCTGTGGGTCATTCGTACGGTAGCCGTGCGTCCCTGCCGCTCTTACAGAAGTCACTCCGCTGCGCTCCTCCTCGTGACATGAGCGGGGTGGAGGATGAGAAGCGGTTTACTGGAGGCTCAAGAGGAGCAGGTTGAGAAAGGACTGCTAGGTTATCCTTCCTCATGCTGTGTGATGACTCACCTCGTAGCACACAGAGAGAGCACTGCGACAGCATTGAAGTGTGACTTTCTGTGTGTGTGTGTGTGTGTGTGTGCGAGCGCACGTGTGTGTGTGTGCTTGTGCGTACGTGTGTGTGTGTCCATCCGTGCGTGTCTATACAGTACGTGTGTGTGTGTGTGTGTGCGTGTGTGTGTGTGTGTGTGTGCTTGTAGGTGTGCATGCGTGCGTGTCTATACAGTACGTGTGTGCGTGCGGGTGTGCGTGCGTGCGTGTGTGTGTGTGTGTGCTTGTGCGTGTGTAGGTGTGCATCCGTGCGTGTCTATACAGTATGTGTGTGTGTGCGTGCGTGCGTGTGATAATGGTGATGCCCCTGTGCTCCTCTTGGTGCAGTGCTTGTGTAGGGAGAGGACTTTCTCTCAGAAGTTCTCCTCTTTGTTCGGTGCAAAAGTAATAAATCATGCTGTTCCAGCAGTAGTGGTGGTTAGGGCTCACGTCCAGGTTTGTCTCCTCTCGTCTCCTCCGGGAGAGCCCTACATAACAGTTATGACTTTTTTTTCATGATCATTTTCTTTTTTACATAGAAGACAGTGGACGGTGAAACAGTCTAAGGACGCAGGAAGGAGGGCAGTTCTGTCTGTCCTATTTCCTCGGCGAAGAAACATACTTGAGTGTGTGTTCTTAATGTGGGTAGATGAAATAGTGTGTGTGTATGTGTTTCAAAGCTGAGGAAAAACTGCTTAACAGGCACATATACTGTAAGGAATCTGTACTAGAGGAAAACGTGTGTGTGTGTGTCTGCGTGTTTTTCTGTGTATATGTGTGTGTGTGTGTGCATGCAATAAAGGGTGTCAGCAGTGGGTTCTCATGTGAGAAGGGTAACGATGGGGCAGGCTGCTGAGAGCCGGTACTACGGGGATGCAGAGGGGGGAAGCCAATGTGAAATCAAAGTGCTGCAGTGTAGTGTGGATGCAGTGGGTTTCAGACTGCAGTAACGTCACTGACCCACTGGTGTCTGAATGTTTCCCTACTGACACAGTCTTGTGCACTCCTTCTGTGTGTGTGCGTGTGTGTGTGTGTGTGTGTGTGTGTGTGTGTGTGTGCGTGTGTGTGTGTGTGTGTGTGTGTGCGTGTGCGTGTGTGTGTGTGTGTGTGTGTGTGTGTGTGTGTGTGTGTGTGTGTGCGTGTGCGTGCGTGTGTGTGAGAGATGGTGTGCGTTTGCATGTGTGCGTGCGTGTGTGCGTTCGTGCCGGGTGTGTCTGTGTGCAAACGTGTGTACTCGCCTAACTGCATTTGCGTTTCAATTCCCAAACCCATAAATCCTTTCATGTATTGACATGCGATACGGCGTGTAGACAACGATTAAATAACATTAACAAATTAAGGAAGAGGGGCAGAAACGGCGGCTGATTAAATCATTGTCATAACTAATTAGATTGATTTCGATTCGATTAGATTGAACTTTATTGTCGTCGCACCGAGTACGAGTATCGAGACGAACGAAATATAGTTTGGCATCTAACCAAGATAGTGTAAATCGGTGTCTCTTCTGTTCAACAGAAGTCCAGAGTGTACATTAGTGTTGTTCTCCTGGGCAGAGATCTATCCTGATGACGACATCCACTGGCAGTGTGGCGGATGCTAACAGGAAGTGGGGACATCACTGTTGTGTTGTGGGAAGCCAGGGCTCTCACTCACTGGGTTCAGATTCCTTAGACGGCCTCGAGGCCTTGTTGCCCGTGGTGACCCAGAAGTAACGGCCATTATAATAAGGATGGTTCCGTTTGAAAGGAAGGAGGCTTAAACCTGTACCATACCAGCATCCCCTCCTCCGGCCTCAGGATGCAAATGCGCATTTGTGCGTCCTTTGCAGAAATGTTTAGGGACAATAATGACATTGTTTTTGCTGTTTGAAGCAATTTCGAGGAAAAAATCACAAAGGTTGGCTAAACCAGCTTTCGTGCCCTGTGTGTAATTGCATTGTTGCTATGCTGAGTATGTTGAAAACAATGTGATGTAACATACTTAATATGGTCCTAATTGTCCCAATGTTAAGGATAAACGGAGCTTTCCACATGGTTATTCACATAAATTAGAACGACTTATTTGAATCACCTATACTATTGAAAAGAAAATCCTTTATCCCATTTACGCCACTATCCACTATCCGTAGCAGGTCCTGCAGTTTGATGGTCATTTCAATTTCTGATAGAAAATCATTGATTATTCGTGAGCTAGGAATTATATGGCTCTATCTCCGTTTAGAATGAGAAGGTTCTATCTCCGTTTAGGGCAGTTCAGAGATATTGAGCGTCAACGTTTTTACATTCCATTATGTTTTGTGAGATGGAACCTTTTATGAATTACTAACTCAAAAATGTCAACATTTTAAAAATAACACCACACAGGCATTAATAAACACCTAATGGATCAGATTATGTCAAAAACTCAATTTTGACAAAAATGGAGATAGAACCTTATAATTCTAACGTTACCTATTGAGAAATGTGACCTACAAATACTATACAAGCTTAGTACAATTGTCTTACAATATCAAACCCCCCAAAAGGTTGTATTACTCCACTGTTTATGTTTTCATTGCCATTGTAAACAAACAATATAAAGCATCAAAATTGGTTTAAAACATGTCAATCTCATGGACAGTCAGTCCTTGTCTGATAAATCAATAATCTGTTGGACATCTTTAGTTGAGACTGTCTGGTCTTGGGAAGGGAACGACCAGGTGAGTTGGAGTTGGTGGAGGTTTTATACCAGCCCAGTCTCCTAACACTAATCGACTTACACTAATCCATTCACTGAAAAACAAGTTTGGGCTCTAAGCACAGCAGTGAAAGGTTTAATCCACTCAGAGAGCTAGGGTCCATCTCTATCTCGCTGTCTGAGATGGAAATGCAATCATACAATTTCAATAGTGAATCATGGTAGTACTGCACTAAAACGGACTTTTCTAATCTGTGACATGGCAAGCCGTGCACAACGTTTTGCATCCTATGAGGTTTCCATCCTGTTCGAAATAATATTATTGATAAGGGCCTAATGAAATTAAGAAATATACCTAAGTACAGTGAGTAGGTAAATAAATACATTACATGATTAGGCTATTGTACAATTCCCTGCATGCGCTTTCATCAACTTTTCATGAAGACCTCCACCACAGTGGAGTCATGCCGCTTCCTTGGGGTGATAGTCTCTCGGGACTTGAAGTGGGGGACCAACATCGACGCCCTCACAAAAAAGGCCCAGAAGAGACTGTTTTTCCTGAGGCAGCTCAGGAAATTCCACCTTCCAAAGACCACGCTGGTGAACTTCTACACGGCCATCATTGAGTCCATCGTCACCTCCGCCATCATCATCTGGTTCCCCGCTGCAGCGGCCAAGGACAAGGCCAAGCTGCAGCGGGTGATACGCTCGGCGGAGAGGGTGATTGGCTGCCCTTTGCCCCCCCTTGAGGCCCTGTTTAAAAGTAGGGCTTTGGGGAGGGCAAGGAAGATCATGGCTGACCCCGCACACCCAGGACACGGTCTCTTCGGCCCGCTCCCCTCAGGCAGGAGGGTGCGGTCCCTAAAAACTGTGAAGGCCCGACATGCACACAGCTTTTTCCCCACAGCCATCCGGCTCCTAAATGCCGCTGCCCCCCCCCCCCCCCCCCCCCCCTGACCTGACCCCTATCTATCTACCCTCCCTCCACCCCCACCCAGAGAGCTTTGGACTGTCTGGATATGAACACTTGAACACTTGATCTCTGCACTTTATATTTATATTAATTATGACTCTTGCACTTTGATGTTGGTTTGCACTGTCTTGTCCTGTCTTGCACCTGTCCTGCTGTAAACCGTGCTCCACTGTCCCAAACCAAATTCCTAACATGTTTACATGTCATGGCAATAAAGTCTTCTGATTCTGATTCTGATTCTGATTCTTAAATAACCGCATATTTAATAAGGTCAGATACATATTTTTTAAAATGAAAGTTCCAAGCTCCCCTATTTTATGCGTATAGATAACATCTCAAATATTATTCATTAGTCCCTCTGAAGTCCCCCCCTCCCTCCCTCCCTCCCTCCCTCCCACTCTCCCTCTCCCCTACCTCTCTGACTAGCTACACACACTCTCTCCCCTACCTCACGCACGGACGCTCGGACTGCTGCAGCGTTTTCCGAGAGTGGTTTCTCAGCCAAAGTGCGCCGCGAGGAAAGGAAATAATGTTTCAATCCTGACTAAAAATCGAATGGATTGGGCGATCTATTCTGAGTTGTGCTAATACGATCAGAGTGTCATTGATGCAGACGTGAGTCGTCGCGGCGCTATGGCACCTTTCTGCGCCCAGCTCCTTGGGGAGTGTGTCCCTGGCTGTCAGTCCTTCAGCGCCGGGAATGATGGCGCTGTGATGCTGATCAAGGAAGACGCAGTGGAGGCGGAGGCCAGGGAATAAACACAGATATTATATGATTACCTCCTATGCTTTTCTTTGGGTCGGATTCCTAGTAGCGGTGGACAATACCATGGTGAATTACCAGAAATATATTACTGTTATGCAGCTGGCTTTGGGGGTCACCGCCTCCAACAAAGAACACTGTCTTCCCCCTAGGAAACGTATGTGGTGAGTATGGATGGAATATGAATCTTAGATATGCGGATTATTATTATGGGATGCAGGTTGAAAGGAAGGGGGCCATGCACGAGCCAAGCTGTCGCCTCCCACGTTCTTTATTAATGAAAAGGGTCACGGAGGAGAGCCACGGTGCGCTCGGTCAATTTGCAAAATGAGCATTTTTTTGGTCAGTGACATAATATTTTTGCCACTGTGCCGCGCGCTCCGCAGGCAGCTTGCACCATGTTTCAATCATCACCCACTGTAACTCCGCATGCCGTGTGTGTGTGTGTGTGTGTGTGTGTGTGTGTGTGTGTGTGTGTGTGTGTGTGTGTGTGTGTGAGTGTGTGTGTGCGCGCGCGCGCGCGCGTGTGTGTGTGTGTGTGTGTGTGTGTGTAGGTGTGTGTAGGTGTGTGTGTTTGTGCGTGCGTGCTCGCGTTAGGGGTTGGTTGGTGATTATAAAGAGCCCGTGCGTTACTGCGTTTTTGTAGTTATCAAATCTTCCAAAGTCGGAGGGTTTGTTGCATGCATACGATGATGTCAACACTTTCCTATGTCCATTGTTGTCTATTTTCACTCTGTGATTTCATCTATGCTTTTAGATTCACTAAGGCCTACCTATTGCACTCATTTACACGTTCATTGTCGTACCTAAATGCTTACACAATCATGGAACATCATATTCATAACCCCTCTCTGTAATTTAATGAATAAAAAAAATCAAAGCATGAACAATGTATTGTCTCCTACTGTTTTCATTTATTTTCCATTTAACTTTGAGGTGCAGCAGGCCCCTGTACAACCTTACCTCCAAAACATCTCCATTAAACATTATCCATACTTCTGTTACCGTGTGTGTCCGTCTTTTCATCTATTCACTGTTTATCATTTGTCTCTCTGCCTGTATGACTCTGTGTGACCCCATCCAGTGAATGTCCCCTGTCCTTTCTCTTCACCTTAGTGTCTTTGTGTCTTTCTTGCTCATCCATCCTTACAGTAATTGCCACTGAGGCTGGGGGGGGGGGGGTAGGAGATGGCCTGGCTAATTACAACTGGATTACAATCTTGTTGAATAGAAAACAACACTGTTAATTATCAGCCCATAACCTCTTCATTCCTTGTGACAAACACACTGGCGCACAGTGCGAGATCATTTTTCTCGATAATGCTGTGACATTGGCATGGCTCCACTGGGGGTAAGGCTTTACTCATATCATCCACTTAAGCATTTTCCTTCTGAACCTCGTAACTGTTTCAATTCCATAAAACAGAATGATAAAAAAAAAAACAGGCCTCATTGTGGTGAGATGCTTCCATTCGGTTGAATATCAGACAAAACCGTCAACAAAGGGTATTGACTTGCCCTCAGTAGTATCCTGAGGTTATTTAAAATTAAAATAAATGAACAGTCATGGCGTGACATTAGAATTATAAGGTTCTATCTCCATTTTTGGTGGTGTTATTTTTTAAATGTTGACATTTTTTAGTAAGTAATTAATAAAATACAACGGTTCCATCTCACAAAACATAACGGAATGTAAAAACTTTGACGCTCAATATCTCTGAACTGCCCTAAACGGAGATAGAACCTTATCATTCTAAACGGAGATAGAACCTTATCATTCTAAACGGAGATAGAACCTTATCGTTCTAAGCTCACGATGGGGTGTAAGGCCTACAGTATCCACAGTAAACCTGTGAGTGACATTATTTAATCACACATCTCCTCTATTCCTGTATGTCATTGTATTGTGCCATCTGTCTCATCCACATCCTGGGATTTTCATTCATGTGATGGAGCATGACCCCCCTTCCTTCATAACCTGAGAGGAATGATGTCACCAAAACACCACCATACAGCCGTGTATAGCCTCAGCAGGGGTCAGATGTTCCACTGATCAGATACAGCTCTATATCTGTTGGCCTGTTAAGCTAATCATATTCCTTAGTCATCCCCTTATTAGCCTAATTATCCCCCTAGGAGGGGAGCAGGAGCTTTCAATGAAATGGAAAAACCACTTTGGGATGCAGTCTTTTGTTTTGACGCTCAGATTCTGCATTCTCCTACAGACGACTTCTTGTTTTTCCCTGATACACTGTGTGTGTACTGTTTGGGTAGGCTACCAGTTCTTCCCTGGCGTTATTTCTGTCGTGACCTTGCTAAATTACATTTCCCTGTAACCCTGAATATGAATAAAACAATGTTTCCTGCCATAACCGAGTCTGAGGCACGACCTACAGTAGTCGGATGTTGGCTGCGACCCACCCCAACGGTTCCTGACTCGACATTTGGAAATCACTGTAGCGGCTGAACCACGCAGGCCACCGTACTCCCTGCTGGGCTTAATCATTCCTTTGTTTTTACATTGTAAAATCCTCGACTCCTCATTACTCATCTTTTTTTATGTGGGGTTATCTGGGTTTGCATCTGGGAATGGCAACTTCAGGGTGTCTCTTCAGCTCATCATATACAGTACAGGTCGTTTAGCAGGTGCTTTTATCCCAAAAGACTTACAGTACAGACTACAGTGAGTGAATCATTGTTTTGTGTATTTGGCCCTAGCAGGAATCAATCCCCCAGCCTTAGCGTTGCTAACGCCACGCTCTGCCAACTGAGCCACACATGACACAGAGCTCATCAGTGTCATCGTCACTGGGGTGAGCGTGGGGGAAGTGGACTGGGGTGAGCGTGGGTGAAGTGGGCACAGTAGCTGCAGCAGGGCTGACTCAGCCAACCTCTGGCCAACAGAGACCTGGTGGAGACCACTGAGGAGGGGGGGGAGACCACTGAGGAGGGGGGGAGACCACTGAGGAGGGGGGGAGACCACTGAGGAGGGGGGGGAGACCACTGAGGAGGGGGGAGAGACCACTGAGGAGGGGGGGGAGACCACTGAGGAGGGGGGGGAGACCACTGAGGAGGGGGGGGAGACCACTGAGGAGGAGGGGAGACCACTGAGGAGGAGGGGAGACCACTGAGGAGGAGGGGAGACCACTGAGGAGGGGGGGGAGACCACTGAGGAGGAGGGGAGACCACTGAGGAGGGGGGGAGACCACTGAGGAGGGGGGGAGACCACTGAGGAGGGGGGAGACCACTGAGGAGGGGGGGGAGACCACTGAGGAGGGGGGGGAGACCACTGAGGAGGGGGGGAGACCACTGAGGAGGGGGGAGACCACTGAGGAGGAGGGGAGACCACTGAGGAGGAGGGGAGACCACTGAGGAGGGGGGGAGACCACTGAGGAGGGGGGGAGACCACTGAGGAGGAGGGGAGACCACTGAGGAGAGGGGGGAGACCACTGAGGAGGGGGGGAGACCACTGAGGAGGGGGGGGAGACCACTGAGGAGGGGGGAGAGACCACTGAGGAGGGGGGGGAGACCACTGAGGAGGGGGGGGAGACCACTGAGGAGGGGGGGGAGACCACTGAGGAGGAGGGGAGACCACTGAGGAGGAGGGGAGACCACTGAGGAGGAGGGGAGACCACTGAGGAGGGGGGGGAGACCACTGAGGAGGAGGGGAGACCACTGAGGAGGGGGGGAGACCACTGAGGAGGGGGGGGAGACCACTGAGGAGGGGGGAGAGACCACTGAGGAGGAGGGGAGACCACTGAGGAGGGGGGAGACCACTGAGGAGGGGGGGGAGACCACTGAGGAGGGGGGGAGACCACTGAGGAGGGGGGGAGACCACTGAGGAGGGGGGGGAGACCACTGAGGAGGGGGGGAGACCACTGAGGAGGGGGGGAGACCACTGAGGAGGGGGGGAGACCACTGAGGAGGAGGGGAGACCACTGAGGAGGGGGGGAGACCACTGAGGAGGGGGGGAGACCACTGAGGAGGGGGGAGACCACTGAGGAGGAGGGGAGACCACTGAGGAGGGGGGGGAGACCACTGAGGAGGGGGGAGACCACTGAGGAGGGGGGGGAGACCACTGAGGAGGGGGGAGACCACTGAGGAGGGGGGAGACCACTGAGGAGGGGGGGGAGACCACTGAGGAGGGGGGAGAGACCACTGAGGAGGGGGGAGACCACTGAGGAGGGGGGGGAGACCACTGAGGAGGGGGGGAGACCACTGAGGAGGAGGGGAGACCACTGAGGAGGAGGGGAGACCACTGAGGAGGAGGGGAGACCACTGAGGAGGAGGGGAGACCACTGAGGAGGAGGGGAGACCACTGAGGAGGGGGGGAGACCACTGAGGAGGAGGGGAGACCACTGAGGAGGGGGGGAGACCACTGAGGAGGGGGGGGAGACCACTGAGGAGGGGGGGGAGACCACTGAGGAGGGGGGGAGACCACTGAGGAGGGGGGGAGACCACTGAGGAGGAGGGGAGACCACTGAGGAGGAGGGGAGACCACTGAGGAGGGGGGAGACCACTGAGGAGGGGGGAGACCACTGAGGAGGGGGGGGAGACCACTGAGGAGGGGGGGGAGACCACTGAGGAGGGGGGAGACCACTGAGGAGGGGGGGGAGACCACTGAGGAGGGGGGGGAGACCACTGAGGAGGGGGGGAGACCACTGAGGAGGAGGGGAGACCACTGAGGAGGGGGGAGACCACTGAGGAGGGGGGGGAGACCACTGAGGAGGGGGGGGAGACCACTGAGGAGGAGGGGAGACCACTGGGGAGGGGGGGGAGACCACTGAGGAGGAGGGGAGACCACTGAGGAGGAGGGGAGACCACTGAGGAGGAGGGGAGACCACTGAGGAGGGGGGGGAGACCACTGAGGAGGGGGGGGAGACCACTGAGGAGGGGGGAGACCACTGAGGAGGGGGGAGACCACTGAGGAGGGGGGAGACCACTGAGGAGGAGGGGAGACCACTGAGGAGGAGGGGAGACCACTGAGGAGGAGGGGAGACCACTGAGGAGGAGGGGAGACCACTGAGGAGGGGGGAGACCACTGAGGAGGGGGGGGAGACCACTGAGGAGGGGGGGAGACCACTGTGGATCAAAAAACGTGACTCAAACAGCAATATCTGATGTACAGTTCTGTTTATTTACTAGTAAACAATGTGGCAATAATGATGAGCTAACAACAACAACCTTGTGGTACTGTAATAACCTCAATGAATTACTTGAGGAGCAGGGCTTTCAGTTTTAACAACCAAAAGACACTCCAAGTATTCCATAGGTTATTATCATGTAAAGACCATTTTCCATGTATTTGCCAAGTAATTTCTGTACCGTAAACCATAAAAACATATTAAAAAAACAACCAAAATGTAAAAAGGATTAAGGAAATACTGTAAGCAACACTATTACACAATCAAACATCTCTCACCCACCGATCATCACAAATCAAGTTGTTTTTGGAGAAATGCTTTTTGTGCAAAATATAGGTCAGATTAAACATGATTTCATAACTGATTTCACATAGACCTGCTATGGATTAAACTTGTGATCATCAATATTGTGATTAACTGTCCATTTCATATTAACATTTGTTCTTTAAGATCAATACGCAGCTCATTTATACACTGGAACTAATTATTTGTTGTCTTCATAAAGCATATTCAAAGAACATAACACCAGTTTGAATCAACATAACAACAGTTTTTGCTATACAAAACACTTTAGTGAAAAGGTCAAATCAGATTTAGATTCGTTTTACTTAGTACGAGAAACATTACATTGAAATTGAAATATCTGCTTCATTACATTCTTCTGAGGGAAAAGGCTTTCATGACATTTACACGTTGCCTTTGAGACATGAGTTAATATTCTGTTGTGCTCCTTAGATAATCACTGCATAATTTTACAGTTTTCATAATTTTCCATTTTCATTTTACTTGGCAGAGGTACAAATCGGAGGACGAGCTCATTGTAGTGCAAGGAATGATATGAGGAAATCGTGTTACCAATTCCACCATTCCTCATTCCATGTATTACAGCCTGCCCGACAGCCTGTCCTCTGATTCCTACCTCCCCCAGCCTCCACTCTGTCCCTGTCCTACCTCCCCCAGCCTCCCCTCTGTCCCTGTCCTACCTCCCCCAGCCTCCCCTCTGTCCCTGTTCTACCTCCCCCAGCCTCCACTCTGTCTCTGTTCTACCTCCCCCAGCCTCCCCTCTGTCCCTGTCCTACCTCCCCCAGCCTCCCCTCTGTCCCTGTCCTACCTCCCCCAGCCTCCCCTCTGTCCCTGTTCTACCTCCCCCAGCCTCCACTCTGTCTCTGTTCTACCTCCCCCAGCCTCCCCTCTGTCCCTGTCCTACCTCCCCCAGCCTCCCCTCTGTCTCTGTTCTACCTCCCCCAGCCTCCCCTCTGTCCCTGTTCTACCTCCCCCAGCCTCCCCTCTGTCCCTGTCCTACCTCCCCCAGCCTCCCCTCTGTCTCTGTTCTACCTCCCCCAGCCTCCACTCTGTCCCTGTTCTACCTCCCCCAGCCTCCCCCAGCCTCCCCTCTGTCTCTGTTCTACCTCCCCCAGCCTCCCCTCTGTCTCTGTTCTACCTCCCCCAGCCTCCACTCTGTCCCTGTTCTACCTCCCCCAGCCTCCCCTCTGTCCCTGTCCTACCTCCCCCAGCCTCCCCTCTGTCCCTGTCCTACCTCCCCCAGCCTCCCCTCTGTCTCTGTTCTACCTCCCCCAGCCTCCCCTCTGTCTCTGTTCTACCTCCCCCAGCCTCCCCTCTGTCTCTGTTCTACCTCCCCCAGCCTCCCCTCTGTCTCTGTTCTACCTCCCCCAGCCTCCCCTCTGTCTCTGTTCTACCTCCCCCAGCCTCCTCTGTCCCTGTTCCACCTCCCCCAGCCTCCCCTCTGTCCCTGTTCTACCTCCCCCAGCCTCCCCTCTGTCCCTGTCCTACCTCCCCCAGCCTCCACTCTGTCCCTGTTCTACCTCCCCCAGCCTCCACTCTGTCTCTGTCCTACCTCCCCCAGCCTCCCCTCTCTCCCTGTCCTACCTCCCCCTGCCTCCCCCAGCCTCCCCTCTGTCCCTGTTCTACCTCCCCCAGCCTCCACTCTGTCCCTGTTCTACCTCCCCCAGCCTCCCCTCTGTCCCTGTCCTACCTCCCCCAGCCTCCTCTGTCCCTGTTCTACCTCCCCCAGCCTCCTCTCTGTCCCTGTCCTACCTCCCCCAGCCTCCTTTGTCCCTGTTCTACCTCCCCCAGCCTCCTCTCTGTCCCTGTTCTACCTCCCCCAGCCTCCCCTCTGTCCCTGTCCTACCTCCCCCAGCCTCCTCTGTCCCTGTTCTACCTCCCCCAGCCTCCTCTCTGTCCCTGTTCCACCTCCCCCAGCCTCCCCTCTGTCTCTGTTCTACCTCCCCCAGCCTCCCCTCTGTCCCTGTCCTACCTCCCCCAGCCTCCCCTCTGTCCCTGTCCTACCTCCCCCAGCCTCCCCTCTGTCTCTGTTCTACCTCCCCCAGCCTCCCCTCTGTCTCTGTTCTACCTCCTCCAGCCTCCCCTCTGTCCCTGTCCTACCTCCCCCAGCCTCCACTCTGTCTCTGTTCTACCTCCCCCAGCCTCCTCTGTCCCTGTTCCACCTCCCCCAGCCTCCCCTCTGTCCCTGTCCTACCTCCCCCAGCCTCCCCCAGCCTCCCCTCTGTCCCTGTTCCTACCTCCCCCAGCCTCCCCTCTGTCTCTGTTCTACCTCCCCCAGCCTCCCCTCTGTCCCTGTTCTACCTCCCCCAGCCTCCCCTCTGTCCCTGTTCTACCTCCCCCAGCCTCCCCTCTGTCCCTGTTCCACCTCCCCCAGCCTCCCCTCTGTCCCTGTTCTACCTCCCCCAGCCTCCCCTCTGTCCCTGTTCCACCTCCCCCAGCCTCCCCTCTGTCTCTGTTCTACCTCCCCCAGCCTCCCCTCTGTCTCTGTTCTACCTCCCCCAGCCTCCACTCTGTCCCTGTCCTACCTCCCCCAGCCTCCTCTGTCCCTGTCCTACCTCCCCCAGCCTCCACTCTGTCCCTGTTCCCACCTCCCCCAGCCTCCCCTCTGTCCCTGTTCCTACCTCCCCCAGCCTCCCCTCTGTCCCTGTTCTACCTCCCCCAGCCTCCCCTCTGTCCCTGTTCTACCTCCCCCAGCCTCCTCTCTGTCCCTGTTCTACCTCCCCCAGCCTCCCCCAGCCTCCCCTCTGTCTCTGTCCTACCTCCCCCAGCCTCCCCTCTGTCTCTGTTCTACCTCCCCCAGCCTCCCCTTTCTCCCTGTTCCTTTGGCCAGAGATATGGAGGCATAGCGAGCCACGTCCTGCTCAACTGAGCAGAGCCAGTGGTCCGATTACTGCCCACTCTACCTGAACAGTCAGATCATCCGCCAGCACCGCGGGGAAAGATTTAAGTAGAGAACACGTGAGGCACATATCGGGCCGGTTTCACAGACAAATGCGTAAGACCTAATCCTAGACTAAAAAAGCATCTTCGACTGAGATTTTTACATCGAAAGTGTGATTTAGTCCACTAGGACTAGGGCTCCCGCAAATTAAAAAGGGACGCAGCCACACTTCCCTGTGATGAAGAGGGTATGAACCTTGGAACGGGAGCAGCTCTCTAAATCAAGATAAGAGCGAGCTAGCAGATGTTCCTCTACCCTGCAGTCTTAAAAGCCCATTCCCCTCTCCACCCAGCCAGAGATTAGCATTAACCTGGTTTAATGAACTTTACACACTGTGTTTTCAGCCCCAAGTGTTAACACCACATGTTTAGCTGTTTTCTTACATATTCTTTCTTTATTACTTTCATCGTTCAACCTCCACCTCCAAAACCCAAAATAGACAGACACAATATACACCAGGGGAGGTAGAAATCGGAGGACGGGCTCATTGTAAAGCATGGGATGGAGTGAGGAATGGTATCAAACACACGTGTAATGCACGTGGAACAACACGTGTGTTTAATACTGTTCCTCATTCCGTTCCATGGCTTACAAGGAGCCCGTCCTCCGATTTCTACCTCCACCCGCCTCCCCTGGTATACACAGAGACAGTCCGTTAGACGTACAGTAACAACAGTCCATTGTGGACCTCAATGAATACTTAATAAACATTACTAGTGTTAAGGTGCACAAACAGAACTCTGCGCTAGCTGGACTGTACGCTAGCTGGACTGTACGCTAGCTGGCTGGACTGGACGCTTACCAATGGTGTTGGCTGGGCGCACCTTTGTCTGTGTGTGTGTGTGTGTGTGTGTGTGTGTGTGTGTGTGTGTGTGTGTGTGTGTGTGTGTGTGTGTGCCCGTGCGCGTGCGCGTGCGCGTGCGCGTGCGAGAGAGAAGGAGAGAGCGGACAAGATTCCGCTGATTGTAAAATTGTAAATTCCCATTGTCCAAGACAGGAGGGACGGAGCGTAACATTGCATATTGACTAGCTGATTAAGCAGTAGGTGTTACTGCTCTGACTAATTATCCCTGATGTCCATGCAAGGCACATAACAAGAGAAAAGGGGAAAGTGGTGTGGTGGATTTATGCGTGTCTCTTTGTTGGTAATAGCATTAGACTATTTGACCTCTATTTGACCTCTTCCATGACCGACATTAGCATCTATCAGCACTGAACTGTGTTCGTCACACAGTCATAGGGCTTGGCATCCCTTCCCCATCCATTACCTATCTTATCTGCTGTACTGAAGATACCAACATTCTAATCTCGGAACTCAGAATCTCAGAGTCTGACTTAAGGCCAATGCACACGGCGTGCGATTTTGTCGCACCGCCGAATTCTTGAATGAGACAATGCACACGGCGTGCGATGCAATATTGTCGCATTACAACATTCGATTGTCCATTCACACCAATTGAAATAATTCAAGGAATTGAGAATCGAATGTTGTCGTGCGACAAAATCGCACGCCGTGTGCATTGGCCTTTAGTGAGACTACCGACATTCCAATGTGCTTATAAGAGAGTTGTTTTTTTCGGTTGCTACACACACATTGTATCTGTGTCACCCAGCGTCAGCAGTAGAAGGGAGAAACACCGTCAAACACTGTTGTGAATCAAGAAGGAGCGTAGCATAGTTAGCATAGACTTTAGAGAAAGCAGCCAGTTTGAGTATAGAGGTTAGCCTGTCCTCTACATAATGATCCCATCATGCAACACAATGTCCTATTACAAAGGTCCAAGCCATAAACAGAACAGAGGTAATTTCCCCCGCCTTGACCAATCACCAATGTTCTGAGTGTACACCAGTAGGGGCTGGTGGAGGGAGAAATCGGAGGACAGGGTCATTGTAATACATGGAACGGAATGACGAATGGTATCAAACACACACACACACACACACACACACACACACACACTCACACACACACACACACACTTCATGCATAATTATGTTTGATACCATTCATCATTCCTTGCATTACAATGAGTTGTTCCCACATGCTACCTGGATAATGGTTTCAGAGGAGGCAACACAGACAAGAACCACCTTTTTATGCATTAGCGTAAAACCCTAATCAATGTACCAATAACAATTCTGAATAATACCCTTAATATTCCATTAAATAGACTATATAAAAAACGATATAAAATCATGCTTGCCACTGCTCTGTATATCTCAGTCTCTCCAATAAGCAGCAGTAAGTTTCATTCTGGCGTCCTGAATGAAGCGTTTTGGCCGACATCCACTCAAGATTCAACATCTACGAGATGGCCTCTGACTGTGTAAGACTGCGACTGCGGCTCTATGACGCATCCTATGCCCTGTTCTCGTCAGTCACGACAGCCACTTTGTTAACGAGAAGTGTCTGATGTCACGGTTCATTTACTGTACTTTGCCTCTCATCCTCCGCTGGAGCTCAGACTGTCTCCAGCTCCTGTTGGCATGACTTGTTTTGGTTTTGCATAATCACTCACGGAAAGGGAGCGTTCTCATTTGATACATACTGTACAGTTAGACCCTGGATCCTTTGATTCTATCCTATCCTATTCTATTCTATCCTATTCTATTCTATCCTCTATTCTATTCTATCCTCTATTCTATCCTATCCTATCCTATTCTATTCTATCCTCTATTCTATTCTATCCTATCCTATTCTATCCTATCCTATCCTATCCTATCCTATTCTATCCTATCCTATTCTATCCTATTCTATCCTATTCTATTCTATCCTATCCTATCCTATCCTATCCTATTCTATCCTATCCTATTCTATCCTATTCTATCCTATTCTATTCTATCCTATCCTATTCTATTCTATCCTATCCTATCCTATCCTATCCTATCCTATTCTATTCTATCCTATCCTATCCTATCCTGTTCTATTCTATTCTATCCTATTCTATTCTATCCTATTCTATTCTATCCTCTATTCTATTCTATCCTATCCTATCCTGTTCTATTCTATCCTCTATTCTATTCTATCTTATCCTATTCTATCCTGTTCTATTCTATTCTATCCTATTCTATTCTATTCTATTCTATCCTGTTCTATTCTATCCTATTCTATTCTATCCTGTTCTATTCTATCATATCCTATCCTGTTCTATTCTATCCTGTTCTATTCTATCCTATCCTATCCTATTCTATTCTATTCTATTCTATCCTGTTCTATTCTATCCTATCCTATCCTATTCTATTCTATCCTATCCTATCCTATTCTATTCTATCCTATCCTATTCTATTCTATCCTATTCTATTCTATCCTGTTCTATTCTATCCTATCCTATTCTATTCTATCCTCTATTCTATCCTGTTCTATTCTATTCTATCCTATTCTATTCTATTCTATTCTATCCTGTTCTATTCTATCCTATTCTATTCTATCCTGTTCTATTCTATCCTATCCTATCCTGTTCTATTCTATCCTGTTCTATTCTATCCTATCCTATCCTATTCTATTCTATTCTATTCTATTCTATCCTGTTCTATTCTATCCTATCCTATCCTATTCTATTCTATCCTATCCTATCCTATTCTATCCTATCATATTCTATTCTATCCTATTCTATTCTATCCTATCCTATTCTATTCTATTCTATCCTATTCTATTCTATTCTATTCTATTCTATTCTATCCTATTCTATCCTATTCTATCCTATTCTATTCCATTGTATTCTATTCCATTGTAT
Source organism: Nansenia antarctica (assembly GCF_963989245.1). Classification (NCBI taxonomy): domain Eukaryota; kingdom Metazoa; phylum Chordata; class Actinopteri; order Argentiniformes; family Microstomatidae; genus Nansenia; species Nansenia antarctica. The sequence continues at coordinate 1,869,495 of NC_137684.1, forward strand.
TCTATGGTATTGTATTCTATTCCGCCAGCGTGCCCATGTCTTTCCCCTCCCCATCTTTTTTCCCTCTCTTTTCTCATCATACAAAGTGACAAACCTCTGGAGCCTCATAGTGTCGACCACTTAATATGGTAATGGGTCTCCCCTCTCTCTGTGACTCCCTCTTTAGACAGGAGGATTGTCCGTATTGAATATCGTTTGTGGTGAATCCTCGTTAAGCTTTGTCTCTCATGGCACAAAGAGAGAGAGAGAGAGAGAGAGAGAGAGAGAGTGAGAGAGAGAGAGAGAGAGAGAGTGAGAGAGAGAGAGAGAGAGAGAGAGAGAGAGAGAGAGAGAGAGAGAGAGAGAGAGAGTGAGAGATCTAGCTGCACCTACATACAGGCCTCCCTCCCAGAATAGAATAGAAACAATTAGCAACCAGGCTAAACTGTTAAAGTACTGTGGTGTTTCCAGTTATACTGTAGGTTACCCATAACAGTAACAAAGCGCAGAATAATGTAAGTCATCAGTCAGGAGATACAACCATCATTGACAGTGCTGTATTCCTTTGGGAAATATTTCATATTTCAACAACAACAATAATAATAATAATAATAATAACTTTTATTTGTATAGCGCTTTTCCTGCAAACGTTGCAGCTCAAAGTGTTCCGATAAGTTAGGGTTAGGGTTGAGTTAACACTAAATCAAATGAAATCATAAATAAATCTAATATTTGCTCATATTATGCAACGGGCAAAATGGTCCCTTTAATGTTTAAAATTGCATACCAAAAATGTCCTACAAAAAGCAATAGTGCAGAATCCTTGGTTTGTTCACATTAATTGTTGTTGAGTGACAGACAGTACTGTAGGTTCAGATGCCATTGATCTCCAGTGAAGGGGCTTATCTCATCAAGAATTCACAGTCACAGTAACAGATCTCCTCTTGACAGGTACAGTATGACTGTAAATCAATGGATGTGTCAATACAAATCAACGGATTAAACCTCTGATGGGTCAACTGAACCGCAGTAGCAGCACTGCCTAATGTAGGTGACGTCACCAGTGGAAAACCAAAAACCTTGTCTGACTGTACGGGTGACAGGTCAGCCTCGGGCGCCCGAATCCTGTGTCTCACAATGACCCGGCTGTGAGAGAGAGAGAGGCCTCGGGGGTCTCACGACAGCGCAGCATGGACCTCAGCGAGGATCTTAGAGAGTCTTAGAGAACGCAGCACTTCCTGGTGTTGTCCCTGTCTCTCCTACAGGGCCTGGGTGGCATTCGATCCAATTATGCCGTGTTGTTTAAATGCCACTTAATCCAGTGGGGAACTGTGGCCCTTTTTTGGAGTAAGTGGAATCCCGGTCACCGTGTTCTCTCTGCGTTTACTGTCGGCCCGTTATCTGTTTGTTGTTTTGCCATCCTTCACCGCTCAGTCCAGCCTTTTGGCACCCCCCCCCTGTAGCGGGTGTGTGATGAATCCTGATGTGATGGTTTTGTGTTCTCTCTCCTCTCCTCTCCTCTCCTCTCCTCTCCCTGTGTGCTGACCTCAGGATACACCCCAGCCCGACCGCTGGCTCCATCACAGCAGCCTCCTCTGTGAGCACCATTCAGGGCAAGCCATCACTCCGCCGCATAAAGGGCCGCATCCATAGGAGCAAGAGCCTGGACAGCATTGATCTCCTCGACTCCAATGTAAGTGGAGATACCCGCATGCACATGTACGTTTTTGTGTAAGCAAGCAATGACCGAAGTCGTGTGAGAGGTACTATAGAAATAGAATGGGTAGCAGTGGCACAAATGTTTATCATGGCCGATTTGTTATTGCTGATTGTGTGCAGTGGACCAAATCCTGATCTAACAGCCCAAAATATACACCACTGGTCCGTCCACATCCTATATCATTGAACATTTCCTTTTAAATTAAAAGTTTGCTCTACTCATTCTAGTTCTATAGCAGATACCCCTAACCCTATATAAGGTTCCACAAATCATGTGAGCTTAAGTCTCAACATGTTTGGGGACTGGCCATCTGAAAAAGATCTATGAGCTGTGAACAGACACAATGAGAGCTGGAGAGACCTATACTTGGGTCTATTATCATAAACATCTGTCTCATTTGTAAATATCGGCTTATATGGTCTTGTACTTCAATGTGAAGTTCAGTTCAGATCTGGATCATAAGGTGTTGGTGTGGTATGGATCAGTGGAGACTGATGGAGGCAGAAATCGGAGGATGGGATCATTGTAATGCACGCAGCACAGGTTTGATACCATTCCTGATTTCATTCCGTGCATTACAATGAGCGCGTCCTCTGATTCCTACCTCCACCAGCCTCCCCTGGTCTGGATCTTGTGAAGTATTTGTATTGGTGATAGATATGTCCCTTTGCATGAGCTGGGATCTGGGTTTAGGTCCAATCTGGGTCCAGTTTGAGCGCAGAATGAACTCCCCCATGCACGCATTTATTATTTATATAAATCTTATTTATATTTGGAGACAAAAAGTTATTGACTGTCTGTAATCCAAAATGTCTTTCATAGGAGGTCTTAAGGATCTCAAATAGATCCTGTGATTTTGTTAGAGGCCAACTATAAACGCTGCGTAGAGTGAAAACAGCGATCCTTGTCAATGTTATTGTCAGAGTTCTAAACGAATTACCGGGCTTAATTGAATCACGGCACCGCTTTCACAAATAATTAGGAAACCACCGTTCAAGTAACTGTGACACTGATATGACGGAGGAAGACGCGGTAAGGCTGTAATTGACAGGTTAATGGCGGTCTTTGATTCAAAGCCAACTAAAGAGGTTATTGCCTTCTTCAAAAAAATACGCCAAACGGTCTTGCGGTATTGGTACGGTCCTGTGGGACTTACTGCAACCTTGTTATGCGTCTTTAAGAGCTGCCAGTCAGCTGCAGATGAAGACATCCAGAGAGGCCACTGTCTCCCACTGTCTCGCTGAAGACACAGAGCACAGCAGAGAGGCCCCTGACCTTTTCTACCTTTTCTACCAGTATATATTATATATTTCCTTCTGCACAGGCCTGTGTGCACAAGAGGGAAACTTGCTGACTTGCTCAAACCCCAGATGCAGCTGATGGAAGTAACGGTCCGCCTTACAGTGAGTGATGAGGCCGCAGGATGCCGAGCTGAGGAGCACTTTCCATCGCATCCCCACTAAAACTTCACAAAGGGCTGGGAAACGAGACTGCTGCTGATGTCTGGGGATTTCACAGTGTGTTTATACTGATAAACTGAATCCTTGCTCACTCGAATTCTCGGTCGTTTGGTGCCTTGCGTTCTTTTTCGGAGAGGGTGTAAGATCAGTTGTGATGTGCTGGTGTGTGTTGTTTTACGACCATTAGTGTACCAGCGTATGACTGTGCAACTCAATAGTAGTTGAGATTTTTTGTTTGTGTTCGTTCCTGTTTTTCTAGAGCTTTTTTGTCTCTTTCTTGATAGTCAGGGGAGTATTTTGGCGCGGGGCCCACACTTACTGTCATTTGTGTTGGCAAGCAACACACTTGTTCACAGAAAGCTTGAATCAAATTTTAGTGCTAAGGCTGCAGAAATCACAACAGAGAGAGAACGATGCACCATCCCTGAATAAACCACAAACCCTGTCAGGAGAAGAGATCAGGAACGGCCTCATTCACCAACCATCTCTTCCTCCTCACCCTTCCATTCATCTCTTCTCTCCTTCAAAACAGTCTCTCTCTCTCTTTCTACTATTCTCATTCTGATGTTCTCTTTGTTGCACCTCAACCTCTACTCCCCACGAGGAGAGGCTGGGGCAGGTAGACATCAGAGGGCGGGCTCGCTCTACGAGTTCTACCTCCACCAGCCTCCCCTGCTTCCGACCACTACTCTCTATCTGTCCTCTATTCTTTTACAAAGGACAACTTCAATGTCAGGACTAGAATGTCCTAAGAACAAATGTACAGTACATTGACATCATTTTGCAGAGATTGTCTTTAGATTAGATTAGATTCACTTTATTGTCATTACATTGTACAAGACAATGCAACGAAATGATTGTGCGTCTAACCAGAAGTGCTACTAATAGCAATTATATTGCAGTGATAAGTAGCAGTATTTACAGCAATCTTTACAGTAAAGTGCAAATGGTAGCGTGATGTGCAATGTCATACAATAGTGACTGGATGTATATGTGCAGTGGTATATATAAATTGAGATTTTATACAATGTGCAATTTTACAGGCTATGATACATATCATACATATATGATAAATATGTCGTATATAGTGAAGTATATACGACATATCTTCTCATATCCAAGTTACAGTATATGCCCGGGAACAGGAGAGGCTGGTGGAGGCAGCAAGCAGGGGAAGGGGTCATTGTGATGTATGGAACGCAATGAGGAATGATATCAATCACACATTATATTCCCTGGCAGTGAATGTATATAGGCTTAGCATAGGGATATAGACTTAGTATCAGGGAGCTTCCTTAATGACTAAGTGTAGACACTAGACATCCTCTGCGGTCATCAATTATTTTATCCCCCACAGAACCTAATTTCTTGCGGAAATGTCCTAGGGCAGTATACAGTGCTGAACTGTAGCAGTTCTTGCCGGAATAATTTCATGTGCCTTGATTAGGACGAAGTTGTCAGGTTTTTAATGCAGTCTTTTTTGGGGGGCCGCTCTCAGCTGCTTTCCGAAAAAAATGTTTTAAAGGAATGTTTACTGCAGAAAGAGACGCAGGGGAAACAACAGAGAGCTTATCTGCACCGACAGATGCAACTAAGCCCAGATGAAAAGGCGCAATTGAAAGAATCACACTTCAGAGGTGCAGGATCACTAACCTATTGGGTTTAAGATTGACCTCGCTCAAAGTCTTAATCTGTTATTCACTTGTATAGATCTGCTCCCTCCCTCCCCACCCTCTCCTAAAATCCTCTTTCTGGCTGCAGTGCACTGTGGTCAGAGGCACCTCTCAGCCCCCCCCCCCCCCCTCCCTTACCAAAAACCCCTGGCGTAAGCATTTATTCTCTGCTCAGTCTTCTGAAAGTGCTGCAGCTGCATTTACGGAGGAGAGCGCAACTGCAGCTGAATTAGCCAATCTGCATATTCAGGGGCTGTTAGAGGGAGATTGCTCCCATGTGAGGGTACGGAGAGCAGGATTGGTCCTGAGTAAGATACAGTACAGGAGGAGGGCTTGTCAGAGGGAGGAGCGGAGCATGGGGGGGGGGCGCAGGAGATTTATCATGACTGATACACTGATACGCTGGGAGGAGGTCTTGTTTGAAGTAGGGGAGACGGAGGGGCGGAGGGCAGAGGGGGGGAGGGTGGTGGAGGGCAGAGGGGTAGCAGGTTTCTTCTAGGTGAGATGTGTGGAGGTGTGTTACGTAAGAGGCGGGTTAAGGGTGGTGGGGGAGGTAAGATGGGGGGGAGTAGGGGATTTGTCCTGTGTATGTGATGGGCTATAGAGGGGAGGTCCTGTGTGTGTGATGGACTAAAGCATCTTTGAGTGTCTAGAAAAGCGCTATTTAAGTCTAATGTATTATTATTATTATTATTATTATTATTACTATAGAGTGGAGGTCCCGTGTGCAGGAAGAGAGGGAGGAGGAGATGGTGGTTCTAGTTGGGAGCGGGGGGGTGTAGTTGGGGGAGGGGGGTGTAGTTGCGGGCGGGTGTAGTTGGGGGGAAGCTCTGTCTTGTGTGACAGTGGGGTAAGAGCTTGCCTGGCGTTCCTAGCTGTGTGATGGAGCGTGCCTAGAGGTTGCATGTGAGCCCCCGCGGGCTCCGTGGAGGAGATGGCAGATGTTGTTCTGTAACTGAAATGACTCAGGAGCTCTGTGTCCCCCCCCAAAGATGAGACATATGGCTCATCACTGTATGCATGCACACAGATTATAGTGAAATTGCAAAATGCTGTTTTTTTCTTTCTATGCCTCATTTGTATTCATACCGTGTGTATCACAGTTATTCATATCGTAGGATTTAATTCATATTCAGGAAGCCCGCATGCATGGTGCATTACCTTGAATGTTCACCGCCTCACACTCTGGTAATGATAGCACTCCAGCGAGCTTCTGCATTACTTCATACATTTTTGATGAACATGACATCATCAGTTTGAGTCCGTTTTTGACGTTTTTCTTTAAAGAAAACTTAAATGAATATCATTAGATAAGTTGATCTGTTGAGGTAAAGATATGGTACTGTACTGTACTTCGCTGTGTTGCTAGGAAGAGGTCTTGAGAAAGTGATTATGAATTATGTTTTGTCATTGGGGATCATGTCCCTTCCCGCGCTGCAAATCATTTTGGGAGAGGGGACTCCACTCCACATAAATCCCAATGACTCTATTGACTTTCCCGCTTGATTTACGACCGTTAGAAAAGATCTAGACATTAGGCGTCGTCAGTGGCCCGGGATTAGCGAAAATGTAGCCCTAAGCTAATAAAAGTCTTCAATTTGTTGTAATATAATGGCCTTTGTACAATTATATGGACTCTAATTTCAGTTCGAATGATGCATTCATTCCACAAAAGATTGATGATGTTCATTCTGTTTTGTTGTTTGTGATGGATGACTCTGGGTCAAATGAAGGACAACTCACAACCCAGTGAAGCCGTGGTTGTGGAAAGTGGCCGTGGTAAGAGAGCCACACAAGTGGATGGATGTTTTGTGTTGTAGAAGCAAAGATGGTGGCCGTGGTAAGAGAGCCACACAAGTGTATGGATGTTTTGTGTTGTAGAAGCAAAGATGGTGGCCGTGGTAAGAGAGCCACACAAGTGGATGGATGTTTTGTGTTGTAGAAGCAAAGATGGTGGCCGTGGTAAGAGAGCCACACAAGTGTATGGATGTTTTGTGTTGTAGAAGCAAAGATGGTGGCCGTGGTAAGAGAGCCACACAAGTGTATGGATGTTTTGTGTTGTAGAAGCAAAGATAGTGGCCGTGGTAAGAGAGCCACACAAGTGGATGGATGTTTTGTGTTGTAGAAGCAAAGATGGTGGCCGTGGTAAGAGAGCCACACAAGTAGATGGATGTTTTGTGGTGATTATAATAGCGAGGTGAGTGGGGGCGTAATAAATACAATCAGATAATAACACTTAACTATAACATAAAACATTTAGTGGATCTAACATCTACTGGGGATGTGGAGATAGCTGTTCCTCCTCTCCCATGTGGAAAAGTAACTCTTGCTAAATGTCGCTTTTATTGAAACATGTCCTTTAGTGCTTTAACTGCAAAGGAAATTATTTAGTGTCTTCATTTAAATGATGAATGGTTCGATTAAATAGTAACATTAATGTGAATTGAGCTGTATCTTCTTTTATTATAGTGTTCACCTCAGTGTCTGACGACTAGCATTACGCCTGACCCTAAACCTTTCACTCAATACTGTAAACTGCAATAATAATGTTTCAACAACAAACAAACCAAAAAAAGTAAAACGTGTTTTTGTGTGTGTTTCTTTTATGTTTTTTTTCCAATTCAAATTACAAATAGAACATACAACTTAAAGGAGATTCATACACAATTACACTCATTGTAATTTGCATATCCACACACAAATCGTGAGCTTAGAATTATAAGGTTCTATCTCCGTTTAGGGTATTTCAATATTTTTTATTGAGCGTCAAAGTTTTTACATTCCATTATGTTTTGTGAGATGGAACCTTTGTGTTTTATTAATTACTAACGAATCCATACAAACATACCGATACATACACTATCAACAATTGTCTCTGCAACATAAGTCGTCCTGGCTGTAGTGGGATTTCTAGCAGCAGCTATGGGGGAGTGAGAATTAGCTTGCTCAAGAGGATAATGTGCATAATGTATATGTGTGTGTGTGTGTGTGTGTGTGTGTGTGTGTGTGTGTGTGTGTGTGTGTGTGTGTGTGATGCAGTCTGCTGTGTATCTGGAGGTTGTGTGTGATGCCCAGGGAGACACCATATGCTGCTTACACTCAGGAGGAGCCTCCCATCATTGCAGACCCATGGGTGAAATACCCTGCAACAACCCCTCTCTCCACCTCCCCACCCACCCCCCAACACTCCGCCCCTCACCCCTAACCCTCCGTCCCTCACCCCTAACCCTCCGTCCCTCACCCCTAAACACTCCTCCCCTCACCCCTAAACACTCCTCCCCTCACCCCTAAACACTCCTCCCCTCACCCCTAAACACTCCGCCCCCCACCCCCTAATACTCCGTCCCTCACCCCCAAACCCTCCTCCCCTCACCCCTAAACACTCCTCCCCTCACCCCTAACCCTCCGTCCCTCACCCCCAAACCCTCTGCCCCCCCCCAACCCCCAAACACTCACACACTATATGGATTTTGTGTGTAATGTTCAATATTAGTCCCCGTCACTTTGCAGCACCATAAAAACTGCCTGATGCATACTTCCTCCTGGGTAGGGGACAGGGGTCAGTAAGGATAAAGAATAATAAATGTGCTGCAGAAAATCCTGTAGAGGGCAGAGTTCTACTACTTAAACGTGCAGGAGCCAGGCGAGGCTCCATGGCTGCACATCTGATGCAAGAGGGAACAGAGAGGCTGCATACAGTTTTCAGAACGTCATGTGAGGTTGACTTGTCTTGTCTTCATCACATGTCTGTCTTCTCCGTGTGTCTGAAGGAATCCTCCTGACTGATCAAGTGGAGCGTGTTTGAGAAGACGTTTGTTTTATCCGATAGTCCCACACCGGCGCTAAGCCACAGGGACAGGGCTTCCAAGGGAAAGCGGTGGGAATTGGGGTGCCAAGCTTTGTCTGTAGGATATTTGTAGAACATTATTTGATTATAATGTGGACCTTTTTTTCCACACATCATTCGATGAGAGTTATTGGAGGACCTTCATGTCTTTAGGGAAGGGGAAGAGGACGAGGGTAGACTTTCCAAGTGATCACAAGACTTGAATGAGTCAATAACACTAACCTAACTCCAGATCCACGCATGCTCCCTCTCTCTCTCTCTCTCTCTCTCTCTCTCTCTCTCTCTCTCTCTCTCTCTCTCTCTCTCTCTCTCTCTCTCTCTCTCTCATACACACACAACTTCAATTGCACTTTTCAAGGGATGTTGAGTGGGGCCACCCATTGGGTACTATTTTGCTCTGTTAAAACATCATCGCAGTGCATTGTTTTTCTCTCAAACAGTTATCCATAAATAAACCTAGTAGGAATTAACAAAATTGATTTCCAGTATGAGAAGTAGTGGAGATTTATAGTATTGTCTGGGCTTTTTTTGCGCAGTGCGGTAAATTACCCCCTGGCTGATGTTTCTCCTTCTCTCTCTCTCTCTCTGTCTTACCCCCTCTCTCCCCCACCCCCTGGTCCAATGGGAGCACCTGATCCCACGCCGCCAGCCCCCCTAATTGCTTTACGCTTGTCACCAATGGAGTGGCTCTCCCATCAAAAGACACTCCAAACCCCTCTGTGATTTCAGCTGGCTCAAATCACCAGCATGTTAGGGAGGGGAAACCTAAGAGAGATAAAGAGCTAAATGACAGGGGTGGTTAAAGGGACAAGTGTTATAAAGACTCAGAATAATCAAGTAGCTAGAGTGGGATGTGGGACTTAAACTCCCAGGCCAGGGGAGGGAATGAGACAGTTTCACTTAGATGGCAGGGACGGGAAAAATCGTTTGGGGTTTTAAGGCCGGAGTGGCTCCCTGGGTTTATATGAAAAGATCTGGAGGCCTTGGGAGCCTGTATAGCTAATTAATGTGGTTAATTAATCTACCGTCACCCTTCCCAACTGTCTGGGAAATTACAATTGCATTGATCAGGAATCCCTCTGGTCTAAAAGCTCCCCCCCCCCTACCCCCCCCCCCCCCCCCCCCCCAAAGGAATTCATCCTTGTTGTGAGCACTGTAATCCATGATCTTGGCTCCGGATCAAAAGCGAAATAATTCAAAACACCATTTTGCAGCTCTAGATCTCTCTCTCTCTCTCTCTCTCTCTCTCTCTCTCTCTCTCTCTCTCTCTCTCTCTCTCTCTCTCTCTCAGCGCCCACAGCACATCTCTGTACCAGTGGAGGCTGGGTGGAGGAGGTCGAATTTGGAGGACGGGTTTATTCTAATGCACGGAACGGAATGAGGAACGGTATCAAACACGTGTGTTTGACGCCATTCCTCATTCCATTCCGTGCATTGCAACGAGCCCGTCCTCTGATTGCTACCTCCACCAGCCTCCCCCCTCTCTGTTTTCGACAGTACATTAACTGATTGGGATAGTCAATCAGCATTTGTGCTGTTCCCCTGGGATAAACATACTTAGGTGATTGTTTCTCTGCCAAACACAGTAACTGTAGAGACCCGTACTATACTATACATGTCACTAAAGAGCGGCGATGTGTGTGTTGTGGTGGGCTGTGTCCATTATCACCTGGTAGCTTCTGGTACCAGGTGCCTGGTAGCATTATCAGCACCGGGTGGTGAGGTTCCTTCCATGTCACCTAATGTGTCCAGGACAACAGTCTGTCAGCGACGGTGTCACAAGGAGAGTCTGGATGGGATGAGACGGTCTGGAGACGCGACTCGATCCCATCTACCTCCGCTTCCACACAGGGGTCCTAATTTTAGATCTGCAGCTATTTAAATCAATAGCAGTGATCCGATCAACTGACATGTCAGCTGAATTACAGCACATTACTCCACAATGTCAGATGAATTCTGGCCCGTTCTCAGCCAGGTTGACAACATCCACCTCAATTCTCTGTTTGTTCAAAGATCTGAACTAATGATTGTTGATTTACCTTCATTGGACCAATGCTACGGTCCTATGTTTTATAGATTTTAAAATAATCGTATGATACATTATGAACGTGTTACAGGAGACACATCAACAGTTGGGATTGAACAAAACATGCAATTGGCATGAATCCTCGAAAATGTTGATTGTTTTAAACATTAAAATACGGTGCAGTTGGTCCGTGTCAGTACAGACACTTTTCTGAAGAGGATAGGTTTGTACGTGGTGAAAACCACACTCTTGAAGCTAGAATTAGATTGCCCTAGGTCTGTGCTGCATTTCCGCTGTTCCAATCAATACAGCTGCAAAAATTGTCAAACATTTGTTTCCTGGCTATCATTGGTGTAAGATAATACCAGAAGCAAGCTGTAGAAACACAAAGCCTTGTCCTTGGTAATGAGAATGGAATTGTGGTTAAAAAGAAAAAAAAATCTGACTTAATCATTCCCTTTGAGCTATTGACAGGCCAGTAGGCATAAAATGAGTGCTCCTCAAAATCAATTGCTTAATTGCTTTACAGTTTGGCCACCTTATAAAAGCTGACAATACCAAATCCTAAGGCCTAAGATCTGCTGTATCAATACCCATGAACATTGTTATCTGAAAAAGAAAAAAGAAAATACACAAACTGCATGCTTTGCATCTGACTGCAATTATTTGTGTTAATTAGAATTACTCAAGCATGGCACACACAAACACACACACACACACACGCACACACACACACACACACACACACACACACACACACACACACACACACACACACACACACAAACACTCATCTAATTTCATAAGCAAGTTCTGCCTTTCTATTGGAATACATTCAGATCACAGCCACACACAACATTAGCATCACTGTTACACTAATGTGCTAATCTGATCAGTGTCTCTAAACCAAAGCTGCCTTGTGATGTTTTATTTGCTCTGTTCAGCGAGAGCATCCAGGGAGAGCGTACAGCACACCAGTGTGTGCTGCATATTTCAGCTGCATTTCCCCCCCATCCATGACACAGTTTCACTGAGGTCATATTCTACTCTTATATAAATATATTTCTATAAGATGTTTCGCTAGGCAGTTCGCTAGCCAGCCCATGCAGCCCTTTCTCTTGTTTCAAGCGTGAACGTGCTAAACCAGCAACATATAATCATGTGCTATTAGGAGTCCTTGTGTGAGGCATTGTGTGGTGCATTGACCAGTTGGATGTCATAAACGTCAGTCTGGTTATGTACTCTCTCACACATGCTGGGCTCAAGATTCTGACAGAGGAAAAGCACAGAGATTAACAGAACCATTGGCCTTTGTACAGTAGGAGATGACCATTATCCCATGATGCTTTAGGTGTGTCTGTTCCAGTGGCAAACAGGACTGGATGTACAAAAAGCGAACCTTATGTATTCCCATGTTTGCATTTCAAGGGGAGAACCCTATAACCAGAGCATTCAATGTTAAACACGTATTGTTGAGTGTAAATAGACACCAACACCTTCTCTTTCATTCTCGGCTGCTGCAGCAGCAGGGCTGTATTCAACATCTGTCATGTTATATGATATCTGCAGTCATAAGAGCTCATAGATGGACCCACACCACCATTTGCTTAGTGGGCTGTTTTTCTGGGCTGGACAGTTTTTTTGCGTGAGGTGACTCACCCACAGTCAGGGGTAGTGTTCACTATAATAACTATGAGGGCCTGTTGTGAATTCGTAATTTTGCTTTTTGCGCCCGTGCGATTTGCTCTAACTATCACGTTCGGTTTGGATCCTAGTGTTTCCTGTTCTAAAACATGCTGAGCAGAAAGGAAAAGGCATAATTCAGTGCATGTGAAACTCCCCCGCCGAGCCGGCGATGTAAAGACAGAATGCTAACAGAGGGTATTTCAAGGGCTTCCACGTTGAACATTAAGCACCCTAAGCCAACATCAAAGGTGATCAAATTGCGTCGAGGTTCCAGAAACATGTTCGTTCATGCATTTCTATAGGAAGGCTTGTGATGGTAAGCTAGTACTGCTCTCCCCCAGTCAGACCACTCTGTAAACGCTGTGTGTGTGTGTGTGTGTGTGATGGTTCCGTCATCGTTCCATCATCTAAGACCATCCATCCCGTTCAGTGACTTATTCATTGGACCCTGTTCATTGCGGTAGGCCAATTGCCTACAGTAAGCACCCAAGGCCCATAATCAATCTTACAGGCCTTGATATAATATGCACATTATACAGAACAGGGACCTGGGTGCAGGTTTGGAGGTCAGTAGGTGTATCTTTTAACAAGCCCTTGTTCTTTAGCGTGTGTGTGACTGTGTGCAAAATGTAATTTTCCTAATGACAGGTAACTATAATAGATTTCAGGGGTAATGTCTCTCCGTGGGCTGCCCGTTTATCACATTTTTCACAGGTTCTCTATGACTGCCCTTGTTTATCTAATTCCCGTGACCTTGGCCAACTCACCCTGCTCCATTCTAGATATGCCCCATCCCCCTTCCTTCCTCATCCTCCAATGGAATCGGCTGGCGAGTCTCTGTACGTCAGCAACATTGCAGGACCTCTGTGCTCCTCCTGCATTATATTCAGCCCCTATCTCCTCCTCCTGTGCTCATTAGTGCAAAAGGTAGAGGTGACAGGTACGGTCGTGGAATCACAAAGTGACAAAGTGCACAACAGAACAACAGAAGGTGCTGCATAGAATTAGGGACTTCTGAAGCAACGAATTGCAGCAACACAATTCTTACAGTACATGGGGTAGAAGCTTAAGGAGCAAGGGGTTTGGTGCATTGCACAATTTACATTTTATATTGATTATGTCTGGATTCCTCTTGGGAAGGAATATTGAACATCTTGAGTAAAGGGGATCTAAGTGTCTGGATTTGGTTTTTTAATCCCTCGCCGTCCCTCTACTTGTCTCATATCTGCTAAAGATGACCATAAAGGTCACTTAAAGAGATTTGCTGTATATTCACCCCCAAAATGGCCTTATTTGGCTAGGTTGTCAATGATCTCTTTCACTTAAAACTTCATGATTGTCTCCATCTCTCTTCTTTTCCCGATAGCAACACACGAGATGACTCCTATTAATCTTACAAAATATAGTCCGATTTTTTTTTTGCTCATCCCCAAGAAAAGGTCTTGTGGAAAACTGACATTCTGGAATAAATTGCACAATCTTTGCTGACGCTGCAGCACTGTCCAGTGGAGTGGCTGTACAGTGTGTAATATATTGTTCATGTTAGGGAGTCAGTGTCTGAGTTGCTACACACAGAGAGAGTAATATCAGGGACAACACATCTTGGCCTCATATTCACTCTAAAAGGTTTAAGTGACAGACAGGCCTTAACTCACTAAGAGCATGTCAAAATGCTCGAGCCATTTATCTTGTGAAGCTTAGCCACCAATCGATGTGACTTTCAGAGAGTGTCATATATCCAGTATTTTTCTTTGAGAGTGCAATCTAGATTTGCAGTACCTACTGTACCACCTAAGACCTGTCTGACAATGCCCATACATTGCCGTAAAAAATGCACTATATTTTATGAGGGCGAGTATCTGAGGCCACATAAGCTCACCTTATACAGCATACTCTGTCACATGCATGCTAAACGTGTACACTAGCCGTGTAGATAAGTGATTGAAAATTAGCCTGCCAAGTGAAGGGTCTTTCTTTTATTTATTTATTATTGAAGCACAACCTCTTCAGTAAATCATGTACAGAGTCCAAAACAGGAGCATCGGAGGACTAGGTCAAATTATAATGGCTGTTCTATATTTACTGCAAATGAATAAATCAGAACACCACAAACACGACAAATATATTTAGAACATCACCAACAACAGCTTCTGTTTTGCTCTATGTACCACTATGGAAATAAAAATAGTGTAACATGTAAATATTTCACACATCGTACACTGACACAAACACTACAGGATAAAAGTGCAGTTGCAAATGTGTAAAAGTGCTTCAGCTGTACAACTGAATTATCGGGTACTTGGAAATAATGCAGCACGATACACAATGCTTTTGTCTGCTCCAAGGCCTAATAAGTAATAACTGCAGTCCACAAGGTAAGATGTTACACCAGAGGGGGGGTGATCACTCTGAGCTCCTATTACCATCATAAAGAGTTCATTCTTATTGTTTTGTTGTGACATCAATGGCATATTTAAGTGCAAACTGTGTTTTTGCACCTTATGCTATACAATACGTTATTCATTCTATCTCTCTCTCTATCTCTCTCTCTCTCTCTCTCTCTCTCTCTCTCTCTCTCTCTCTCTCTTTCAATGCGGTTGTATGCGCACTGCACAAGCTGGTATTATACTGCCTGCATATTCAGCAAACAGTTTGAATAATTTGTTCAAACTAATTACCCTATGCATCTTCTCTTGTGAAATGTTCTACGGGACCTGACTGGCTCTTTGAATGTAGACTAGATTCTTGTCAGCCTAGCCTACAGCTGCTAGATCAGTAATAAACATTAGCCTATATTACCCTGCTTATTTTGTTGCTGTTGGTTGATTGATAGAAAATCCATGCAATGGGGATCGTGGAACGAGTCTAGAGAAACTTGTTTATATGAAGAGCAGCTTTCTTGGAATAGATATTGGCTGATTCAAGTGAATGGTGGAGGAATTCAAGGCGATTTAGGGACCTGTTGTTCTCTATTATCCTTAGACTGTTTTTATTTTATTTTGTGTAATATTCATTTAATTGTGTTAAACATCTATTTTACAAGAGAGACCCGGTCCAAGACAGCAACAGGGGGAACAATTACAGACACACATTACAACAACAGTAGGCTACATAGGCTAGATTACACACACAAAACATCATCAACAATCATAAAAGCAATCAGATGGACCAAATGAATCAGATCATGAATCACTGTAAAAAAAAAAAAAAAAAAAAAAAAGGGGGCGGGGGTTAAGTGAGGCTGTGTGTACACAATCTGACTACACACTTATATTTAGCCTGATTGTAGAACGATGATTATAATTTATTATGTCATCTTCTTTCTCTCACATATTATTGCATTCAGTGTGCCCCTGCTTTAAAAAGTTGGAGATGTAACTGAGTGAAAACCATATTAATTTGACCTCGGTGCTCGATATAATTAATAAATAATTATATATTATTATATATATTATATAATACATATATTTCCAGGCCGGCATTGTAAATAAGAATTTTGTTCTTAATTGTCTCGCCTGGTAAAATAAAGGTAAAATAAAATATTAAATATAATCCCGCTGATGGGTAACGGTTCTTGACCTTGTACTATAACGGTGTTGTGTTGTTGTGAGTGGGGAGGCTGTGTGCGTGATGCTGCTGTGATGCTGCTTGTATCAAGTCCCCCCCTTCACCACACCCCTGTAAACAGCCAATGGTCTCTCCCAGACCGGACCTGTCACTGTCACCGCCGTGGTGGAGACCATCGCACCGGGCTGGTAGAGGGGGGGGAGAAGAGGCATTCAGTGCCTGCCATTGCAGTGCAGGGCTGCTTTGGGAGCCACGAGGATTCATCCGATTCATCCCTAAAGAGGCTTTTCACTCATATCTACATGGTTACGGACCAAAGTGCTTTGAATAAGGTGAAGGAAACCACTTGAGTACGTGTGAATATTTTTGCATTTACATTCAACAAGCCAGTTGTCAGTATGTCACTGTGCCTCTCTCTCTGCTGCGGGCACCGCTTAGCACACAGCTAGCTAACGTTAGCCTGTAGCTGCTGTAACCGAACCTCGCTGGTCCAAGTCAATGAAGTTCGGACCTTTTTTAATATCCATTTTGTTGTCATGTCACGTTGTCATGTTGCCCTCGGATAGCACCAAGGAACGGGATGTTGCTGTGGTGTTTTTAGCCAGCTAAGCTGCATGCAATATCATATCAACATAGCTAAACTTGCTTCACTGAGAGGGAGTACCACCGAACAAAATGTCGGCCGGGGTTCCTTCAGACAAGGTATGATATTGACATCGTTGTACGGCGAGAAATGAGAGCTACGGTCTAATTCAGCTTGATGTGTGGTAGCTGGAGGGTCGTGTCCGGTTGGCATGTGTCAGTGTGGCTGTGGAAGGTCACCTGCCTGTGTGAAGGCTGCTGTCATGTCAGGCACCTGTCTGTCTCTCTGCCTGGGTGAAGGCTGCTGTCATGTCAGGCACCTGTCTGTCTCTCCTGCTGTCAGGCACCTGTCTGTCTCTCTGCCTGTGTGAAGGCTGCTGTCATGTCAGGCACCTGTCTGTCTCTCCTGCTGTCAGGCACCTGTCTGTCTCTCCTGCTGTCAGGCACCTGTCTGTCTCTCTGCCTGGGTGAAGGCTGCTGTCATGTCAGGCACCTGTCTGTCTCTCTTGCTGTCAGGCACCTGTCTGTCTCTCTGCCTGTGTGAAGGCTGCTGTCATGTCAGGCACCTGTCTGTCTCTCTTGCTGTCAGGCACCTGTCTGTCTCTCTGCCTGGGTGAAGGCTGCTGTCATGTCAGGCACCTGTCTGTCTCTCCTGCTGTCAGGCACCTGTCTGTCTCTCTGCCTGTGTGAAGGCTGCTGTCATGTCAGGCACCTGTCTGTCTCTCCTGCTGTCAGGCACCTGTCTGTCTCTCTGCCTGTGTGAAGGCTGCTGTCATGTCAGGCACCTGTCTGTCTCTCCTGCTGTCAGGCACCTGTCTGTCTCTGCCTGGGTGAAGGCTGCTGTCATGTCAGGCACCTGTCTGTCTCTCCCACCGCTGCTGTCAGGCACCTGTCTGTCTCTCCTGCTGTCAGGCACCTGTCTGTCTGTCTCTCCCACCGCCTCCCAGTCATGTCAGCTGTGTGACCGCGGCGACAGACAGTTGATCTCCTGACAACACCAGCAGCGTGTGAGAGAACATGTCTAGCCACTTAGCCAGCAGCATCCTTACCTTCTCACCAACAGTGTGGCTGTGCTGATTACTTTGAAAAACAGGTATTAGCTGCCACTGACTACTTGGGGGGGAAATACATTCGTGTTTGGGAAGAGATAGGCTAGCTAGCTGGCTGGCTAGTTAGCTATTTTGAAAAGCTCAGCTGCTGAGAGATGTACTAGGGGGGGTTGGCACGGCGTTGTAACGAAATGTCATCGATCAGGTTGATTTGTAGCTAGATAAAGTGGTGACGTTAGTTGGTAGATACGCGTTATTAGCCAGCGGGGTAGGTAGCCCAAAGCTAGCTGACACAAGCCCTTACTACCCGACCTGTTGAATATTGATGATGGCCATTGGCCAGCATCTCTGTCGGGTCCTTGCTTTGCCACTAACGTACTAGCAGGACACACAGTTGGGCGTTGTCATGAATGTCAACTACTCTAGCCACAGCCTCCTACTGTAGACATCAGTCAGGTTATAAGAACCTAATGCTTATTATTGTTCCAAAGATGCACCTCCCCAGTCCAAGCTCCAAGCCCTCTGGCTTTGCTGTGGTGAATATTATCTAGTTCATATAATGACACGTTGCTGTTTGACTTAAGGTGTTAGCTGTCATAAGTCTAGCATGTGGCTAGCATTTCATCAGTGACCTCACCTTGTGTACAATGCTAGGACAGGGCCTGTTGCAGTCTTGGTACCCTTACTGCTCCTGCGTTGTGTTATACAACCAGCCATACTGTACTGTACATGTATGCATTTGCCAAGACAACAAGTTGAATCTAGTCTAATCACAAGGACAATGTGTCTGCTATGTAAATTCAGGAGGACATACTTTATCATAGTGATTGTGTTAATGCTTTTTTGTTGTGTTCATGATTGTCTTATGGATTGTTATTGGTTATTATCAGTGATACCAGCGTGATCAGTATTAGTCAGGATTTGACTAGAAAACAACCCGAACCCTATGACCAGACTTTTAATTTATCAGCTTCAGCATGGTCATAGATGTCGCAGCTGTGATACACAAGGTCATGCAAATAACATGGGAGGATAATCTAAGGCCACTCTGTGCAACCGTATCTTGAGTCACAATGTAGACTAAACGTGTTTAAATCTGGAACCAGGAACATGTCACATCATGTCATATTGTGTGGAGGTGTAATTGAAATGTATACGAAAAATAATAGCCTACACGAAAACAAACAGCCATTTTATTCGGTGGTATGAGCCTCGTCAAACTGTGTTGTTTCACCATGACGCATTAGGTGATGTCATATGCCCTCACACATGTTCTCTCGATTTCCTGAGCCAAAGCAATGGCACTAACAGCTGGGGAATCTGCCTGGCCAAAGATACTTTTTTCGAAATTATTTTCAATATCTAGGCTACTGATGGTTACGCTTGTCATCTGAATTTGACCTCGGATTGTTGCTCCTGAGGCAAACGTAGCAGTGTGGCATGCGAAGTGATGAAATGCAATTTGGCTACAGTCACAATATTGAATATTTTCGGGGGGAAAGACATTTAGGTCAGAGACCAGTCACAGGCCACTGTAATCATTGGTGGTTTGTTCAAAGTTGCATATATCTGTCCATTGACATCTTTCATACATAGGCCTAATAGAGGAGAAACTAGGTTAATCTTTGGTTTATGACTATTAGGCAGAGAGGTGGTTTTGATATGGATCCAAAGAAAGAGTCCTGCAGTACTGTTATACTATGTTGATAATCTTCATGTCAGTTGTCTTGATTTTTTAAATCACTAATTGAGTTCACGGATTCACCAAGTTAATCCATTGTTCTTTAGTTTAGTTTCTGCAAGTGCAAACTCTGAATATCAAGCCTACAGTTTATTGACGCAAAAAATATCGGTATCATCTGAAAATGAAAATTCCGTGGTTCTTAATTTCAACAGTTCAAATGATTGTTAGCCTAGCCAAACTCCTAGTCAATGCTTTGCAACCCCTATAATCTGGGATGTCTATTTTGGATAATTTGCTATGGCTCAGTTCCCTATTGAAAACTCTTTCACATCAATACTTATTAGAATACTCCTTTATTTAGCACAATGTACCAGCACACTTGAATTTAATTTGAGGAGGTTTACCGTAATAGTTTATTTTAAGGTACTGTAGCAGCTCATTATCTTGTGCTGACAGCAGAGTCTCGGTGTCAGCAGCTGCAGGAGATGGATTCCCTTTCCTGATTGCTACCTGCTGGGGAGGAGCTCAGAAGGCAGTCTCAGGACAAAGTCTCAGGACAAAGTCTCAGGACAAAGTCTCAGGACAGAGTCTCAGGACAAAGTCTCAGGACAGAGTCTCAGGACAAAGTCTCAGGACAAAGTCTCAGGACAAAGTCTCAGGACAGAGTCTCAGGACAAAGTCTCAGGACAAAGTCTCAGGACAAAGTCTCAGGACAAAGTCTCAGGACAGAGTCTCAGGACAAAGTCTCAGGACAAAGTCTCAGGACAGAGTCTCAGGACAGAGTCTCAGGACAAAGTCTCAGGACGAAGGAGAAGTAGGGATGCACCACTTACCGATACCGAGTACTTAATAATACCATTATAGTTCTAACAATGACTTTGAATACATGTTTGTTTTCATCAGCTGTTCCTCACTTTCCGACTAACAAATTAAATATATGACAAGGTCTGACTCTGGTGTTTTGGTCCCCAAGCCGGCAAGGATTTCTTTTCACAGATTCTGAAAAGTGCAAATTGTAAGCTGTCAAATGATGTGTCATACATTGAAAGTAGGCCAGTTGAAGAAGATATGTTTATTCGAATGTTGGTACACCTCAAACCGAATACCGGAGAAACTCGCTCTGAATCAAAACAGATGTGTTTGCTACCATCGCTATGTACATCTAACTGCATGTTTACCACATCACAACATGCGGATAGAACGTCAACATGGTAAAAACACATAACTACACATAATTAGATGATCATACAGTCCTTGCATTTGAACACGTCGTAAAACACATGTTTGTTTACAAGCCATGTATCACTAACCCAGTAGCCTGAAGCAGGACGGGATGCGATACAGTGAATCCTGTTCCCAAAAGTATTTAGTGATCCTAAAACTGTTGTTTGTTATATTGAGTGGGCTCTTCAACACTTAAACTTGTATAATATGAAGGGGGGAAAAAAACTAAAAACTTTTTTTGCATTTTTTTAACTGCCGACATTGCTCCTCTGCCTACCTGCTAGGAGAGGTTACCTACGTTGCCGTTAAGTGGTATCGGGAGCGGATGTATCGGGGTAGTTTTAGCGTGCATGAGCACAGTATCGGGCACGAGTACTGGTATCAATATCGGTGCATCCCTAAGGAAGAGAGTCCGAGTGGAAGACAGTTCTGTAGATGTCTTTGCTTTACCCCTCTTTAGGGTGGTTTAATAGGACTACAGTACATTCCAACCCTATGTGGTCAGTCCGACACTCATCCTCTTTCACCCTCCTTTCCATTAGGGTTATTTCCACTGAAACTGACGTCATTCAATTCAATTACTTTTCATCACAAGCGGAGAGGGGAGCGAGAGTATTAGCAGGCTCCAAAGAACTGACATTGTGAATTATTGTATATATTATTTAAAAATCTCCTCACTGAATGCCACATATGTTATGTAGGCTGGAATAACTGAAAAAGTTATTTTTGTCTTCAAAGTCCAACAATAGGCCTACAGTAGTATGAAACTAGGTTATGTCCTTAGTCCCAGTGTCATTTATCAGCTTGTAGTTGTGTGGACATAAAGGGTTGGGGGTCAGAGGTTTTTATGACACCCCAGGTTAATGAGCCTCGCCCTTCCTGGTGCTTGGTGTAGTATTGGTGTCACCTGGAGCTCTGCCAACCTTCTTCCACATGGCTTTACGCTTCTTCAGGCTCTACTACTACACACACCGTGGTTAGGTATTTACCACCAGGAAGAAAAGGATGTCTGTTGGCTGTGGTTGAAATGTTCTAGGCTGCCTCTCTCTCTCTCTCTCTCTGTCTTTCTCTCTCTCTCTCTCTCTCTCTCTCTCTCTCTCTCTCTCTCTCTCTCTCTCTGTCTTTCTCTCTCTCTGTCTCTCTCTTTCTGTCTCTGTTTCACACACACACACACACACACACACACACACACACACACACACACACACACAACTAGGGTCCCTCTGTCTCCAAGAAGTCCTTTTTTTCTTGACTGCGAATACTATTCAAATGTCATGGCAGACTGAAGTAGACTCCTTCAAGGGTTACCTCACATTAAAACAGACAACTTCTATCAGGCAACACAATGTCTATGGACATCTAGCATGGATGTGGCAGCACTAAAACCTGCTCAACCTCAACAAATCAAACATCATCATGAATCTCCCTTTGTGTTAAGGAGGCTTGGCATTATCACGGGCAAGGGGCTTGTCTCCGTGTACACCACACATCTCTTCTCAATCACCTTTTCTCCATGAATCTCCCTTTGTGGGTGTAGAAATACCCCCTTATCTGCCCGGCAGATTCTCATTGCCTCCTTTGTCTTTACTTCAATCGGTGAGAAGGAGAGAAGGCAGAGCCCAGGGAGACGGCGTGGCTTATCAGTACATTCCTGCTCTCTGTGTGGGGCGCTGATAACTCCCGCTGGGCTGATTGAGCCCAGGAGCTGATTTCCTGGCACATGTGCCTCAGACAGACCCCCAGGCTCTGGTTATCATCACTGACCCTCTTCACACCGCCACAGAAACATCCAAAAATAGACCCTGCTGCTCAGGGCTCGACAGGGGCTTCAAAAACGGCCACGGACAGTAGGTTCCTGAGTGAAATCAATTAAATGAGACAGATCCTAGTAAAAGAAACAGTTATAATAATAAACCAGTGAAATCAAAACATGGTGTTGCTTTGATGTTTGAATCAATTGAATGTAGGACTAATCTACTAGCCTAAAATGCAAGCATTTGAGAGTCTGCAGGCTGCAGACATTGAAAGCTCTTACCTCTGACTAAGAAGGAGCCCCCTAAAATGAAATAGTTATTTGGATGTGACATTTATAGTGCCATAAAAGCATTCTTTATAGTGTCATCTGGTGTGTGCGTTTCTGGTAACACAGTGGTGTTTGTTTCATGTGGGCTATGGTATTGGTCTTTGCATCTTTAGCCATGATTTTGTCAGTAAAAGGGAGGCAGCTGTATCGTTGGCCCCTGTACCCTCTGAGATGCAACCAGAGGACAAATAGGCTAGCCGTCTACATCCCTCCATGTTAACGTCACAGTGGAAAGTTTTCTGGGAGATATGCTGCAGGTTTGGTCATACCACTGATCATACAGTCTCACTCCCCTCTGGAACTTGAGACCCAATCATTACGTATGGGCTCGCTATAAAACCATGGTGTCAGCACTGTTGTGCTATTTTTAGACTCCGATATAGAATAACTGCTGAACCGTAGTGTGCTATTCCCCCATAACCAACATTTTTTGGGTTGTTCTCCAGAGGTGTTTTATCAAAAGAACGAATTCCTACATCAACACCTCACTCCTCCTGATGGGTGGACCCATCGTACGTGATGGAGAGCATACAAGTGTGAAGAAATAAATCATTACAGGGGGAACGCTACAGTAAATTCGTAATGGTTCTGAGGAACTCGTGCTATCAACGCGAGCCTCTCCTGTTGATAGGGATACTGATACATGTATTTGGCGGGTGAACAGCAGGCGGTGGGGAGAGGAAGGCATGTCTGGAATCTGTCACCACTCTCTCTGCAGTGATAAACACCAGCAGACAGTAAAGCTTCAGGGCTCTCAGGCACGACAGGATTGGCCCACGGTCCACCTCCGATCAGATCGTTTGGCTCTCCTGCCCTGTGCCCACAGTTGGGATGGTCGGGCAGACTGGTCTGAGAATGTCCTCTTTCCTCTGTACTGTAGAGCCTGTCCTCTGCTATTTAGCTCTTAATGGCCGATGAGGGCTACTTTATTCCTGGTTATTGCTACTATTTATTTCTAGAGGTACATTTTAATTTCACTGGGGATGGGGTTCGTTGTCTGGAAATTAAGGATTATCGCATGTTTGCGATAGTGTTCCTTCTTCTATTCTGGATACCTGTCACACATTGCATCCACATTTGAACCATTTACCATTCATCTGGTTGTCTGTTAGTGTGTGTGTGATAAAACTACCCGTGTTTTCCGTCTTATACTTATGACTCATTATATGTAGCCTACCCGTAATGTATTGCAGCATACCACAGGAGGGCATAGTACTGTACCGTAGTCTGGCCACATGCATGGAGGGCGAGCAGCAGATAGTGTTACTAGTGTGAGCTCCCATCGACGTCGGTGCCTCAAGGGTTAAGTCCGATACAGCAGTTTACACTGCGGATGGATGTTCGCTAGTACAGAGGAGTCCCATGCTGTAACGGAACTGCAGATCCCACAGAGATCGCTGCCAAGCCAGAGGGATTTGCTTCGATCCCGTGAGCGTGTAGCCAGGGAGAGAGAGAGAGAGAGAGGGAGGGAGAGGGGGGAGTGAGCGAGAGAGAGACCGTGAGAGATGTTGAGAAGCACAGACCCATGTGGAGCAGAAGCATGATTTAGCTGTGGAACAGAAGCGGGGAATTCATGAGCTTTTTCTGTGATTGCGCTTCTCCCTGGGCTGGTAGCTGGTATCTATCTATCTACCTCTTTTTTGTTGTTTCGTTAGCCAGTGTGAAGGGAGGGGACAGGGCAACTTACTCCTAGCTCTGATAGGGTACATGCGTTGTACTGAGGCTGCTGATGTGCGTCTGCAGGAATCTCCTGCTGGATTTACTGAGGAGTAGCTGGAGGTGCGAGAGAGGCTTTTGTCTGTGTCCTCTATGATGAACAGGATGAACTGCTGTAAGTACTTTATCACTCCGCTATTTAGACTCCCCCGCATCTAGACTAGACTGTTTAAATACCGCTTCTAATAGAAAAGAAAAGAGTTGAAGGTAGGCTTTAAATCCTATAGGGACTGAGAGATACTGCTGCTGCAATTACATTTTACAGACGCTTCTGTTGCTTTTTTGGTTTTGTTTGTGGTGATTGCATTCATGTGGTGTTGAACGCGCCGTTCATGTAGTTACGGTCTGCGATTAAGGTTTATGTCAGTGATAATAGGTTGTGTCTCCTGACCTTTTATCAGCTGTGCGTTGCCGTTGATGCTGCGGTTTGTTGCTCTCTCTGGTCCAATCGAGCTGTGCTCTGTGGTGTAATGTTGCCTATGTGCATAATGTCACCAATCTCTCAGGGGACCCCCCCCTGTCTCCCAGTGATACCGTAGGGGCCCTCATCAGCATTTGAATACGTTTTCCTGAGGCGCGGGGAGTTTTAGCAGTTGTCAGCACTCCCTGGGCGCATCGTTTTCAGTTTCTGAAGTCATCAATCATCTGATTCTGCTTGTTTTCTGCTCCGGTGCCAGAGACCCAAGGTGGAGCACAACGATCCCGCTGTGGTCGGTCCCCCCCCACACACACACACCACCACCGCCCGTTGGCTGCAGTACTACTTACACAATGTTCTCAAAGTACATTTGTTTGGACTAAAACTATTTATTCAGCAGGTTCGGTTCTGTTCTTCGTTCACTCGTTTGTGTGGAGTGTCGACCATTCTGTTTTGACAGTAATCATTTTCCTGGGTTACAGGATGTATTATAAACCTGCGTGTACAATTGATGTCAACGTGTTCTCCCGAAAATAAAATCAAAAGTCTGCAGAGTGTCACTGGCTCCGGCTGGGTCATAAAGCTGCTCTCCACAGATCTGCTGTTTTATAGTCAGAGATACGCGTGTGTGAGAGGGATTTTGAGTAGTGTCAGCCTAATCTTTAAGGACTCAGAGAACCCCTTCCCCCTTTCCCTTACACACACACACACACACACACACACACACACACCAGAGGGCATAAAGAAAGCTAAGAGAATTAATGTGTTTGTTTATTTCATATCCTACATTCAGAGTAACCTAAGCAGATTCAACCCATGTGTTATTGGAATCATGGGTTATTGTGTGTGGGTTAGATGACAATGGACGTAGTCATAATGGCCGTAGTCATAATGGACGTCGTCATGACGCTCTGAAGTTTCCTCTTAATCACGTCTGCAGCATCACAACAGCAGAACTAATGAGGGCTATTTTTAGCCCTCGTCCCATGGCGGTCAGAATTGAATAAGATTCTGCCTCACCCCCTCAACCATACCACAGCACAAAATCTGTTCTGCTAATCAGTGAATTAAACACCCCTGTCGCATTGCCTCATTTCCTGAATTAAGAAATCGCAGAGTTTCTTTGGTCATGCTCCTTCTCGATAATATAATGAAGTTATAGCCCCCTGTTTTTTCATGAATATTCAATTAATTACATGAAAGGCCATGTTGAGATTTATTAATAAAGGGGTTAGGCCGGTACGATGATGTGGTGATAACTATGATGTCTAATCATCAGGATCTTGGCCCTCCCAGGCAGATCTGTGAATCAAGATGCCTACCCTTGCTATTCTCAGGACTCAGTAATGGTTAATCAAAGACTCTTGCTCTTCTAGAGAGCTTGCTACTTCTGCTGTCAGATTTAAAAGCCTAGAATGCTTGACATGCCATGCATCTGGCAGATTGAAGTAATGCTTTGTAAGGCTTATTTTCCTCCCTTTTAATCATAGGGTTTAATTTATTAGATTATCGACAAAGCATTCTCACTGTTGGTAGACAGTCAAAACGCTGGGCTTATCCTTCATTAGGCCTAATCGTGCAATCACACACACACTTCCCCAGTTGAGCCTGCTACTTCCAACTAGCCTTGACTTGTTTTTTGTTTTTTTAGTTGATCACATTTTGGGCCGGTTTCACAGACAAGGCTTAAGCCTAATCCTAGACTAAAACAGCATCTTCAATGGAGATTTGACATTGTGATTTTAGTCCCAAGACTAGGCTTAAGCCGTGTCAGTGAGACCGGCCCTTTTGTGTAGTATTTCTTTGATGGGCTTTGGCGCCGTCCCCCCCTACAGTATGCCAACGCTCAGCTGTGTGCTCCATCTGTGTTGTGGAGGCGAATCTCTCCCGAGCTGCATGGCTGAAGTCCTCCAAGCATGACCCAACCGACATGCTCTGTCTCCGTAGTGCGTGGGCTGCCAGCGCTGGCTCTGGCCTGCAGTGGGGAGCTTCTGTTGGCACCGTCTGTTTGTGACCCACAAAGGGCACAGAAGAGAGGTGCCACTACGCCAACAATTACTGGATACTGACACCACTGACCACGAACGCTGCAGAGGAGCACTGCAGAAGCCTCAGGGCGCTACTAGGCTATACTGATGGCCATCTTGTGCTTCTTACTGCTTCTTTGTTTTTTTCTTGTACTGTAATCTTAACTTGTCTCTTGGGAATTAGCCTCTTGGAAGAAGATTAAATAGTAGAAGGAGCTTACTTTGTCTCACGGCTTTTTACAACTAATAAAAGGAACTGATAAAAGGAACGTCAACGTTGTTTGTTTTTAACCTCGTGCTGTTTTGGGAGATGATGCGGTCCGATTGGATTGAGAGAAATGCCCTCAGATACTTCCTGGAAATGTCAAGGCAGATGGACAGTTACCAGAGCAACAAGCTTCTGTAATCACTCTCCTTCTAAGCCAAGATACATCTTTTGACACTGCACCGCAATGAAATAGGACATGCCTTGCACGCACTGCAACAATTTGAAATAGCTATTTGTGTGTGTGTGTGTGTGTGTGTGTGTGTGTGTGTACATGTGTGTGTGTGTTTGGACAACTAAATTGTCAAACAGAACCTATCAAAGATTTAGTGTCAACTGGAATCAAGTGCCCCTTTTATTAGGTGTTCAGTTCAGCGGTAACCCCCCCTGCCCCCCCCCCCCCACCCGTAAATTCTGACAAAATGGTGCAGAGTATGTTGCATCAGCGTTTTACAGGGCTGATCAGCTTTCAGACACAAGCATAAATCCTACTCCCCTTAGAGCAAACTTTACCAGAGGGAATTCAGACCCATGTTTTCAACAATCTTATTCATATTCAGAAATCGCCCCTCTCCTCCCCAACCCTCCCCCAAGTGGAGTGTATTCACTGTAAAATGCCAGTTGGAATTCCCTTGGTTAAACTTTTGTTTTCACTCCTTTTGTGTGTGTGTGTGTGTGTGTGTGTGTGTGTGTGTGTGTGTGTGTGTGTGAGTGAGTCCCCTCCTGCTTGAAGAGTTTTTGACCATTGCTGTCGAGCCAGAAGCCTCATCAGACCCTTGTGGTGGGCTATTCGGTTTCCCACAGCCAGGCCGCTCGCTAGCTAAAGGCTGGCACCTTGCCTGGCCAGCCAATGGGAGAGACACGGAGAGGATGTGGGGCTAGAAAGGTAAAGTGGTAAAACAATACAGTGGGACACCAGTGAAACCAAACGACCAGAGAGTGAACGCTAATGACTTGGCTTGGATGTGGAGAACCGTTCCATCCCTGCGCTCTGAGGAGAAACGTCCTCTAAACTCAAGATAGTAGGCTACCGTTTTTTAGGCTGCTCACTCTCCTGAGTGTCTGTTTCAATCTACTTTATGTTGCCTTTTAAATCTTACTGTAGCTTCTTCAAGTATAGAGAATTGTAGAAGTAGATGGGGGTTGGTGGTTAAGTTGAGGTTGGCATTGAGGCGGTGGTGGTAAAAGGCCCACCCTCGCCTGGGACACTGGTTGTTTTGATAGTGGGGACGACGGCAGGGAAGTGCTCAGAACGATAAGTACTGTATTGTTCGCGGCAGCACTTAGTTGCCATGGAAGCCGTGATGAGTGTTTTTGAAGTTGGCAGCGGTGCTGAGGAGGTCCAGTCCCCCTGGAGGGTTTCTCTCTCTCTCTCTCTCTCTCTCTGTTTCTGGCTCTGTCTCTCTCTCTCTGTCTCTCTCTCTCTCTGTCTCTCTCGGTCTGTTTCTCTCTATTTCTGGCTCTGGCTCTCTTTCTCTCTGTCTCTCTCTCCCTCTCTCTCTCTCTCTCCCTCTCTCTCCCTCCCTCCCTCTCTGTCTCTCTCTCTGTCTCTCTCTCCCTCCCTCTCTTTCTCTCCCTCCCTCCCTCCCTCTCTTTCTCTCCCTCCCTCCCTCTCTGTCTCTCTCTCTCTCTCTCTCCCTCTCCCTCTCAGTCCATCCTAGTACTGGTTCTGGTGCGGTTTTTATTGAATGATTCACCCCCCCCCCATCATGAGCTCATTTGGCCAGTGTGTTCTCAGCGTGCTTGTGAGTTTGGATCAGACTTGTGGGCAATTAGGAAGAGAGGATGTTACAGCAGTCGGCGTGATGCCGGGTCTTAGTGTGGAACGAGATCGTTCACTGCACCTATGCCAAGGTCACCTGACACACACCCAGATCCAACGATTTTTCCATTAATGATTTTAGTATTACAACAATATCACCATGAAGCCCCATCTCCTATCAGTAATACTACATTTGCTGTATATAACATCATTTTCAGCATCTGTAATGCAACGAATACACGGACCTGGTTGTTTTTTGACTCTGTCAGTGGGGGTTTGAAGTGGTAATGTGGCTGTGTGGGGAGGAGGGGGGGAGGGGGGAGGGGGGAGGGGGGGAGGGGAGGGGGGGAGGGGGGAGGAGGTGATATCTGGAGGGCACAGAAGGGACTGCTGAGCTGCCAGCAGGGGATTGACCTGCTGCATTGTGTGACCTCCAATTTACAGTGTTAGTTATTAGCTGCTAATGCAGAGGTATGCTCAACGACACGCACTCGCACTTCCTAAGCCTGTCTCATTGTATTCAATCTAACAGCTTTTTTGTTTGTTTTTTTCTTTTTTTCCACCGTCATTGTATTCTATGGGATTGTAAAGTTAGTTACGCATACAGACGGCTTTGTGTCACAGAGGAAGGAAATAAATAATCCGAAAGTTCTCCATTCTCATTTCCTCATTTTTAACCACACTCAACACCAACAACTGCTTTGAGGTTTAGTCAAGACTTCCGGTAGCTTCCCTGTGTGTGTGTGTGTGTGTGTGTGTGTGTGTGTGTGTGTGTGTGTGTGGTCTGGTTTGATTGGCAGTAGCTAGTGTCTCGTTGGCTGTGTGTCGCCAGCTTTCCTCCCAGACTTCAACTGCAGCTAAAAACCAAAAGAGGCACAAAGCTGCACTATTTATAGAGCCGTGCAACCAGCGACGTTGTAAAACCAGAAACAAGCTGTGTTTCCTGCCAGGTGCTGCCTCCGGTGTGGACATGACTGACACTTTGCATCCTTATTAAATTTCCCTTGTGAAGAAAAACTCCTATCGGGGCATGAGAGAGACCGGGCTCTCTGGGTTAGCTGTGTCTCGTTCTTAATACAGCGGCTGGAACACTTCTCACCGACCGACGACAGTATAAGAGAATCCAACGGAAATACATATAGTGCATTCAGTTCTGTCCAAAATGTTTACTTTATATACAGTTCTAGTGCCTTTGAATGCCAGCTAGCTACATCTGAGATTCAGCTCGGAATATAATATTATAAAGACCCCAGTATAAGAGAATCCAACGGAAATACAGCGCATTCAGTTTTGTCCACATTTTTTTACTTACGGTTCTAGTGCCTTTGAATGCTCAGCTACATCTGAGATTCGGCTTAGCGGTCGGGGGTTGACAATGCTGAGGCCTCTAGATAGGGCTCTCAGCGTATCCCCATCCCCATCTCATCTCCCTTTCGCTGCATTGCAGAAGCCATGCAAATAAATAAATAAATGCCCTCCTCCTCTACACCTCAGGTGGCTCTGGTGCAAATCATCCAGAGCTTCCCCTCTCTCCCCCTCTCTGCCTGACACAATGAAAGCGTCTGCAGTATCCAGAGAACAGCCAGCCGACAGCTCTGTGCTCCTCTGTTAGGAAGCTCGTGACGTTAGAGTTATAAGGTTCTATCTCCATTTTTGGTCAAAATTTAGTTTTTTTACATAATCTGATCCATTAGGTGTTTATTAATGTCTGTGTGGTGTTATTTTTTAAATGTTGACATTTTGGAGTTAGTAATGAATAAAATACAAAGGTTCCATCTCACAAAACATAATGGAATGGAAAAAACTTTGACGCTCAATATCTCTGAACTGCCCTAAACGGAGATAGAACCTCATAATTCTAAGCTCACGAGCTCATGGTTGCATATGATGATGATGATGATGATGATGATGATGATGATGAAGACTGTTAGAAAACCACTTAGCCACAAATCCTGTAAATAATCAAGAATAAAATAATACTAATCACAAGTCGTGTCGATGTGCTTGTCATCTGAAACGCTGGCTTTTGTGTTATTTTGTTGTTATTTTTAAATGTTGTTATTTTTAGATGTTGTGTGCCGGAAACTGTCTTACTCCTAACTTAATGCATCTAAGCCCGAGGCTTAAGGCTCTTAATTAGAGTGTTGATGGAACATCACACTGTGTTCTGAATCTGTGTTTCTGCCTTCTCTGTTGCAGAGCGCAGCAATGGAGGAGACTGTCATATGGGAACAGCACACAGTAACTCTACACAGGGTGAGTAGCTCTCTCTTCCTCTCTCTCTCTCTCTCTCTCTCTCTCTAACCTTCTCTTTCTCTATGCCTCTACCTTTCCCCTTGCTCCCCTCCCCCCCCCCTTCTCTAACTCTTCTATCTGTGTCGAAGCCCCTCCTTCCTGTCTCTCTGTCCTTGTCTTGCTCTCTTTGTCCTTCTGCCCCCCTCCCCCCTCCATCTTCCATCCCTCCTGCTCTCTCACTCCCCCAGCTGGAGGAAGTGTACTCAGTCAACACCCAATAGCATGTGAGCAGAAGGAGGGATGAAGGAGAGAGAGAGGAAGGAGAGGAGGTAGAGAGGTAGAGAGAGAGAGGAGGTAGAGAGAGGAGGTAGAGAGAGGAGGAAGAGAGAGGAGGAGAGAGAGGAGGAGAGAGGAGGTAGAGAGGAGGAAGAGAGGAAGAGAGAGAGGAGGTAGAGAGGAGGTAGAGAGAGGAGGAAGAGAGAGGAGGAGAGAGAGGAGGAGAGAGAGGAGGAAGAGAGAGAGAGGAGGTAGAGAGAGAGAGGAGGAGAGAGGAGGTAGAGAGAGGAGGTAGAGAGAGAGGAGGAAGAGAGAGAGGAGGAAGAGAGAGAGGAGGTAGAGAGGAGGTAGAGAGGAGGTAGAGAGAGGAGGTAGAGAGGAGGAAGAGAGAGAGGAGGAAGAGAGAGAGGAGGAAGAGAGAGAGGAGGAAGAGAGAGAGGAGGTAGAGAGAGAGGAGGAAGAGAGAGAGAAGGAAGAGAGAGAGGAGGAAGAGAGAGAGGAGGTAGAGAGAGAGAGGAGGAGGAGAGAGAGGAGGTAGAGAGGAGGAAGAGAGAGAGAAGGAAGAGAGAGAGGAGGAAGAGAGAGAGGAGGAAGAGAGAGAGGAGGTAGAGAGGAGGAAGAGAGAGAGGAGGAAGAGAGAGAGGAGGTAGAGACTAGAGAGAGAGAGGAGGAAGAGAGAGAGGAGGTAGAGACTAGAGAGAGAGAGGAGGAAGAGAGAGGAGGAAGAGAGAGAGGAGGTAGAGAGAGGAGGAAGAGAGAGAGGAGGTAGAGAGGAGGAGAGAGAGAAGTGTTCCAGGCTTCTTTTCTGTATGATAAGCATGTTGCATCTAGGCTGTAGTGTAGACTCATCAGAAGATCAGCTAATACTGAGTGTAACAATACTGTCTTCTCTGTTGTCCCCTATCTGCTGTCTGTCATTGACTTCAATGCATGCACTACTTCCTTCATGCCCTGGGACTGTTGATTGGGACTGGAGAAGACTGTGGAGGAGAGAGTAGTGGTGCTGTGTACTAACATCTCTCTCTCTCTATCTCTGTCTGTCTGTCTGTCTGTCTGCAGGCACCAGGGTTTGGCTTTGGGATAGCCATCTCAGGAGGTCGGGATAACCCTCATTTTCAGAGTGGCGAGACCTCCATCGTTATCTCAGATGTCCTGAAAGGGGGCCCAGCGGAGGGCCTCTTACAGTAAGATCTCCTTCCGTTATTAAGAGCCCATATCACATGACTATATCATACCATATCACATGACTAGTTATCAGTTTTATCAGGTCCCCCACCCGCCACGCTCCCTCTGCTGGGGCTCCTGCATGTCTGTACTCAAGGTCTCTCTCTCTCTCTCTCTCTCTCTCTCTCTCTCTCTCTCTCTCTGTCTCTGTCTCTGTCTCTGTCTCTGTCTCTGTCTCTGTCTCTCTCTGTCTCTGTCTCTGTCTCTCTCTCTCTCTCTCTCTCTCTCTGTCTCTGTCTCTGTCTCTGTCTCTGTCTCTCTCTCTCTCTCTCCCTCCCTCCTCCCCTGTGCTATTCCAGGGAGAATGACAGAGTCGTGATGGTCAATGCTGTCTCCATGGATAATGTGGAGCATGCATATGCGGTCCAGCAGCTTCGGAAAAGTGGCAAGAATGCAAAAATTGTGAGTATTATTTTGGAGAGATGATGCTGATGGCATGCAGCCGGGTATACGTTTCTGATGGCATGCAGCCGGGTATACGCTGATGGCATGCAGCCGGTATACGCTTCAGGAACATTATCATCGGCAGTTTTTTTTTTTTTTTTTACTGTATGCAAAAGAATGCAGAGGGAATTGAACTTAACGAGGCTGGGCTGTTCTTCCCCTTTACCTGGAACATGGCCCACATATGGGGCAGAACATTTACATACATTTACATTTTTTGACATTGCGCAGAGGCATTGGCCAAAGCGACTTAGGAACGTTTAAGTACGTTTGTGTAAAGTAAGGGAGTCATCTATACGGTGGTCTGAGCTGCTGTAACACCTGAATTTCCCCCACTGGGATCAATAAAGTACCTAGATAGATCTATATCAGTCATCATAAGTAAAAAAAAAACAAACATCAAAAGTCATCCTAAAACTGCTAAAATGGTGGGCGTCATTCCTGTGCCCCTGTGAATGGACATCCAGTGGATCCCTTAAGGCTCTCACATAGTCGGGAATACTGTGAGCGGAACGGACTCGCGCGGCATGTCCGCAGTCGTTTGAGGTTTCATAGTCGAGCGTACCACCGCGTACCAATTTCTCATGCCAGTTTACTACATTTCATGCCGAGCCATGTTTTGTGTGACACCGGTACGCGTCCGCTAGGTATGCTCGGTCACAAAATGTTTGCTGCGCGCCGACACGCCTTGCAGACGTCCGCTTTGAGTCCACACGAACCTCTGCGGAGTCCGGTCCGTGTAATGCTACGTCTGACTATGTTTAGGCCTTTAGCGAGAGCCCATCCCAGACTTCCACACACGCCCAGGGAATGTTACGGGAGTTTGGGAAGAGGTCACATGCTGAGGTCACATGCTGATTTAAAAAAAAAAAATAATAATTTAGTTATTTTTTCTGAGTGGTGCAGTCCCACTCATATTTTTCTTTTTAATGACAGACATAGTAGAGATTATGACAGGAAGGATGGGTGAGAGAGAGAGAAGGGATGACATGCAGGATATGTCCGCGTCTGGAATCGAACCGGGAGCCCTGCGGTACATGGTCAGCGCTTAATCCACTACGCCACCCACATGCTGATTTTCATGTCTTCTCCTCCCCCCCCAGACGATCAGACGGAAGCGGAAGGTACATGTCCCCATGGGCCGCCTGGGCGAGAGGGAGACCATGTCGGAGCACGAGGACGAGGAGGAGGACAGCTACGACGACGAGGAGGAGATCTACGAGACGCGCAGCGCCCGCAGCGGGCCCAGCGCCTACAGCGGGGTGGGCGGGGCCACGGGCCGGCGCAGCGGGCGGAGCGCCGGGCGCAGGGGGGACCGGGACAGGGAGCGCGAGCGCAGCGGCTCACGAGAGCGCAGCCTCTCCCCTCGCTCCGACCGCCGCTCGCTCAACCTGCCCCCGCGCCCCGCCAAAGTCACCCTCGTCAAGTCCCGCAAGAACGAAGGTGAGCCTCACAAAGTCGGGGAAAGAAGGGATTCCCCTCCCCTCCCCGCACCCCTCCACCCCCCCCCCCCCCTTTGTTGTTACTACAGGGCCTCTCTCTCCACTAATGAGTATTTAATGCAGTCAGGAAACCACCACTGTTAATGTCACCGGTGTCCCGCGGCGGTGACATTTAGTGGAAAGCCCGGCGTGAGACTATCAAGCCGCGGCTTTATGTGAGAGGAAGCGGTTTGAACGGTTCGAGGTGAGTAGGGGCTGGCCCACGCCGGACTCTGTTAGCTATGCTAACATCCTCTTTGTTGCTGTCGTTCACTCCGTTAAGCAGAATACGGCCTGCGCCTGGCCAGCCACATCTTCGTGAAGGACATCTCCCCCGAAAGCCTGGCGGCCCGCGACGGCAACATCCAGGAGGGGGACGTGGTGCTGAAGGTGAGGGGGGAGGGAGGGAAGGAGGGAGGGAGGGAGGGAAGGAGGAAGAGAAAGAGGGGAAGATGGGAGTTTAGCACCTTTGGTGATTAAAGACATTCTCAAAATAGATGAAGCTGAAATTCTCTGGATAGTTGAGCTGTTCTCTGCACATGAGCTCATCTTTTTTCTTTCTTTCTTTTTTTTTCTTCTTCACTTCCTTTCTCTCTGGGTCAGATCAACGGTACGGTGACAGAGAACCTGTCCTTGATAGACGCTAAGAAGCTGATCGAGAGGTCAAAGGGCAAGCTGAAGATGGTGGTGCAGAGGGACGAGAGGGCCACGCTGCTGAACATCCCCGACCTGGACGACAGCATCCCCTCCGCCAACGCCTCCGACAGAGACGGTGAGAACCACACACAACGTGTGCGTGAGTGTGTGCGTGTGCGGGTGCGCATGTGTGTGTGCGTGTGCGTGTGCGCATGCGTGTGCGTGAGAGTGTGTGTGTGCGCATGTGCATCTCTTCCAACAGAGATCAGAGACAACCCCACACACACCAGTAGGGGTGGGACGATTAGAAAATGTCATGTCACGATTATCGTGGGCAAAATAATCGCGATCCACTATATTATCGCGAGAATTTAAAAAAATTAAATAAAATGCCAATAAAACACACTGTAATCACTTTAACTTAGATTTTGTTGTATTTTTATTGAATCATGTTAATAACATTAACATCATTTTAAAAACATCTTGACAAAAATAAAAATCTTTAATAAAATCTTAAATAAGGTAATGATAAATTATAAGGTATCACTGCATAAATAAAGGGAAAAAATACTGTCAAACAAAACTTGAACACTGACACTTTTCTGTCATCAAACTGAGTGCTAGCCTTGTGGCTTAGAGACTTGAAAGCTTCAAGATAGGTTAAAGTGCAAAAATGTCAACATGTTCACTTTTTCTGCCTTTAGCTGTGCTCGGAGAGGTGTGAGTATGTGCCCACTGGCACTAAACACTCTCTCTGAAGGAACACTAGTTGCAGGTATGCATAGAAGCCTGCGTGCAACCCTGGAAAGGTGAGGCAATGGACACGGGGCCGATGCAGCCATGGTGAGAAGGCTAGCATACGTTAGTGACTGACTGACAAGGCTGACTTGACAGTCACGTTACCCATGCAGGCTGAACAATCGCGCGAGACAAATTTCTGTGAGGATATTCGCGCGCGGCTCATGTGAGAAATCTCAATTATATTACTATTTATTTATAACATACGATTATTACATCCTCCCTCTCGCCAGTTTGGGGCAACATAGACTTCTCCCCTGGTGCCACGGATAGGGGTTTCAAGCGGTGGGACAGCAAAGGGATGGTTACTATCGGACATTTATATGATACGGAAATACTACTTTCATTTGACCAATTATGTAAGAAATATGACCTACCACGAAATGAGTTTTTCAGATACCTTCAGATACGAAGTTTTTTAAATAGCCAAAAAGACACTGGCCTCTGTCACCAACCCTCTCCGCTGGAGGAGATAGTCTCTGCTGGAAAGACGAGAGGCATTCTGGGGCTTGGGTGTAGAGCACTTTCGAAATATGATAAAGGCAAACCTGCATTTACGCCCAAAGACTGGAATAATGACCTGAACATTAATACTGATGCAGCAACTTGGTCACTAATATGGCAATCGGCAAACGACATCTCAATCTGTAATAGGACGAAGGAAACGCAATTTAGACTACTACAACGTTTGCAGATTACTCCCCAACTTTGACATAAAATGGATCATAACAAATCGGAAATGTGTACAAAGTGTATTACCAAGGTTGGGAGCTTTGTTCATTGTGTTTGGACTTGTAGATATATAGATGATTACTGGAAAGGTATAGTGGATAAAATTCATCTAATTCTAGATGTTACATTGGATAAGGACCCCATGTGTCTATTGTTTGGGTTGCCAGACAAACAACTTCATTCCAAAAGACTTCTGTGTATCCTCACTTTTTGTGCAAGGAAAAATATATTGCTGAAATGGATAGACTGCAAACCGCCTACAATAGCTGGATGGCACAAGGTAATTTTTGATATGATTCCTATGGAATATCTGACATATAGGTATAAGTGTAAGATAAAGACATTCTATAAGATTTGGTCTCCGTTCTTAGATTATATTGGTACCAGACTGGCTGCCATTGTAATGAAAGGTTTGGTGGATTACACTCAAGAAAGTACACAAGACTAATGTGTAACAGATCTACAATGTATGGGTCACAATACTATTTACTGTGCTGGTGTTGTGCTGCCGCTGTGTTTAGGACTGTAAGACATGGATGCTGTCTCCGATGGGGATGATCCCCCCATATATTATGGCATTTGTTGTCATTTTCTTTTCTGTTTATTTCTGATATGTGACATGGCCTCCTCCCCCCCTGTTTTTTTGTTTTTGTTTTGTTTTGTTTGTCTTAGTTTTTTGTTTGTTAGTTTGTTTAAAAAAAAAAGAAAAGAGAAAGAACATTTTCTGTTATTGTTTATGGACAATGTACTGCATAACAAAGTGCAAAACTAGTTTTCTACTATTAATGGGACAATAACCTCCCCCACGGATACTAGTTGTTGTTGTTATGTCCTGTTGTGTACATGTCTCTGTGAAACTCAATAAAAATATTAACAACAACAACAAAAAACACACATAGGTCACATACATTAATACATACAATAAAAACAGACAGATCAAATCATGATACAGGTGATGGTACTCCTGCTGGGCATTGCTGCCTGACGCACCTCCAACAGTGCCTTTAGAACAGGTGTGCTGTGACACCTCACTGAACACCTATGTGGGCCTAACTGGGTCATCAGCTGGGGACCACCAGTCAGACAAAGCAGTGTTTATAAAATGTAGTGCCTATTTAAAAAGTCCAGTCATTTAAAAATAATAATAATAAAAAAATAAAAAACAAACAAAAAACAAAACGATTATGACGATTATTCAACTAATTAAAATTCTCCACGATAAAGTTATCGCGGGTGTTTTTATCGCGATTAACGATAAACACGATAATCGTCCCATCCCTACACACCAGGCTATACAAAACCAAGTGTTTGTTTATGTGTGTGTATGTGTGTGTGTGGGCTCGTGTGCGTGCGCGTGTGCATGCGTGTGTGTGTGTGAATGAGCGTGTGTGTGAGAGTGTGTGAATGAGCTTGTGTGTGTGCCTATGTGCGCATGTGCATCTCTTCCAATAGAGATCAGAGACAACCCCACACACACACACACACACACACACACACCGGGATATACAAAAACAAGTTGTTTGTGTTTTGGGGGGAAGAAGGAAGTTTGAAAGTGGATATCTCCACATCCTGGACTTGAATGAATGAACGTTGTTGTGTTTCCCTCCAGACATTTCAGATATCCATTCGCTGGCGTCCGACCATTCCAACCGATCACACGAGCGACATCGCAGCAGTCGCTCCCGCTCCCCAGACAGACGGTCCGAGCCCTCCGACCACTCCAGACACTCGCCCCCTCAGATCAGCAACGGCAGGTAATGATCCCCCCGGTCCCTGTCTGTCTCCCTCCCTCCCTCCCTCCCTCCCTCCCTCCCCCCCCCCTCCCTCCCAGTCCCCCTCCCTCCTCTCCTCAGGCACAAACAGACCTTTGTTGTTGTGCTCCCCCATCTATTAGCCTGGCCTGAACCTGGGATGAGGTAGCGGTGGTGTATCCTGAGAGCATTCAGCCAAACAGATAAAATACCGAAACCCAAATATTGACACTAGTGAGTCTGGCGGGTTCGGAGCAGGTTTTGTGGAGGTCAGATAACAGCATAACAGCATTAGCATCCTTCACCTGCTCTCTCCCTCGCATGCAACGCTCGCTGTGTCAACACGTCCCAGTTTACGTTCACAGCAGAGATGTGCTTCATTAGCAGCATATCTTTCCGGGTCTTTTTCTAGCGGATTCATTGTCCTTTGTTGTTTTTTCTGTCCCTTTTCTACTTCACCGTCGGAGATTACCGTAACAGCGCTTTTCCCCAGCAGCTTTATAGAGCTTACAGTAGTTGGCAGTGGCCATAATTCATTCTTAATAAGACAGATATATGAAATAGCTAGATTAGGGTAGTAGTTACCCCATGTCGGTATTATAAAGACATTATAATTTAGATGCATTTAAAATCCCCCCCATATTTTCTCCCCTTTATAAGGATCGTTAACCTGTAGACGTCAACTGAAAGCCATTTTTTTTTCGAGAATAAATTATGTTAGGTCTACTGTGTACCGCCACCCACAGAGAGTCTGTAGGGGGCCGACTTTATGCGTGTCTGTTCTTGAATTTGATAAATATTTTATGAATCCTGTGCCCTTTAAGTGTGACATTGAGGGTTCTATCACACAGTTTCAGTGCTTAGCGAGCAGACATGTTTTACCTGATCCAATATTGCAGTAGTCACCTCCTGTGCCATCAATTATTGAGTGAATGATGAGTCTGGTTTTTGACTCGGGTGGGGTAGGGTGGGGTGGGGTGGGGTGCAGGGCTACTGTCAGTCTGTCACACAGAAGACGTGTACTGTGTACGTGTCACACGATCTCAGTGTCCGATGAACATTGTTTTGAGTGTGAACCGCATGTTTGGCACCACCACAATATGTCTCCTTAACAACGAGCTGACAATGGGCCTGGTCACTCATCGTCAAGGTCCCCGGTCCCTGTGAACGGTGTGGATGAGCAGTAGGGGTGTAGTAGGATGAGCAGTAGAGGTGTAGTAGGATGAGCAGTAGGGGTGTAGTAGGATGAGCAGTAGAGGTGTAGTAGGATGAGCAGTAGAGGTGTAGTAGGATGAGCAGTAGAGGTGCAGTAGGATGAGCAGTAGAGGTGTAGTAGGATGAGCAGTAGAGGTGTAGTAGGATGAGCAGTAGAGGTGCAGTAGGATGAGCAGTAGGATGAGCAGTAG
Source organism: Nansenia antarctica (assembly GCF_963989245.1). NCBI lineage: Eukaryota > Metazoa > Chordata > Actinopteri > Argentiniformes > Microstomatidae > Nansenia > Nansenia antarctica. The sequence continues at coordinate 1,909,246 of NC_137684.1, forward strand.
AGGTGCAGTAGGATGAGCAGTAGAGGTGTAGTAGATGAGCAGTAGAGGTGTAGTAGGATGAGCAGTAGAGGTGTAGTAGGATGAGCAGTAGGGTGTAGTAGGATGAGCAGTAGGATGAGCAGTAGAGGTGCAGTAGGATGAGCAGTAGAGGTGTAGTAGATGAGCAGTAGAGGTGTAGGAGGATGAGCAGTAGAGGTGTAGTAGGATGAGCAGTAGAGGTGTAGTAGGATGAGCAGTAGGGGTGTAGTAGGATGAGCAGTAGAGGTGTAGTAGGATGAGCAGTAGAGGTGTAGTAGGATGAGCAGTAGAGGTGTAGTAGGATGAGCAGTAGGGGTGTAGTAGGATGAGCAGTAGAGGTGTAGTAGGATGAGCAGTAGGGTGTAGTAGGATGAGCAGTAGAGGTGTAGTAGGATGAGCAGTAGAGGTGTAGTAGATGAGCAGTAGAGGTGTAGTAGGATGAGCAGTAGAGGTGTAGTAGGATGAGCAGTAGAGGTGTAGTAGGATGAGCAGTAGAGGTGTAGTAGATGAGCAGTAGGATGAGCAGTAGAGGTGTAGTAGGATGAGCAGTAGAGGTGTAGTAGGATGAGCAGTAGGGTGTAGTAGGATGAGCAGTAGGATGAGCAGTAGAGGTGCAGTAGGATGAGCAGTAGGGTGTAGTAGGATGAGCAGTAGAGGTGTAGTAGGATGAGCAGTAGAGGTGTAGTAGGATGAGCAGTAGAGGTGTAGTAGGATGAGCAGTAGAGGTGTAGTAGGATGAGCAGTAGAGGTGTAGTAGGATGAGCAGTAGAGGTGTAGTAGGATGAGCAGTAGGGGTGTAGTAGGATGAGCAGTAGAGGTGTAGTAGGATGAGCAGTAGAGGTGCAGTAGGATGAGTAGTAGAGGTGTAGTAGGATGAGTAGTAGAGGTGTAGTAGGATGAGCAGTAGAGGTGTAGTAGGATGAGCAGTAGGGGTGTAGTAGGATGAGCAGTAGAGGTGTAGTAGGATGAGCAGTAGAGGTGCAGTAGGATGAGCAGTAGAGGTGCAGTAGGATGAGTAGTAGAGGTGTAGTAGGATGAGCAGTAGAGGTGTAGTAGGATGAGTAGTAGAGGTGTAGTAGGATGAGTAGTAGAGGTGTAGTAGGATGAGCAGTAGAGGTGTAGTAGGATGAGTAGTAGAGGTGTAGTAGGATGAGTAGTAGAGGTGTAGTAGGATGAGCAGTAGAGGTGTAGTAGGATGAGCAGTAGGGGTGTAGTAGGATGAGCAGTAGGATGAGCAGTAGAGGTGTAGTAGGATGAGCAGTAGGGGTGTAGTAGGATGAGCAGTAGAGGTGTAGTAGGATGAGCAGTAGGATGAGCAGTAGAGGTGCAGTAGGATGAGCAGTAGAGGTGTAGGAGGATGAGCAGTAGAGGTGTAGTAGGATGAGCAGTAGAGGTGTAGTAGGATGAGCAGTAGAGGTGTAGTAGGATGAGCAGTAGGATGAGCAGTAGAGGTGCAGTAGGATGAGCAGTAGAGGTGTAGTAGGATGAGCAGTAGGGGTGTAGTAGGATGAGCAGTAGAGGTGTAGTAGGATGAGCAGTAGAGGTGTAGTAGGATGAGCAGTAGAGGTGTAGTAGGATGAGCAGTAGAGGTGTAGTAGGATGAGCAGTAGAGGTGCAGTAGGATGAGCAGTAGAGGTGTAGTAGGATGAACAGTAGAGGTGTAGTAGGATGAGCAGTAGAGGTGTAGGATGAGCAGTAGAGGTGTAGTAGGATGAGCAGTAGAGGTGTAGTAGGATGAGCAGTAGAGGTGTAGTAGGATGAGCAGTAGAGGTGTAGTAGGATGAGCAGTAGAGGTGTAGTAGGATGAGCAGTAGAGGTGTAGTAGGATGAGCAGTAGAGGTGTAGTAGATGAGCAGTAGAGGTGTAGTAGGATGAGCAGTAGAGGTGCAGTAGGATGAGCAGTAGAGGTGTAGTAGGATGAGCAGTAGAGGTGTAGTAGGATGAGCAGTAGAGGTGTAGTAGGATGAGCAGTAGGGTGTAGTAGGATGAGCAGTAGGATGAGCAGTAGAGGTGTAGTAGGATGAGCAGTAGAGGTGTAGTAGGATGAGCAGTAGGATGAGCAGTAGAGGTGCAGTAGGATGAGCAGTAGAGGTGTAGTAGGATGAGCAGTAGAGGTGTAGTAGGATGAGCAGTAGAGGTGTAGTAGGATGAGCAGTAGAGGTGTAGTAGGATGAGCAGTAGAGGTGCAGTAGGATGAGCAGTAGAGGTGTAGTAGGATGAGCAGTAGAGGTGTAGTAGGATGAGCAGTAGAGGTGTAGTAGGATGAGCAGTAGAGGTGTAGTAGGATGAGCAGTAGGGGTGTAGTAGGATGAGCAGTAGAGGTGTAGTAGGATGAGCAGTAGAGGTGCAGTAGGATGAGTAGTAGAGGTGTAGTAGGATGAGCAGTAGGGGTGTAGTAGGATGAGCAGTAGAGGTGTAGTAGGATGAGTAGTAGAGGTGTAGTAGGATGAGCAGTAGAGGTGTAGTAGGATGAGCAGTAGGGGTGTAGTAGGATGAGTAGTAGAGGTGTAGTAGGATGAGTAGTAGAGGTGTAGTAGGATGAGCAGTAGAGGTGTAGTAGGATGAGCAGTAGAGGTGTAGTAGGATGAGCAGTAGAGGTGTAGTAGGATGAGCAGTAGAGGTGTAGGAGGATGAGCAGTAGAGGTGTAGTAGGATGAGCAGTAGAGGTGTAGTAGGATGAGCAGTAGAGGTGTAGTAGGATGAGCAGTAGGGGTGTAGTAGGTTCGCCATCCACGGTTCAATACGCACTAGGGAATGTCGTTTTTTTGGGTTTATGCTGCGTTCCATTGAAAGTGGGAGGTGGAGTTTGTCTGGAACGCCGTTGCTTCTGTAACTTGTTCAAATGTTTGTTCATGGGGAGCGGAGATGAGAACATGGCAACAGTTTGAGGAAGCCCCGGATTGCTACAAATCTGCAAAGATTGCAAAGTCATTTCGCTTTTTGCTTCATGCGTGTCATATATGCTCATAATATGAGCATATTGCGCATATGGTCTACCTGTCAAGCCTAAGCACTTTTACTTCTAATTCTTCCTCTCTTATACCAGTAGTCAAGCCTAAAGGGCTCTGCACACAGCGTGCGATTTCTGTTGCGCGTCAACGTTCCATTTTGAAGTTTGAATGGAAGTCTATGAGAAAATCATAAAACATCGCATCCCAATGCACACAGCGTGCGATGCAATTTCTGTTGTATGTTCTCATAGACTTCCATTCAAACTTCAAAATGGAACGTTGATGCGCAACAGAAATCGAACGCTGTGTGCAGAGCCCTTAAGAGGCACGTTTACATTTAAAAGTGTTTATTATTAAACAAATTTACATTTGAAAGTGTTTTTTGTTTATATATATTTATATTTTATACAATATACCAGTCATATTCTGGAATATGTATGAATGTTAAAGTTCCATAAGTATAAGGAAAAATAAATTTAAGTAACAGTTTATTAAATAGTAGCATTTTTTTTCTCCTTATGCACAAAACACGTACTGAAACCGTGACCCAAAAACCGAGGTTCATACCAAACCATTGGCCAACTGAACCGTTGCACCCCTAATGAGCAGTGGTAACAACTTGCTCCTTTGTTTGTCTGTGTGTGCCTCTACTCATGTCTGTTTTTGCCAGTTTGTCAGTTTGAGGTCAGAATGGGAATTCTTATGATAGCATAATAGATTAAGACTCAAACGAGAGAGATCATTTGGGGAGATAAGTAAAAGATTATCTAGTTTAAGCTTGGGTTACTGATAGTGTGACTTATCTCTCCAGCTATATATTGCCTCGACCAGGGGCCACTTGACTCATACATGGGACTAGTGAGTACACCTGCCAGTCGTTTAGTGCTCGTTAGTGTGGAGGGGCAACAAGACAAGGGAGTCTATCTGTGGGATTCCACCGAGGAAGGCCTGAGAGGAAGGCCAGGGCACTAAGAATACTACGTATCTTCTCTTCCGTTTTGACTGTCTCATATTTGTCTACTTTGAGTGCACTTAGCACCTCCTGCTTCTGTTTGTCCATTAACCTGGTACCCCTCTACTGACTAATATCACAATGTGCTTTCTCCCTATCCCTGTTCTTCTGACACTCAGGAGGACACATAGGCGCTACATCCCCCCTCGCAATCCTTCCAGTCTCATCTATCCACCTTCTTCAATTGACCATGACTTCATTGCCGCGGGCGGTCTCTGGAACTGCCAGTCAGCGGTCCGGAAAGCTGAGGCTATCTCAGCTTATGTGTCGTTCATGTCCCTCAGTTTCCTCACTCTCACTGAGACCTGGATCTCACCTGAAAACACTGCTACACCAGCAGCCCTCTCTGACGCCTACTCCTTTTCTCTTTCCCCCAGACCCTCTGGTCGAGGAGGAGGCACAGGACTCCTCATCTCGCCTAAGAGGTCACACACTATCCTCCCTCTGTCACACCTGTCAATATCCTCCTTCGAATTCCATGCTGTTTCTGTCTACTCCCCTGTCAAACTTCACATTGTTGTCATCTATCGCCCCCCAGATTAGCTCGGTAACTTCTTAGATGAGATGGACGACCCTCTCAGCTCCTTCCCTGACGTTGGCACTCTGCTCGCACTACTGGGTGACTTCAGCATCCAGTCAGAGAAGTTTCTCTCATCTGGAGTACTTGACCTTCTCCTCTCCTTCGGCTTCACCCTCTCCCGCTCTCCTCCGACTCATAAGGCAGGCAATCAGCTCGACCTTGTCTTCACCAGATTCATTCTTCTGCCTCTAATCCTAGAAAACTGTTCTCTACATTCTCCTCACTCCTCAACCCTCCTCCTCCCCTTCCTCCTTCCTCCCTGTCTGCCGATGACTTTGTCACCTACTTCGAAAAGAAGGTTGCTGACATTAGCAGCACCTTTGCCCCTCCTCCTAACACCCCCTCCAGACCTTCTGCGCTACAGCCGGGCTCTGGCCTATCATCTTTTTCCCCTCTCTCCCCTGAGGAGATCTCACACTGATCACATCCAAGCGGGCAACCACCTGCCCTCTCGATCCCATCCCCTCCCCTCTTCTCCAATCCATTTCCGACATCCTTTTTTTACCTCTCCACTAGGGCTGCACGATTAATCGATTTTAAATCGAAATCGCGATTTGAAATGATGCGATTAGCTAATCGCAAAGCCTGCGATTTGCCTGCGTTTTTTTTTTTTTTTTTTGCTATTTAGCTAACGCTTTTAATCCAAAGCGATTTACAATTACGAATTACAGGGACATTCCCCCTGGAGTAACTGAGGGCTAAGTGCCTTACTCAAGGGCACACTAGTAGTGGTGTGGTTTCAGGCGGGATTTGAACTCACACAACCTTCCGATCACAAGTCCAATTCACTAGACCACCACTACCCGTATGGGATACGTCATACAGCGCGTCGGATTCAACGTCAATGAACGTCAACGTCAATGAACGTCAACAATGAACGTCAACAATGAACGTGAACGTCAATGAACGTCAACGTCAATGAACGCACACCAACAACATCGCATCGTATTTTTTGAAAGTACCTGCCCTTTTCCAAACAGCTTCCAATTAAGCTTTCCTAGATGGTTGTGTGAAACAAACCACCTGAGTCAGTTAGTAATGCTCCATCACATGTTTTAATCTGAAGCTTGATTTTAAAGCAACCCAACTTTAAAGCAACCCAATGTAAGTTTAGTTCTTTCACTCGTAGCTCGGGCTGTGGGGGTGCTAGAGGAGGGAGCCTCTAAGTCCCCTGAAGACGTACAAACAAACTGCACGTTGATACGACCTTCCTAGCCGGAGATATGGCCACACTTTACAAAAACTTCCTTTTTTTTTTTTTTTTTTTTTTGCTATTTAAAAAAATAATAATCGCAAATTAATCGCAATCGCGATATCTGTCCAAATAATCGCAATTCGATTTTTTCCACAAATCGTGCAGCCCTACTCTCCACCGTAATCAACTCCTCCTTATCCACAGGATCTGTCCCGGCTGCCTTCAAGATAGCCAGAGTCAAGCCTCTCCTCAAGAAACCAACCCTTGACCCGTCCTCTGTCCACAACTACACACCGGTATCCCTTCTCTCTTTCCCCTGCAAAACCCTTGAACGTGCTGCATCTAAACAACTCACTGACTATCTCCGGAAGATGGAACACCTGGACCCCCACCAATCCGGCTTCAAGGTTGGGCACTCAACCGGGACTTCTCTCCTTGTTGTCACGGAGGCCCTCCACTCTGCTCAAGCTTCCTCCCTCTCCTCTGTTTCATTCTCCTGGACCTGTCTGCTGCCTTCGACACAGTCAACCACCTGATCTTTCTCTCCATCCTCTCAGACCTGGGCATCTCTGGCACTGCACACTCCTGGACCTGGCGGGTCGCTCCTACCAGGTGACTTGGAGAGAATCGTTGTCTTCTCCACAAACCCTCACCACTGGGGTACCCCAGGGCTCTGTCCTAGGGCCCCTACTGTTCTCCCTCTATACCAAGTCTCTTGGCTCGGTAATCTCACACAGGTTCTTCTACCACAGCTACGCAGATGACACTCAGCTCTTCCTGTCCTTCCCCCACTCTGACCTACATGTGGCAACACGTGCTGTTGCTGCATGTCTCGCTGACATCTCTACATTGATGTCAGCCCACCTTCTCAAGCTCAACCTTAACAAGACTGAGCTACTCTTCATCTCTGGGAAAGCCTGCCCTCTCCAAGACTTCTCAATCACAGTGGAGAACTCTACTGTAACCCCCTCCCAGACAGCCAGGAACCTTGGAGTGATTCTGGACAACCGCCTATCCTGTGCGAAGAACATTGCAGCAACAGCACGCTCCTGCAGATTCTTCCTTTACAACATCAGAAGGAATCGACCATTCCTCACCAGAGAAGCAGCGCAACTCCTGACCCAATCACTGGTCATCTCCCTCCTTGACTACTGCAATGCACTCCTGGCCGGGCTCCCTGCCTCCGCCATCAGACCTCTTCAGCTCATCCAGAATGCTGCTGCCCGTCTGGTATATAACCTCCCCAAATGTTCTCATGTCACCCCTCCTTTGCACCCTTCACTGGCTCCCGATAGCAGCTCGCATCAGATTCAAGACCCTGGTGCTTGCTTACCAGGCAGCAAAAGGGACAGCCCCTGCATACCTGCAGGCAATGGTCACCCCCCAAACTTCAGCCCGTGCATTTGCTGGCCGACTGGCCCCACCACCTCTACGCCAACACAGCAGTCGCGCTGCCCGGTCATGTCTCTTCACTACACTGGCTCCTCGCTGGTGGAATGAACTGCCCACGGCTGTCAGAACTGCAGAGTCACTAGCCATCTTCCGTCGGAGACTGAAGACCTCCATCTCTTCAGGCTACACCTTAACGGCTCCTCCTGAGACATTACTACCCCCAGCACTGTGTCTCCTAAGACACCTGCTTTTCCCCTGTACTATGCCTCCTGCTAGAACTGGTGAATTGATGATTCACTTGCATAGTCAAATGTATCGATTGTAAGTCGCTTTGGAATTAGGCGTCTGCTAAATGCCAAAAATGTAAATGTAAAAAAAACATTTAAATAAAAGTCCCCTATAAGCGTTATTGATGAGGGGAAGGGCCAGTGGCATTTTGGCTGTGTAACAGTTTGATGGACTTTGAGAGAGTTGGGTTATTGACAGAGAAGGAGAGGTTAGGAGGGATTGATTTGTCTGGTCCTGATCTGTGACCTGTTTTTGCCCAGTTCTATGAGATTGGCAGTTAAAGGTAGCCTCCGCCGGGCCTCTCTCTGAATAGGCTGCTGCCTCCTTCACGGCTACTTTGTTGCTCAGTTCCAGACTTCCAGCCTGTTTAACAAAAGCGTGTGTGTGTGTGTGTGTGTGTGTGTGTGTGTGTGTGTGTGTGTGTGTGTGTGTGTGTGTGAATGTGTCTGTTTGTGTGTGTGTGTGTGTGTCATTGTGATGTCTGTGTCTGTGTCTGTGTCTGTGTCTGTGTGTGTGTGTGTGTGTGTGTGTGTGTGTGTGTGTGTGTGTGTCTGTCTGTGTGTGTGTCTGTGTGTCTTTGTGATGTGTGTGTGTGTGTGTGTGTGTGTGTGTGTGTGTGTGTGTGTGTGTGTGTAGTCACCTCCCCCTCTTTCCTGTGAAAAGGCAGTCATTTGCCAGTGGAGTTGTGTGTGCCAGTGAGCAGTCATGTGACCCGGGGTTGGAGCTTTTCCATGATTCTGATCTGAGATCAAAGCCAGACCACAGGATATCTCACATAGGTTACCAGCCCTCGCCCTCACTCCCCCAACAACATCAACAACAACATCAACAACAACAACAACAACAACAACAACAACACAGGCTCAGAGAAATAAACTGGAACTGCTGATTTGAATATTCAAAACAAATGGAAAAAATCCTTCACATTTGTTTCACTACTGTACTGTACTGCACCGTACTGATGCTGAATTTCTGTGTGCTTGGAAACCTTGATCAGTTTTTATTCAAAGTGTACATATACACAATAATACACAAAGTAGCATACACAAATATCACAGATGACCCTTTCCTAAACATGAACATCAAATGACCCCCCCCCCCTCTTAATTACATTTACATTTAAATGTTTTCTTTTTTTTAAACAAACATTTTGAACATAGACAAGAATTATACAGTTTCCCCATCATATCAGTAATACAGAAAGAGAGAAAAAAAAGAAGAAAAAAAGTAAACATCCAATAAAAATAAATAATAATAGTGCCATCCATCCATTGTCAATATAAAAAACAAACAAACTCCCGGTTGACCGCCCCTCTCCCTGAACTAAAATACTAACCCAGTAATATTTAAGCCACAAAATATAAGAGAAAGACACTTATGAGTCTATTCAAGGTGGCTGTGACCATTGCGATGAATATTCGCCTTTCAGCAATAGCCGAGTTAATTCTCCAGGTAGTAACCTCGATCATTCTGACCTCTGTGTTAAAAGGCCGGCGTTTTAAGTCGAACCTTCTCTGGTTTCGAACCAAAGCCACTCAATGAATTTCACCTGGACGACAGCATCCTCTCCCCACCACCTCCACCTCAGATAAGCCTTTCTATAAATAGACTACAAAGGGGAGGAAAGGAGCAGTGCAGTGGCTCCGACCTTCAAGACCACAGAGCCGCCTACCTCAGACTCAAACTGCCTCCCCCCCCTTCCTCCATGGCCTTGTGTGTCCACTGCAGTTAGCAGGGCTTTGGGGGGTTCGTGTAGGGAGACTGTGCAGTCGTTCCCAGTGTCTATATCTAGCCATGTTTATTATGGTCTGTATTCAGGCACCCTGTTTTAGCCCAGAGGCTCAAATCCTCAAATCTGACTGCCACCCTCCGTCCCCCCTGTTGTTTGTAATCGCATTACATCTACAGTTTATTAAATGGAAAAGCATCTTCTTTTTTTTGTCTCCTGCAGCCACAGAAGTCGTGAAGACGAGAAGATCGCCAAGCCGACCGCGGTGCCGGCCAAGCTAGCGGAGGAGGTCCCCCCTCTGCCCAAGCCCCTGGAGCAGCAGGCTCTGGCCAGAGAAGACAAACAGCTCCCTCCACTTCCAGGTCAGAGGCACTGTTATCAACCACTGACTAACTAACTAACTAACTAACCACTAACTAACCACACCTATGATCTCACACTACCTACTTATGATCTCACACTACCTATGATCTCACTCTACCTATGATCTCACACTACCTATGATCTCACACTACCTATGATCTCACTCTACCTATGATCTCACACTACCTATGATCTCACTCTACCTATGATCTCACTCTACCTATGATCTCACTCTACCTATGATCTCACACTACCTATGATCTCACACTACCTATGATCTCACTCTACCTATGATCTCACTCTACCTATGATCTCACTCTACCTATGATCTCACACAGTGGATGTAGAAATCGGAGGAAGGGCTCATTGTAATGAATGGAATAGGCAGTGGTATCAAATACGTGTTGGTCCTCCAATTCTACCTCCACCAGCCTCCACCAGTCTCACATCCCCTAGAATCTCATATCAACACCTCTGATCCCCTCCCAATGAGAACTCAATCCCTCTATACAGGATCTTCTGTGGAACAAGGCCTATTCCTTAAACGGGACCCAGGTTAACTGTCATGTCCAGTAACAACTCAGGAAATTAGTTACTACTCATCCAGACGAAATATGGTTTGAACCAGTCGTTTGAACTCTGGCTCTTCCTGAAAGCCCAGGCACCAAAATGTAACAATCCCAGACCCCTGCTGAGCATGTCTGAGGCTGCCTGAAGTTAAGTTAAAATAAACTGGGTGAGCTGATCCGGTCTGACGTTGGTCCCCAGCCTGCAGCAGCCTGCTGTGTGCCTGGTTGACCTCCGCGCTCAGGACACGCTGTGTCCCTTCTTGCAGAGACACTGTTTGCAAGGGGGGGGGGGGGGGTGTGAGTGTGTGTGTGTCTGTGGGGGGGGGGGGGAGTGTGAGTGTGAGTGTGTGTGTGTGTGTGTGTGTGAGTGTGCGTTTGCAGGGCTGTGTGTGTGTGTGTGTCTGTTTCAGCGCTGTGTGTGTGTCTGTGCCCTTGCGTGCGTGCGTGCTTGCATGGCTGTGTGTGTGTGTTCTTGTGTTCTCTGTTAACTTTGTATGACTCTGTTAGATCTGTTATGTGAATAGTATGATGTCATAGATACCAGTGTGCCGTGCGCATTAGTAACAGGTGTGTGTGTGTGTGTGTGTGTGTGTGTGTGTGTGTGTGTGTGTGTTCTCTCTCAGAACCCAAGCCTGTGTACGCCCAGCCCGGCCAGCCA
>NC_137684.1:1925000-1927500 GCF_963989245.1 Nansenia antarctica
GTATTGAGTATAAAACAGTATTATGAATGAATGGTCTTTATTGTCATTAATACAGTACAGGTACCATACAACGAAATTTAGGAGGGGAGGCTCCCCTGGTGCTTGGAAAAAGACTAAAAACACGAGGGCCAAGGGTAAAATAAAAAAGGGAAAAGAGCTGGTTTACATAAATAAAGGCTATGTACACTATCTACTATACTACTATACTATACAATAAAACACTGTGCTGTACTCTATGCTATGCTATAAATATCCTAACTTTTCCTATCTGAACCTTATGTACACAAGGGTTGTCATATTGCACATAGTATTGTTGCACATTCATTTAAAGTATTAATGCATTTTAACATTGAGACATGTATTTTGTATTGACTATAAAATAGTATTAATGTATTTAAACATTGAGACAATAAGCTGTCTTCTGTACCCGCTCTCCCAATATCTCAAACTGTGACCCCCTCCCCAAGAAAAAGTTTCAGGCACAGGATTTTTTCCCACTTTAAGCCCTGATACTATATATATACTATATATATATATATATATATATATATATACGATATATACATAGCTATATATACTTAGCTCGTCAACTAGTAAATAAGTCTCTGTATTGCTTAACTTTACACATATTTGATAATCTATTGTTTTGCTGTGCTGTGGTAGAGAAGGCAAGAGACCATCTAGTGTTCACACATTCAAGCCTCTCTTTTTAATTATAATAAGAGGACGACCCCCTGCTGGCGGAAAAGCTGAACTCCTTCTACGCCCGGTTCGACGAGGGGCGAACGGAGGTAACCACAACACAAACACCACTCTCTCCAGCTCTCAGCAGCCTTACCCTCACAGAGCATGAAGTGAGACGCGTGCTGAAGGCGGTGGACCCCAGGAAAGCCTCTGGGCCGGATGGCGTCCTGGGACGGGTGCTGAGGGACTGCGCCGACCAGCTGGCCGGGGTTTTCACCAACATCTTCAACCAGTCCCTGTCCCAGGCCACCATCCCACCCTGCCTGAAAACCTCAACTATCATCCCAGTCCCGAAGAAAAGCACGGTGAGCTGCCTAAACGACTACCGCCCGGTGGCACTCACACCAATCATCATGAAGTGCTTCGAGAAACTAGTCCGGGCCCACATAGTCACACGCCTCCCGCCCAACCTGGATCCATACCAGTTCGCCTACAGAGCCCACAGGTCCACAGAGGACGCCATCGCGACGACTCTCCACGCCACTCTATCCCACCTGGAGAGGGGAAACAGCTACGCGAGACTGCTCTTTGTGGACTTCAGCTCTGCCTTCAACACCATCCTTCCAGACAGGCTAGTGACCAAACTACTAGACCTGGGACTATCACACTCTATATGTGCATGGATCAAGGACTTCCTGTCCGACCGCCCCCAGAGAGTGCGGGTGGGCTCCCACACCTCCACAGCCCTCAGACTCAGCACTGGGTCCCCCCAGGGCTGCGTGCTAAGCCCCATCCTCTACAACCTCTACACCTACGACTTCACCCCCGTCCACCCCAGCAACTCCATCGTAAAGTTTGCAGACGACACCACCGTGGTGGGCTGCATCTCGGGGGGGGGACGAGGCGGCGTACAGGGATGAGGTAGAGCAGCTGAGCAAGCTGTGCAAGGTTAACAACCTGCTGCTGAACCAGTCAAAGACCCAGGAAATCATCGTGGACTTCAGGAGGAAAAAATCTGAGGTCCAGCCCCTGCTCATCGACGGAGAGAGCGTGGAGAGAGTCTCAACCCTCCGATTCCTGGGGGTGCACATACAGGATGACCTGTCCTGGAAGAACAACACAGCAGCCACCATCAAGAAGGCACAACAGCGGCTCTACTTCCTGAGAGTCCTCAGGAAGGAACACAACAAGCAGGAGATACTGGTGGCCTTCTACCGCAGCGCAGTGGAGAGCATCCTCACCTACTGCATCTGCAACTGGTTCTCCAGCTGCACAACCGCAGAGAGAAATGCGCTACAGAGAGTTGTGAGAACAGCCCAGAAGATCACCGGCGCCCCCCTCCCCTCTCTGGAAGAGCTGTACAACACACGCTGCCTCAGGAAGGCCTCCAAGATCTCCAGAGACCCAACCCACCCTGGGTACGAACACTTTGCCCGGCTGCCCTCGAAAAGGCGGTACAGGACCATGGCCGCAAGGACAAACAGACTGAAGCTCAGCTTCTACCCCAGGGCCATCCAGGCCCTGAACACAGCAAAGACCTAGGTTCTGGGCCCTGGACAGTCTGGACGGATTGATGGCAGCTGCTGGATTGAAAAAATCAGGTGTAGTGCTGAGGCACAAATGTGTACATTTCAAGCCTGCAAACTGCGACACTTTAAATGAATGTGCAATAACACTATGTGCAATATGACAACCCTAGTCGTTTTATCTGTACAGTATAGTATAGTGGATAGTGTACATAGCCTTTATTTATGTAAACCAGCTCCTTTCCCTTCTTGTTTTTTTAGTTTTTTTTTTCTTTCCTAGCACCAGGGGA
>NC_137684.1:1932500-2157500 GCF_963989245.1 Nansenia antarctica
GAGTGAGAGGGGGAGGCGGGGGTGGAGGGGGACAGGAAGCGGAGCCCAGGAGGGGACAGGAGGAGGAGAGTTAACAGGCTGTTCTGGGGGGGGGTTAACATTCTGTTCGCTGCACTGTGAGGGGTTACAGTCAGGGGAGGCTGGCGGAGGCAGAAATCGGAGGACGATTTCCTCCGATTTCTACCTCCACCAGCCTCCCCTGGATACATTAGATCCCTTATAAATCTTGGTTAAGGCCAAGGATAAACATGATAAATGTCAATAAAATAAACCTGAACTAAAGTGTGAGTGTTGTAACTGCTCTGCTCTCCTCCTCAGCCACCATCAACATGAACAACATGAACGACGGCTGGTACGGAGCTCTGAAGGAGACCATCCAGCAGCAGCAGAACCAGCTGGTCTGGGTGTCGGAGGGCAAGGTAGGAACACTGGCCTGGCCAAGGTCCTTTCACAGTCAGGGTTCCCGCGCTGGTCTTAAAAGGCTTAAAGGCTCAAATTAAAATTTTAAGGCCTAAAAAGGTCCCGAATTCCAGTTATTCTGTCTAAAAATGCTAGGTCTTAAAAATGAGATCCTGCAAGGAAATCAGTCCGACCACATCTATTTACGCAGAAATTAATCAAGCTGGAACCCCAAAAATGCCAATTTGCTTCCTTTTTTGTCTGTATGGCAGTGAAATCCCTGATTTCATCACCTCGAGGATGACAAAAAGCTATCGCATGGTGTCGCGAGTAGGTTTTAAATTATATTCAAAGAGGTCTAAAAAGTGGTCTAAATTTGACTTGTTGAAACTTGTAGGAACCCTGACAGTAAAACATGTGTAAAACATGTATAAAACTGTACACACCCTTAGTAAAAATGGGTAAAACATTTATAAAACTGCATACATCCACTTGGCTGGTAGAGGTAGAAATCGGAGGACATACGTATATTGTAGAACTGTCAGCATCTTTGAGCCTCGTAAAAGCGCTATATAAATATAATGAATTATTATTATTATTGGAATGGAATATCAAACACTTATTTGACACCATTCGATACCGTCCCTTATTCCGTCCCGTGCGTTCCACCCAGCCTTCCTGTCTGCCTCCTACCCCCCCACACACCCCCCGCCTACCCCCCTCCTACCCCCCCCCCCCCCCGGCCTCCACTGGTCCGCTGCCAGGGGAGGCAGACTCATTAGTGCTTCTCAGCATGTGGTGTTTATTTTTACCTCTCCTCTCCCTCCGCCCCTCAGGCGGACGGCGCTCCAGACGATGACCTGGACATCCACGACGACCGCTTGTCCTACCTGTCGGCCCCGGGCAGCGAGTACTCCATGTACAGCACCGACAGCCGCCACACCTCGGACTACGAGGACACGGACACGGAGGGCGGCGCTTACACCGACCAGGAGCTGGACGAGACGCTGAACGACGAGGTGGGCCTGCCCACGGAGCCTGCCATCACCCGCTCCTCCGAGCCCGTCCGGGAAGACCCGCCCGTCATCCAGGACGCCCCCGGTTACCCGGTTTACGGGCACGCCGCCGTGCCCGCCGTGCCCGACCCCGCCAACCGCATCGACCCCGCCGGGTTCAAGATGCTCGCCGCTCCGCAGCAGGTAACGTCTAGACGAGCTGGGAGGAGCGCTCAGAGGCGGTGCCCCCTGAGACGAGGTCGTCACTAGGAGCCTCATATGGCTGTAGAGACAGAGAGAGTTACTCTCTGTTTGTCTCTCTGTTCAGTGTGATGTTGTCTGTGGTTGTGTTGTATGTCCTGTATGTTCAGTAAACGATAAACAAACACCTCATATGATGCTTTGTTAACTATGTTACATGATTAGGAGCGGTCAGGTTCTTAACTGTTGTTGCTAAATGATGGTCTTTTGGCGTGGTGGTGGTGTGTTTAAAATGAATTATTCAGCTGATAAAAGGTGGAGGAGGAACACGGAGTGGAGGAGGTATGCGGAGAGAGAGAGAGAGACAGAGAGAGAGAGAGAGAGACTGAGAGAGAGAGAGAGACTGCGAGAGAGAGAGAGATGGAGAGAGACAGAGAGAGAGAGAGAGAGAGAGACTGAGAGAGAGAGAGACTGAGACTGAGACTGAGAGAGAGAGAGAGAGACTGAGAGAGAGAGAGAGAGAGACTGCGAGAGAGAGACTGATGGTGGTGTGAGTGGTGTACTGCTCCCCTTGGCAGCCTGTGTTATTCATGTCTCTGTATTATAACGATGCTTCACAGCGAGACGAGGCCGAGGCTGCTCTGGCCCTGCCCTCGCTGGCGGCCCCGGCCGCGGCAGCGCCCCCTGCTGTTGAGCAGCAGCCTGTACAGCTAGAGGGTATGAACCTAGAGGAGGCGCCTGGCGCAGCCGCTGCAGCTCCTCAGGCTGCAGACTCACTTATCAGCCCCACCCCCGAGCTAGTTCAGCCCCCACCACCACCACCTCCACACCAACCCCACCTGTCAGGGCCTCCCGGCCCAGAACCAAAGGTACCCACCCCACCCCACTGCTGCCTACCTCCAAAACCAAGCCACACCCTGGACCGGGGCCTGGGCTCCTGCCCCTAGCCCAGCCCTTGCCCAGCCCCCCCCCGCCCGCCCCTCCTCTCCCCCCCAGCCTGCTGTTTTTAACTTGCCTGTTCTCGCACACGCTTTTCTCCACTCCGCTCTCTCTCTCTCTCTCTCTCTGTCTCTCTGTCTCTCTGTCTCTCTCTCTCTCTCTCTCTCTCTCTCTTTGCATGACTCCGCCCACTGCTGTGTGTGCGCCTCACCACCACCGAGCCCCAGCCCACTGTGTGACCTCTGACCTTCCCACCCCAGAGAGAATGTGTGACTGGTACCCACTACACATGCACCACAGTGGGTTAGGACAGCGGGGGGGGGGTGGGACTGGTGGAACTGTGTCCTTCCTTGTTATGTGACCAGGACGAGGAACAGACAGAACCAGAGCCCCTAAACTGTCGCCTTTTAATGACCTCCTCTTGCATGGCCTCCTAATGGTTTTGGTTTTTTTTTCTTTTCAGCTTTAACTTCTCTGTGGCTGGAACAGTAGTAGCACTGTTGCGGCGGCACTAGTGGTAGTAGTCGTTGTAGTAGTGGTGGTAGTCAGTGGTGTAGTCTACGTGATACGCAGGACTTACGCCGTATACCCACTAGGAAAGGCCAAGGATTTCCGTATACCCAACTTAAAAATTTGCAAGGATACGTAAACTGCGTTTTGTGACAGAACTTTCACACTTTAATTCATAAAAATCACCCCCGTCTGTGTTTACGAAGCACTTGACTTTTGGACCATTGGGACTGACTATAGCGTCATATACCATCAACGGGGGGGGGGGGGAATGCAACATGAAATATGTCAAAATGCAGCACTATCATGCAAAGATCAGCCTTATAACATTTAATGTTAGATATATATATAACGTTAGACAGGGAGCGCAGATGTATTTTTATGGCGTTCCCGGAATGAACGATATGAGGCTGGGAGGGGGGAAATCACAGTATACCCACTAGAAACAACTAGACTACACCACTGGTGGTAGTAGTAGTGGTTAAGATGTAAGTGTTAGTAGTAATCGTGCTGGTTAGTAGAAGTCAATCGCATAAGATGCAAACTGTGAATGTTGGCTGCATGTCGGTTGAGAGCGAACCTGCAGACAGTATTCTTGGTGTCACACCCTGTCACAACGTTTCTCCCTATGGAAAAATCCAAACGTATTACTCATATTAGACACTGCATAATGTCCTCCATTGTAGTATTATTATTGTAGTATCGACGTAGACGTTGAACTCCTGAGCTTCTTCCATAGGAAGTACTGTTCTAGCTAGATGTGCTGTCTACAGGCTACACATCACACGTTTGAAATTAAGCCTTTTTAGAAATGTGTCTAAAGTTCTTTTATCAATGTCCTTTGAAAAAAAAAAAAGGGGGGGGGGGGGGAAAGGGCTATGATTCGGAGATGAATGTGGATATTTTCAGTCGGAACATTCTGGAAAAAGGCTTTTTGTCAAACATGCATTCAGAACCGGTGTTGAATAACTGACAGAGGTCTGCTTGTGTTACTTGCACTTTGACTTGACTGTTTGTTTGGTTGGTATTTGTTGGTTATTGGGGGTTCTGCAATGTAATTGTTTGGTTCTTGCTTGTGTCTAATTCATGTTCGGGTCCCCCTGAGGTTTGATTTGACTCAGCAAACAACCCTTTCTGTCTTAATCCATCCTACTCTGTCTGGTTGTGGGGAAGTTCTGTCTTTCTGTTTCCCTTTCAATCAACCAATACATTGATCTGACCCAAGAAGAAAAGAAAAAGGGATTGATGATTTTCCCAATGACCCATGTTGACCCCCCTCCCCACCAACCCCCCCCCCCCCCCCCCCCTCCCCCCTCCCTCCCCCAGATGTACAAGAAAGATCTGTACAGCATGGAGGAGCCGGTGCGTGTCAACCACGGCATGAAACCGTCGCTGAGCTACAGCCACCAGCCGTCGTACCAGGACAAACAGCCATACCGCGAATATGACCACGCGCCTTACGGATACGACGGGGGCGGGGCTTATGAACCAAAGCCTCACAACTTTGAGAACTCTCACCTGCACTACGACAACCGTGTGCCTCACAACTACGACGAGCAGTGGCCCCCCTACGACCAGCAGACCTCGCCCCAGCCCCCGGGCTACCAGCCGGGCCACCAGCAGCAACCCCTGGGCTACTCCCCCCGGCCCCCCTACGAGGACGGCCCCCCCGTGAGGGACTACAGCCCCCCCCAGCAGCGCTACGACGAGGCCCCCCCGCCCGCGGGTTACGACGGCAGGCCCCGGCACGGCAAGCAAGGAGGGCCCCTGCGCTACGACGAGCCTCCGTCCGCGGGCTACGACGCCGCCCGCTCCCCCTACGACTCCGAGCCCCACATCTTCCCCCTCAACTCCCCCCGGTCCCCGGACCCCCCAAAGCAGTATTACGGGGACTCCTCGGCCCTGAGGCCTTCCTACAACGCTACAGGGCTTCCCAACAGGGGTTACAAGCAAGGACTGCACGAGCCCGTCATGAACTCCGACCACCCCCCCCAGCCCCCGCCCAAACCGGATGCCCTGGCCTCCCCGGGGGGCGAGCCCGGCGGCGGGTCCAAACCCTTCCCCCGGGAGCACCGGGAGGACGACCCGGCGATGAAGCCTCAGTCGGTCCTCAACAGGGTGAAGATGTTCGAGAACAAGCGCTCCGTGTCTGTGGACCGGGCCAAGGAGGCCGGGGACTCAACACTGCTCAGGGTAGGTAGGGTCCCCAAACACCCCCACAACTCTGCTCAGGGTAGGGTCCCCAAACACCCACACCACAACACTGCTCAGGGTAGGTAGGGTCCCCAAACACCCCCACAACTCTGCTCAGGGTAGGGTCCCCAAACACCCACACAACAACACTGCTCAGGGTAGGTAGGGTCCCCAAACACCCCCACAACAACACCCAAGACTAGCATGTCTCTGGTATTAGTGAAACTCTCCAAAATAGTGAAAACACCACTGCTCATCCGTCATCAGACTTAGCTGAGGTGCTGGAGCTGAAGAGTATCAAATGGAATGAAAGAAAGCAGCGTCCTCACACTCAAAAACGGTGCAGAAATCAACGTCTATGTCTGAAGAAAAGATGTCTATGAACGACCGAAAGCTTGCGCGAAGAAAACATCGTTTTTTGAACCGTTTTTTTTATTTTTATTAATCCTTTATTTAACCAGGGTAGTCATATTGAGAGTGAGACAGTAGCCTCTTTTTCAAATGAAGAAAAAAGCAGCACTTAATTAAAAAAAGACACCACATACAGTATAAAAACATACAATATACAACATAAAATAACAACAAACAAGCAACAGAAACAGTGAGCAGATACAGCCTATAAAAAATAACCTAAGCACATTTGCATGTATGATTCAATTCAAGTTTTGAGTGTGCGGATGCTTGCTTCTTTCCATTCCGTCGAAACAGTTTCATTTCCAGTGAAAAACACTAAAACACTTCTAATAGAAATGAGCTGGTCACTCCATGGTGAGACGTGTGCGTGATTGGAAGTACTTTTGTTTTAAAACCCTCTTCCTCTCCTGTCAACAGCCTGCAGACGCCCCTAAACCAGTGATGGCCCCCGGGCCCGTGCTCAAAGCCAACTCCCTCAGCAACCTGGAGCAGGAGAAACCCACGTACAGGTACACCACCACACACACCTACACACCTACACACCTACACACCAAACACACACCTACACACCACACACACCTACACACCTACACACCAAACACACCTACACACCAAACACCAAACACACCTACACACCAAACACCAAACACCAAACACACCTACACACCTACACACCAAACACACACCTACACACCACACACACCTACACACCTACACACCACACACACCTACACACCTACACACCAAACACACACCTACACACCACACACACCTACACACCTACACCACACACACCTACACACCACACACACCTACACACCTACACACCACACACACCTACACACCTACACACCAAACACACACCTACACACCAAACACACCTACACACCTACACCACACACACCTACACACCACACACACCAAACACACACCTACACACCACACACACCAAACACCTACACACCTACACACCAAACACACACCTACACACCACACACACCTACACACCTACACACCAAACACACACCTACACACCACACACACCTACACACCAAACACACCTACACACCAAACACCAAACACACCTACACACCTACACACCTACACACCACACACACCTACACACCACACACACCTACACACCACACACACCTACACACCTACACACCAAACACACACCTACACACCACACACACCTACACACCAAACACACCTACACACCAAACACCAAACACACCTACACACCTACACACCTACACACCACACACACCTACACACCACACACACCTACACACCACACACACCTACACACCACACACACCTACACACCAAACACACCTACACACCTACACACCAAACACACCTACACACCGTCCTACACACCTACACACCAAACACCAAACACACCTACAGCCCCTCTGCACTGAATGCAGGGTTCCCACGGGTCCTTGAAATCCTTGAAAGTTTGTGAATTTGAGGGGAAAAAAATAAAAAATAAAATAGACATGGGTCATTGAAAGTGCTTGAATTCTCTCTCTCTCTCTCTCTCTAAAAAAATATATATATTCAAAAATGTTTTACTTAGCTCGTCAACTAGTAAATAAGTCTCTGTATTGCTTATCTTTACACATATTTCACAATATATTGTTTTGCTGTGCTGTGGTAGAGAAGGCAAGAGACCATCTAGTGTTCACACATTCAAGCCTCTCTTTTTAATTGTCGTCTGTGAGCGGATAGTTCCTATTATATAAATTCTCATCTAGATCTGTCTCAAACTACGCCGTGTTGGGTCCTTGAATTTGAGGGAATTGAGTCTTGAAAGTCCTTGAAAGGTGCTTGAATGTGATGTCTCAGAAGGTGTGGGAACCCTGTAAATCACCAAACACACCTACAGCCCCTCTGCACTGAAGGAGAGGTGGCTGAAGGACAACGGTTTAGATTTCTTTCAGAGGAAGCACACACACACACACACACACACACACACACAAACACACACACACACACACACACACAGTCCATTTATCATCGTCAGTGTCACAGCGCCACCTAGAGGACATCTGCAGCAGTGTAGCTATGCAGTAAAATCAAGATAGATCCAGTACACAGTCCAGTGACGGGGATACCTCTGTAGAGATGAACAGTGGAGGTAGAACTCGGAGGGCGGGCTCCTTCTGACGCGGGGAACGCAATGAGGAACGCTATCAAAACAGACATGTATCAAACACGCATGTTTTCATTCCGTTCCATGCGTCGCAATGACCCGTCCTCCGATTTCGACTTCCACCACCGGCCTGCACTGCTGTACGACATGATCTGTCGACCGGTAACTATGGTGAATATGTGTGTGTAGCTCTAGACTCGTCCTCTTTCATGTTTGACCCGTGTGTGTCTGCTGGGGGTAGCGGTGGTCGAGGGTATACTGAGTTGTTCTGGTCGGAAGGTCATGAGTTCAAATCCCGCCTGGGAACACCACCGCTAGTGTGCCCTTGAGTAAGACCTGGGAACACCACCACTAGTGTGCCCTTGAGTAAGACCTGGGAACACCACCACTAGTGTGCCCTTGAGTAAGGCACTTAGCCCTAAAATGACTCCAGGGAGACTGTTTCTGGAATCTCTAATTGTAAATTATTGTAAAAGCGTCTGCTAAATGGTCAATGGACCTATCGCTAAGCCACGCCTCCTTTGAAAACTCAGACAAACAAACAACGCTTCACTGACAGCGACTGACTGACCGACCGTGACTGAATGACATTCAACGACTTACTATGGCGGGAGTTGGCACATTTCAGATTTCTGATTCACCACAGCAAGTAATAGACATGTTTTTTAAAGATGAGAATATTTAGTCTAGAAGCTTTTCACCATCAGATATTAGCGAGTTGTTTGTCCGAGTTTTCTCCCTGTAGTGACTTTTGCTGTGATATGATTGGACAAATACTATTTCGGGGCGTGGCTTAGCGATAGGTCCATTGTAATTGTTGTAATTGCTGCTTTTTCATCCTGAGTCCCCTTCTCTGCCTCTCCCCCCCACCCCCAGGGCCCCGGAGCCCCAGAAGCCCCAGTCCAGACCCCAGGATGACGTGGTGCGCTCCAACCACTACGACCCAGACGAGGACGAGGAGTACTACAGGAAGCAGCTGTCCTACTTCGACCGGCGCAGCTTCGACAGCAAGGCCATGAGCCAGCCCAGCCCCGGGGTCAACCGCTTCCACGACCTGGCCAAGCCCACCCAGACCCAGCTGGCCTACCCCTACAACAGGTACACACCTCACCTCACCTCACCCAGCTGGCCTACCCCTACAACAGGTCTGCTACACTCCTCTCCTCTCCTCACCTCACCTCACGCTCCTCTGTGGCTCAGCTGGTAGAGCATGGCGCTAACAACCCAACGGGTTCCCACGCTGGTCTTAAAAAGCCTTTAAGTCTAAAATCCAGCATTCCAATTTATAAGGCCTAAAAAGGTCTCAAATTGCAGTTATTCGGTCTAAAATGGTGGTGCTAGGTCTTAAAAATTAGATCCTGCAAGGAAATCAGTCCGACCACATCAATTTACGCAGAAATTAATCAAGCTGGAACCCAAAAAAAAAACATTTTTTGTCTGTATGGCAGTGAAATCCCTCATTTCATTACCTCGAGGATGACAAAAAGCTATCATATGGTGTCGCGAATGAAATTCTATATTATGAAAGTCTGAAATTATATTCAAAGAGGTCTAAAAAGGTATTAAATTTGACTGGTTGAAACTTGTAGGAACCCTGATATATATATGATGCATGTATGCTGACTATGCACTCACTGCAGTGGAAGTCTCTTTGGATAAAAGGTGAATGGTGAATTGCCTGGCTGTGTGCCGATGACCCAATGCTGTCTGGTGCTTACCTGAGGTCTCAACTAAGTGTGTGTGTGTGTGTGTGTGTGTGTGTGTGTGTGTGTGTGTGTGTGTGTGTGTGTGTGTGTGTGTGTGTGTGTGTGTGTGTGTGTGTGTGTGTGTGTGTGTGTGTGTGTGTGTGTGTGTGTGTGTGTGTGTGTGTGTGTGTGTGTGTGTGTGTGTGTGTGTGTGTGTGTGTGTGTGTGTGTGTGTGTGTGTGTGTGTGTGTGTGTGTGTGTGTGTGTGTGTGTGTGTGTGTGTGTGTGTGTGTGTGTGTGTGTGTGTGTGTGTGTGTGTGTGTGTGTGTGTGTGTGTGTGTGTGTGTGTGTGTGTGTGTGTGTGTGTGTGTGTGTGTGTGTGTGTGTGTGTGTGTGTGTGTGTGTGTGTGTGTGTGTGTGTGTGTGTGTGTGTGTGTGTGTGTGTGTGTGTGTGTGTGTGTGTGTGTGTGTGTGTGTGTGTGTGTGTGTGTGTGTGTGTGTGTGTGTGTGTGTGTGTGTGTGTGTGTGTGTGTGTGTGTGTGTGTGTGTGTGTGTGTGTGTGTGTGTGTGTGTGTGTGTGTGTGTGTGTGTGTGTGTGTGTGTGTGTGTGTGTGTGTGTGTGTGTGTGTGTGTGTGTGTGTGTGTGTGTGTGTGTGTGTGTGTGTGTGTGTGTGTGTGTGTGTGTGTGTGTGTGTGTGTGTGTGTGTGTGTGTGTGTGTGTGTGTGTGTGTGTGTGTGTGTGTGTGTGTGTGTGTGTGTGTGTGTGTGTGTGTGTGTGTGTGTGTGTGTGTGTGTGTGTGTGTGTGTGTGTGTGTGTGTGTGTGTGTGTGTGTGTGTGTGTGTGTGTGTGTGTGTGTGTGTGTCACAGAGCTGAGTCTGTGGAGAAGGTCAGTCCAGTGGAGAGGAGGTACGAGCCTCTGCCTCAGATCAGCCCCTCCTCCCAGTACGGACCCCCCGTCCCCGCCATCCCCCCCAACACGCTTCCCAAACTCAGCACCAACGACGGTAAGAACAACTCCCACAGGCTTCTCAGTAGCTGTACATGTAATAAGTAACGGTGGCTGCAACACTTGGGCCTAGTTGGGCCGACGCCATCCCCTTTGCTTATTGACTCACCCTAAGAACAACACCCACTGGTGTGTCAATAAGTAAGCAGCCTTGAGAACCCACGGCTCGTGAGCGTGAGGCGGCTTGATGTACGAGTACACCCCCCGGACATGACGCTGGTATGTCGCAGGGTCTAACCCCCAATCCAACCGTTTGACCCCTGTGACTAAAGAAAAATGTTCTATCTTTGCACTCGATCAAATGTCAGGACCCTCCTTTCATGACGTTTCCTAGATATGTGCGTTCTACCACCCCAGTATCCTTACATTTTCTAAATTACAACAGGCTAAGCTAGTATGAAGCTATTTGCAGTTTTTCTGTGTAGGAAGCAGGCTAATTTACAAGGGGCCAACTAGCGGTTGTTGTGTATAAATAGCAGCTTGAGCATTGTAAAGAGGCTCTTTTAGTAGGTAAAAAAGGCACGGCAGTGCCCCGCGGTGGTGTAGTGGTCTAAGCACTGGCCACTAGTGCATGCTGCCCACCGGGGCCGGGGTTCGTATCCCGGCTCGCCAGACCCGGATATGGCCAGGGCACACACGGGGAACGGCATATTGGGCGGCCGCTCCCGAGGGGGGTATAGGAGTAGTTCCGGACAAGGATCCGTCGCGCAACAGCGCCCCCGTCTGGTGCTGGAATAACGGTGCTGGGCTCGAGGAGCCAGTCAGCTAGTCTGCCTGGCGGCCTCCTCTGGGACTGCCGGCCGCGGGGTCGTGCGGCGGATCCCTCGCAATAGGCAGGGGATAATTGGATGCTAGGTTGGGTTCAATTGGCTACCAAATTGGGTGAAAAATGGGATAAAATCTGAAAAACAAATAAAAAATAAAAAAAAGGCACGGCTGTTCTAGTGTTAATGCTGAGTGCCAAGCAGGGAGGCATCGGGTACCATTTTGTATAGTCTTTGGCCCTGGATCGAACTCACAACCTCCCAATCTCAGGGTGGACACTCTAACCGCAAGGTCGCTGATTTGTGTCTCAACAGCTGTACATGTGATAAGCCATGGTGCAACACTGGGGCCTAGTTGGGCCTACGCCAACCCCCTTTTCTTATTGACCCACCCAAAAGTGTTGCATTTAGCATACTTGATAGTAACGTAATTAGCCTCCACTTGCAATGAATTGTAAGTCATTGTTCTTTTGAATGTATTGTTGTAGTATCGCCTGTACAGAACATTAAACATTTGCGTCGATTACGTTTAGTCATTTCGGATGAGAGATCTTTGTCGTTTGATTTAGAGCCTAACAAAGAGGCTCTAAGAGAGGAAGAGCTATAATGTCGTTTTAGGGTAGTCATTTAGGGTAGGCGTTTTAGGGTAGTCATTTAGGGTAGTCATTTAGGGTAGGCGTTTTAGGGTAGGCGTTTTAGGGTAGTCATGTTTAAACCGACATTATCTTGACCAAAAAATATAAGTTTTTGGCCAGCCAATATTCAAATTCTGGTGCGGCTGCTGGAAATAAGGTGAATCTGAATAGGCTAGTCACTGAGGTTCAGCTACGGGTGAATTCTCTCAGTATAACCATGTCGGATGATATTACAGCTTGTAGGCTTTAGTCTAGTAGACCTCTGAGAATTCACTCCAGTCTGGAATCTCCGGCAGCGCCCGTAACGAGCGTGAATCCTCAATATAACCGTGACGCAAGATTATGTTAGGAGAACTCACTCTGGGGATCTCCAGTAGCTTCTAAAAGCATTTGCAGATGCAGTAGTCAGTAGTGTGTTTGACGGGAGGCTATTTGGAGGCTCATATCCATCTCATATCCATCTCATCTCCGTCTCCCTGTGTGTCTCCAGTGAACGGGCCCCCGGACCCCCTCAGCTCCCCCAACCCCAAGCCTGAGGTCACGGGGCTGCGGCCCCCCACCCGGGACGACCCCCCCGCCCAGGGGAACTACCTCCCCCCCAGGGGCGTCCCCGAGAAGTCCCCCGTCAACGGCACCGACGCGCCCCCCAAAACGCTGGGCGGTCCCACGCCGCAGAGCTACAACCGCTACGTCCCCAAGCCTTACACCAGCTCGGCGCGGCCCTTCGAGCGCAAGTTCGAGAGCCCCAAGTTCAACCACAACCTGCTCCCCAACGACACGCAGCAGCAGCCGCCCAAGGCCGACCTCATCAGCAAGCCCAGCGTGGTCAACAACAACAGCAGCAGCAGCGTCGTGAGCAAGCCCCAGCTCTCCCCCCAGCCCCTGGACCACGACAGCGGCCTGGACACCTTCACACGCACCATGGACAACAGGCCCAAGTACCAGCACAACAACGTCAACGCCATGCCCAAGGCCGTCCCTGTCAGGTAGGCGGGGGGTGGGGTGGGGGGGGAGAGGCCTGTTGGCCTGTTCCTGTGTCCTCTATGCATGATGTGCTGCTTCAGGCTCTCCCCCCTCCACTCTCCACACTCCACTCTCCTCCCCCCACCCTCCACTCTCCCCCCTCCACTCTCCCCCCTCCACTCTCCCCCCTCCACTCTCCCCCCTCCACTCTCCTCCCCCCACTCTCCCTCCACTCTCCCCCCTCCATTCTCCCCCCTCCACTCTCTCCCCTCCCCTCTCCCCCCTCCACTCTCCTCCCCCCACTCTCCTCCCCCCACCCTCCCTCCACTCCCCTCCCTCCACTCCCCCTCCTCCCACCCTCCACCCTCCCCCTCCTCCACTCCCCCCCCCACCCCTCTCCCCCCTCTGCGTTATGACGGATGACTCCATCTCTGCGTTCCTTTGTCCCGTAGCCCTGGCGCGCTGGAGGATGACGATGAGGACGAAGGGCACACGGTGGTGGCCACGGCCCGGGGGATCTTCAACTGTAACGGGGGGGTCCTGAGCTCCATCGAGACGGGCGTCAGCATCATCATCCCCCAGGGGGCCATCCCCGACAGCGTGGAGCAGGAGATCTACTTCAAGGTGTGCCGGGACAACAGCATCCTGCCGCCGCTCGACAAGGAGAAAGGTCGGTACATCTCTCACGCCCTCCGGGCCTCAACCTGGGGGGGACGGAGTCCAAAACCACGGTCGAATTACGCTGAATTCCATCCTATTATCGGATCGTTATTTTATTTTTTACGTCAGCACTTTTTTACTTCACGTCATTTGTAAGGGTGTTCTGACTGAGATTGTTCAAAAAGTTAAAACGTAGAGGTTGACTCTTGTTAGGAACGATTACAGTGTATGTTATTATACTCAGTATAAGGCGACATATAAGCGGTACATACACACAGTAAATGGGGACAAACAAAACAAATGTGTGTATGCATGTGCATGTATGTGTATGGGTCAATGACGTGACGTGTAAATGTTGTGTCCGAATGTAATATTTTCTCAAATTAACTATTAATATATATATATACATTATGTTAACTAACACTATTTGCTTTCCTTTATTGAATACACAAAGAGTTTATAGTGATTTCTTTTTTACTAATTCAGGCACTTTCAGCTCTTTAAAGGGTTGAAAAGTAATTCGGTACAACCGTCCGAACACAAATACAACTAGCTAATGTGCCATTAAAATATCTACAATTATATTACAACTATTATATAAACATTCTGGCATGATTGTATAAGGGTTTATAACAATATACTGCAAAATGGTTAAGGATTTTTCCTCATCACTTTTGTCACGAAAAATTAATTTCACTGATATCATTTGGAGCAACCAATTTGAAGGCACCATTTTGGATCAAATCAACTGATAATCATCATGTGACAGGATATGATATCATTAAGATCCCTGCAGCAGACCCTCTGAGTGAGAAGAAAAGTATTTCTACCCCCTTCATAGCCTGTGTTATTAATAGGGGTGCAACGGTTCTCGGTTTTTTTACGGACGGTACGGTTTGCGTTCCACGGCTCAATTCACTAGTGAACCGTGACGGTTTTCGGTTTTCGTTTTTTTTTTTTTTTTTTTTTTAACCTTTATTTTACCAGGAAGTCACATTGAGATTAAAACCTCTTTTACAAGAGAGACCTGGCCAAGACAGGGTCAAAATAGTAGCTTAAAAAAACTGTTCAGATAACAAGACAGGACATAAGACAGTGGCAACAATACAATAGACAAACAATGGTAGGGGTATTTACAAGGTGATTAAAACATTGAGAAGTCTAACCAAAGCAGGTACAGCGAGCGGTGACCACATCCTTTAATCTACGCTTGAAGATACTTATGGAAATAAGGGCCTCTAATTTAAAAGTAGTCTGTAGGTCATTCCAAGACCAAGGGCCATAATAAGACAAGCTTGCCCTTCCAACATTGTTCATGATAAGTGGCACCTTGTATTGTAGCCATCTACGAGACCTGAGACCCGAGCCACTCGGTATAGGGATGAACTTCAGGCCCAGATAATTCGGTAAGAAGCCAGAGATGATTTTAAACACAAGAGTGTACCAGTGTTGGAGCCTTCTGACAGAAAGAGATGGCCATCCAACCAGACTATACAGTGTACAGTGATGGGTCCTGAAGGCACTATTGGTGATGTATCTTAGAACCGAATGATACAGGGGGTCTAGCTTGGATAAAGTGGACAGAGAAGCAAACCTATATACTGTATCACCATAATCCAATTGTGAAAGGAAAAGGGCGGAGACGAGACGTTTTCTGGAAGCCAAGGAAAAGCAAGATTTAAATCTATACAGGAAGCCCACTGTACGCTTAAGCTTTATGGCGAGAAGATCAATTTGGCCGCGTTCGTAAATTAGCTCTGAGAGCGCCGGAGCGTCCACGTGAATGCCTCGAACGCGGCCTTTGGTCAGAGGTCGAGTTGGTCTGGAACGTTTGTTTCTGAACCGAACCGTACCGAAAACCGTGACCCAAAATACCGAACCGTACCGAACCGTGGGCCAACTGAACCGTTGCACCCCTAGTTATTAACGGGCAAAGACGGTGCCCGGAGGCACCCTTTGCGGGTTAATAACTGTGGTTTACCGTGGGTTACGGTAAAAATTCAAACGTGTCCCAAGAGGGGAGAGGACAGGGAATCTAGAACCATTTGAATGGTGTCGATACGATACTCTTATCACGGTCGACACAGCGCGGAGCGAA
The DNA here is from genome assembly GCF_963989245.1 of Nansenia antarctica. Classification (NCBI taxonomy): domain Eukaryota; kingdom Metazoa; phylum Chordata; class Actinopteri; order Argentiniformes; family Microstomatidae; genus Nansenia; species Nansenia antarctica. The sequence goes on from NC_137684.1 coordinate 1,948,125, forward strand.
TTCCCGGGTAGAAATTGTCTGTCCCCCCGCTGATATCCTCCATGACGTGCTGCTGCTTAGAGCAGCGGGTGAACTCCCGGTTCATTGAGTTTACGGTTAAAAGCATAACTTCTCGGGGTGTCAGCGCGGTGGTTAAGGGCTCAAAATGACTGTATACCGATGGTGAAGTTAGCAAAGGAGTATTGTGTTTGTACCACCTTCATAGCCGGTGTTATTCACGGGCAAAGACGGTGCCCGGAGGCACCCTTTGCGGGTTAATAACTGTGATTTACCGTGGGTTAGGATAACAATTCAAACGTGTCCGGATAGGGGAGAAGACAAGGAATCCAAAACCATTTGAATGGTGTCGATACTACACTCCTATCACAGTCGACACAGCGCGGAGCGAATTCCCGGGTAGAAATTGTCTGTCCCCCCGCTGTCAACGGGAGTCGTCAACCAGGAAGCGGCAGCATAGGCACAGTACATCGCCATAATAGCGATTTTTTTTGTTATGCTTGTTGTAAATAAAAGTTCTATGATGCATTGAAATGACATTAAACTAAGATAATACGATGGTTATCATATTCTTTCAAATCTTTATTAATACGTTATTACAGAAACAGTAAGTGACATTTTCCTAGAGCGAAATCTGTTGTGGTATTTAAAAATGGCGGTTAGTGATGAAATCTATGAACATGGGATGACGATTTCCATTGACCAATCAACGGTGTGCAGCGTCACACGTCACACGCAGCCTGGCAAAAATGTACCCTTCCCAACTTTCGCTACCCATCCCGAACAAGAACTATTTTACCTTGCCGTGCCGTGCCGTGCTGACACGGGCCGCTCAATGGAAAAGCGCCAAAGAACAGGGCTGACCCGGGTCGACCCGGGCTGGCACTGTAGTGGAAAAGCACCATATGTGGCCTGGGGTGGTCCAGTGATCTTCCCCCGTAGTCTACAGTGCACACATATGCCCATGTCGGCGTGGGTTCGAGTCCGGCTTATGCCCTGCTGACAGACCATCTCCTCCTTACTTTCCTGTCTGTCTGTCTGCACTGACTCCAATCAAATGAAAGATGCCCCACTCAGAAAAAAATTACCTTAAATATGTGACAGCCGCTGGTGAAAGCAGGAACAAGTCGGCAACCAATCAAAACGTAAAACAGACTTTTATTCAGAACCAACGTTGTTGAAAATCAATGACACACTCGCTAGTCAAGCCAAAACAAAACATTTTGTTTTGTTTTATTTTTCCCGCTTTCACCAGCTGCTGTCACATATACCTTTATTTTTTTAAATTAATACATTTGTAAAAAAGGACTCTTGTTGATGCCAATGTAATAACTCATCATCATCACCAACATTTAAACAGGCCCTCAAAACCCACCTCTTCAAGCTTGCCTTCACCAGTTAACCCTCTCCCCTCCCTCCCCTTCCCATGTCCCCCTAGCACTACCTTAATTAGGCCCCTATACTTTTTTTGTTTTTTGTTTTTGTTTCTTTTTATTATTACTACTCGATCTTTTCAGTTTGTAAAGCGGCTTTGAGTGTCTAGAAAAGCGCTATATAAGTCTAATGTATCATTATTATTATTATTATTATTATTATTATTATTATTATTATTATTATTATTATTATAACTGTGTGTCCCCTGCTGCCCAGCGTCAGTGTTCCTCACCCCTCCTCTCCCCCCCCTCCTGCAGGAGAGACCCTCCTCAGCCCTCTGGTGATGTGCGGGCCGCACGGCCTCAAGTTCCTGAAGCCCGTGGAGCTGCGCCTGCCTCACTGTGCGTCTATGACCCCTGACGGTTGGTCTTTTGCTCTAAAATCCTCCGACTCCTCGTCGGGTACGCTGTCCTCTCTCTGTCCTTTTGGGGGGTTTGGGGGTGGTTTGGGGATCTCTGGGTGATTAATGGTGCAGTGATGTAATGAAGGGCCACCGGGGAGAGATTCTGCTTGCTCATCATCCACTTAAATCATCTCATCTCCTCCTGGGTTTCACATTGCAATCATCTCCACTACATGTATTTAGCTTAGGGGGGTTTTGCTAATACTTTTTTGTCTCTTTCAACATATTCAACGTTTACATGCTTGTTTGTATGAGGAGTTAGTCAAATGTTAATTTACATATTGCCAAAACATTTTCAAGGCTGACGTTTAGAGCTGAAAATGTTTTCAGAACATGGGCAATAGTTCCAAAAACATCTAGTAATACTTAGACAGTAGTATTACGTTGTTAACCATATCCTGTGCTTACAATACATTGTAAATATGTACATTTCAATTTAACAATCTAAAAAAATCAATGATGATTGAGTTATTTATGAGAAAAAAATATATATATATATAAATGTTATGCCCTTTAAACACTGGCCCTATTATTAAATCCTCCAGGTGACCCCAAAACCTGGCAGAACAAATCTCTCCCCGGAGACCCCAACTACCTGGTGGGCGCCAACTGCGTGTCTGTGCTCATCGACCACTTCTGAAGAGGGCAACAGCTGGTCTGTTACTGAATGTGAAAAATCAGGGGACAGCCGTTGCCCCCTCCTGTGCCCCCCTCCACAGCGGCGGGGGTCTGCACTGCTTGATGAAGTCTGAACTTGATTCTCTCACGTTGTTTACTGACCCAAACAAACCCAGGAGTGGGAGGAGTCCAGCAGCACCCAGGCTGTGCTCCGTGTTCTGTTACTTTTTGTTGGTGCTTTAAGGCTTGCAAAAACTAAAAGTTAAAAACAAAATATATAAAAATGGAACTGTTGTTGGAATGCATGACCAGTGCCACAGACTGAATAATCTCATTTTGACATTTTTAAGCCAATTTTTAAAAATAAATATTTAAAAAATAAAATAAAAAAAAGTCTGAGCAAGTGCAAGAAAAAGGAGAATTTTTCTTTGAGAAATTCATTGTATATTGCAATGGGGAATTTTACTTATGCACTCACAAACAGAAAAGTTAGTATATGCAAAAACCTTTTTGTTTGCGAGGTCTGTGGTCATGCGTTTCGCTCATGAAGGATGATCTCTGAGGACTTGGGGAATGCTGAGACCAACACAAGGGTAATGAAGGAGGATGGGAGATGTACTGTAGGCGTCACGAAGATAGAAAAACAATAAAATACTGTATGAAGAATGAAGGTCAAGTATTGGCATTGTGAATGCCCCTGTTTGTCAAATGGGCTCTCTCTATGTTAAGAATTGATCTTTTGTAGCTATGTTTTACCGTAGATAAATGTACTGACTTGATTTTACAAACTCCTGCTGTCTAGAGATCTATGCATGTGCTATGACTCAGGTCCAGAAGCCTGCTACTACTAAGTTCAACACATACAATTCCCATCTTACACTGCAAGCAGTGATGCCTTATCCGCATATTAACTTTTCAGTAAAAACTTAAAAACATCAGATCTTTAAGTTGCAGCGGTCAATTATGGAAGAAATAAAAACGTCTGCATTTTAACCCATTAGCTATATCAGTGAACTTGGAATTAGCACACAAGAATAATTGAGGCTGATGAAAAGGTATGCTTTCTGTTACTGCTATGCATATGAAGTCTGCTTTCTGTTACTGCTATGCATATGGAGTCCCAGGAAATACAAACACACTAGAACATGTTTAAATTGTGGCTGTACATAATGCTAGCATATGGCCTTGGTTCTCTGTAAATGAACTTTTGTACATCTTTGTTATTTTGTATAAAAGAGGAAAAAAATGTTTCTTAAAAAAGAAAAAGCGATTACATTGGTTATGTTTGTATTCTGGTTATACCCCCGAGCCTTGGAACTGACCTAAGCAGTAATAAATCCAACTTTTCTACCAACATATACACACTACTTAAAGGCATTTTTAACAGTCAGAAAACTTTTTATTCTTATTTACAAAATAGAAAAGTGCTTGGTTTAAATAATTTTAAAAGATCTGTACTCCAGAGGGGTCTGCTTTGAAGAGTGGTCCCTTCATGTATTTGTGATACTGGATGCTGTATTGGTGCCCTGAAATGTATTTTTGTACTAATAGACAATTTATTATGGCACATCAGTACTATTTTCTTTTGATATGATAACACTGCTTCAATCCAACACTACTTTCTTTTCCTGTGTGGCTGACATTCTTTTTATTTATTTCGTTTTTTCGTTAAATGTTTTTTTTCCTTTGCAACACATTTCTAAGTATACCACTGTATTAATAAATAAAATCATTTTTAAAGTAATGATTGGTTTACTGTCATTGATTTCTATCGAAACAAAAACAGCACTGATTGTGTGACCTAACTTCAGTCGATGATGATGAAACACAAGAGTATCAGTTAGTAAGAAGGGGGCCGACACTCAAAGGTGTGTCTTACACATATGTACAGTACAGGCCAAAAGTTTGGACACACCTTCTCATTCAATGCGTTTCCTTTATTTTCATGACTATTTGGTACATTGTAGATTCTCACTGAAGGCATCAAAACTATGAATGAACACATAGGAATTATGTATTTAACAATAAAGTGTGAAATAACTTGAGATTCCTCAAAGTAGCCACCCTTTGCTTTTTTGTTGTTAATAAAATATATAATAATAATATTTAATATAATATGTGTTAATAATAATATGTTATTATATATATATATATAATATTATTATTATATATTTTATTAACACATTTTTTTAGTTATTATTAACTACAAAAAAGCAAAGGGTGGCTACTTTGAGGAATCTAAAATATAAGAGTTATTTCACACTTTTTTGTTAAGTACATCATTCCACATGTGTTCATTCATAGTTTTGATGCCTTCAGTGAGAATCTACAATGTAAATAGTCATGAAAATAAAGGAAACACATTGAATGAGAAGGTGTGTCCAAACTTTTGGCCTGTACTGTATGTCGTACACAACAGTAGCAGAGTCCTCTCACAGCTGTCAATCACTGGGACACAATTCATGTCAGCAGAATGTAAAAAAACTGATGGGATTAGTTGTTCAATCATCGACAAATCATGTTGCAACGTTATCCCTGTGTCTCCAAGCCTTTGTGCATGTGTAAGCAGTAGGTATAGTGTAGATCACTGGAGGCTTGTAGAGGGAGACATTGGCAGACAGGCTCATGCATGGAATGGAATGAGAAATGTTATAAAATGTCAGTTTGACATGGATGAGCCCATCCACCAGCCTCCCCTGCTGTAGGTATGTAGTGCTAGGAATAGTAGTGTAATCAGACTGGGTCACAGTGACCCCAGCAGGGTCCAAAGGGACACACCAATCACCACAGCGTAATGGCAGTTGTCACATAGAGCACCATATAACTGGTTTATATATTAAAGGCCTATGCCAGACAGTTTGGTTTCCTGGCTTTCCTTAACACTCAAAGGTAACACAGACCAGGCTTAAGCCTAATCCTAGACTAAAAAGTATCTTCAATGGAGATGTTACATTTAACAGGGTTCCCACGGGTCCTTGAAATCCTTGAAAGTTTGTGAATTTGAGAAAAAAAAAATCAAGGTCTTAAAAGTTTTTGTAAATAGACATGGGTCTTTGAAAGTGCTTGAAATCCCCTCTCTCTCTCTCTCTCTCTCTCTCTCTCTCTCTCTCTCTCTCTCTCTCTCTCTCTCTCTCTAAAAAAAATATATATTCAAAAATGTTTTTCTTAGCTCGTCAACTAGTAAATAAGTCTCTGTATTGCTTAACTTTACACATATTTCACAATATATTGTTTTGCTGTTCTGTGATAGAGAAGGCAAGAGACCATCTAGTGTTCACACATTCAAGCCTCTCTTTTTAATTGTCGTCTGTGAGCGGAGAGTTCCTATTATAGAAATTCTCCTCTAGGTCTGTCTTGAACTATGCCGGGTTGGGTCCTTGACTTTGAGGGAATTGAAAGAAGAATCTTGAAAGGTGCTTGAATTTGATGTTTCAGAAAGTGTGGGAACCCTGGTTTAAAGTGTGATTTAGTCCAGGACTAGGCTTAAGCCTTGTCTGTGAAACCGGCCCAAAGAATGGAAACACCATGGAGCTATTTGGGAAAGTAACGGCAGATATAGCTAGGAGCAGCTGTCAATCAAATGTCAAAAGGTTGTTCCGCTCAAGTTGGAGAAAAAAAAAAGCGTTATATTTGACTGGGAGCAAACTTAACAAACAGGCTAGTCACATCACACTTTGGAGCTCTACAACTGTGTGAAATGACATACATCACGTGGGAGATACATTTTAGGAGGCGCTAAGAAAATAGAAAGTATCCCCCAAAATACACACCTAAATACAAAAATACACACAATACATTTTCAGACTTCAATCATTGTGCAATAACATTGTGCAGCACCAGGATGTCATACATCCACATTGCTAACAATCAGTGGCGGCTGGTGCTAAAATGTTTGGGTGGGGCACAGGTTATGGGGGCATGCTCCACGGGGAAGAATATCAACTTTAAAATCTGGATTTACAGTCAATTTTAGCATGAGAATAGCTCTACCCCCCTGTACAGACCTCGCCATCCCCTCTACCCCCCTGTACAGACCTCTTCATCCCCTCTACCCCCCTGTACAGACCTCTTCATCCCCTCTACCCACCTCTAAAGACCTCTTCATCCCCTCTACCCACCTCTACAGACCTCTCCATCCCCTCTACCCACCTCTACAGACCTCTCCATCCCCTCTACCCCCCTGTACAGACCTCTTCATCCCCTCTACCCCCCTGTACAGACCTCTTCATCCCCTCTACCCCCCTGTACAGACCTCTCCATCCCCTCTACCCCCCCTGTACAGACCTCTTCATCACCTGTACAGACCTCTTCATCCCCTCTACCCCCCCTGTACAGACCTCTTCATCCCCTCTACCCCCCTGTACAGACCTCTCCATCCCCTCTACCCCCCTGTACAGACCTCTTCATCCCCTCTACCCCCCTGTACAGACCTCTCCATCCCCTCTACCCCCCCTGTACAGACCTCTTCATCACCTCTACCCCCCTGTACAGACCTCTTCATCACCTCTACCCCCCCTGTACAGACCTCTTCATCACCTCTACCCCCCCAGTTTTCTCTACAATTTCTAAAATGTTCTCTCTACAGTTTCTACACATCAACGTGTACCGAAACACTTGTTTCCAACGTGGTCCTACGTTTCTCCTACACCAAGACACATACAAAGAGCATAGAAACATACAAAGAGCATAAAAACATACAAAGAGCATAGAAGATACAATCAGAATACAGTCTGCCATTCCTTCTCCCAGCATCGATTTGGTTTTCCTATCATGACTGAAGGACAGATGATTCACTTACTTACACAAGTTTGACTTCGGTAATAGGTCCAGTTGCAATATCATCAAGTTGGGAACAAAAGATGCCTCCTTCTAATCCATTTGTTCAATTTGTTTACAAAGTCCGGTAGTGGAAAGCAGAACAACGCATTTGTTACTTCACATCCCGCTAGCCATGTTTTCTTCTCATACCAACACCTCGTAAATCCTCGGTTATACGATTTTCCAATTTTCCCTGCCTTTGTATAAACTTGCTTTATAATTAAATTTGGTCTGGGTGGTCCTAATTCCTTTACTGTTAATTTCTCCTGGTTGCTACGACGGCTGAACGGTGTTTCTTTTAAAGATTCAACCGAGTTGTTCAGAACATTACTAGCCGCCATAGCAATGGTGAAGCAGGTGACGCTACGCCGGCCGTATGACATGACGTAAGCACGTACGATTCTTTGTGCATGTCCCAAAACCCCATAGACAAACGACCGAATGGCCTGAAGTTACCAAAATAGATTTTACATGCAAGTCTACGAGAACAGCCTAGTGCAATTTCGAGTAGAGTGGAAGTTGCCCTGAAAGGGGCGGGACTTGAAGCTGATTGGAACATACTCCACAGAACACTAGCTGATTGGACTATGATATACTCCACAGAACACTAGCTGATTGGACTATGATATTCAGAAGCAACACTGTCTAGAAGTCATAGAAAAAAAATCTCTCTCTTCTCCCTTTGGTGGGGCATTGTCCAATTGCCCCTAATGAACCAGCCTCCCCTGCTAACAATGTCCACAATTAGGACATGTTCACTATGGGGTGTACTCACTTTTGTTGCCAGCTGTTTAGACATTAACAGCTGTGTACTGAGTAATTTTCAAAGGACAATAAATCTATACTGTTATTCAAGCAGCACACTGACTACTTTAAGTTATATCAAAGTTTCATTAAGATAGTGTTATCCCCTGAAAGGATATGACAGAATATTTGCAAAAATCTAAAGGGTGTATACTCACTTTTGAGATATACTGTATATGTCATGTATTTGACAGGCATACAGTCTAGCAATGTGTAAACTTGTATAGTATTGTATGGGAAGTGAAGACATGAAAAACAGTATGGTTCACAGTTTTATTTACCTTGTGGTAAGTCAAATATACTCTACTTAAAAATCGAAAGTGTATTATTTATTACAAGTACGGTTTATTACAAGTACGGTGGCACAATGGTACCCAAGCACAATGGTACCCTCCATTCAACTTCTAAAAAATGTACATCTGAAACATGATCATATTATGTTACAAAATTAAGTCTGGTTAATCACAGTCTCACAGTATTATCATTCCCTGTTTTACAACAGATGAAACATTCCAGACATTTAGTCTACAAGCAGCACTACAGCATGAAATGCATTTAACTTTTAGAATGTAATACTTAAATTCCATTCAGATTTTATAACTTGATTTCCCTTGAATGTATTGAAGTGTAAATGTCTTCTGTGAGTGGCACATACGCCTTCTTATCTGGATCAAGGAAGTACAAAGGATCTTGGATTCCTGCTGGGTTGAACCCCTCTTCCACCAACTTCACTTTCTTCATTTTAAACGTTCCAGTCAGTTCCAAGGAGTCCTACAAATAGGAGCACATTCACATTTACATTGACATGTTTGGCGTTTAGCAGAAGCCTTTATCCAAAGTGGTTTACAACAAATACATTTGTGACACGGTCTGGTGAAAAGGAACACGTCAGCAATTCTCAAGTCAAGCAAATGAGCAAAAAACTGATTTTATTTACAGTGGGGGAAATAACTATTTCACCCCCTGCTGATTTTGTGAGTTTACCCCCTTATAAAGACATTTTAATGGTAGGTTCATTTTAACAGAGAGAGTCAGAGAATGTTTTTAGCATGTTGATGTTCTAGCCGGGTGTAGTTAGATGCAGTTAGATGCAGTTAGATGTTCAGAGCGATGTTCCTTTTTAGGCCTTGTCCACACCAATAAGTTTTTTTTATCAACGTTTTTCGGTTATAAAAATATTACCGTCCACACGAGCATGTTTATAAAAATATCTGTATCCACAATCATACGCATGAACGCAATATAAACGCTGTCATTGAGCATTCCACACCAGTAGTCGGCGATATAATTTTAACCCCATAGCCCCGCTGGCCAATCAGACGCCAGGAAATTTACAGCATTTAGCTGTAAACAGGTTAAAAGTCCAGTTAACAGTGAAAAAACTAGTAGCACTTTGTACACGTCCATTTTCCTCGCTTGTGTAGCCTCGACCACCGTTGCCTGTTGTAAACAAAGTAGTGACTGGTGCCAGGATATGACGTTGGAGGGAACAGCAAACAGCTGCAGTGCGCATGATCATAGAAATCTATGTGCATGATGACGAATACAAAAAACTCAGTCTATCTCATCCCCATGTCAAAAATATACGGTGAACACACGCCGTTTTTAAAAATCTTCACTGTGGCCGGAGTTTTTCAAAATGTTCGTTTTCAGCAGGCAAACATTTGTTTGTGTGTGGACGAACCCCCCAAATCGAATATATAAAAATCCACGTTTATCAAAAAAACGTATAGGTGTGGACAGGGCCTTAGCCGCTAGCTATTAGCAGCTATTATTTATTTATTTATTTTGTCTGTTTATATGTACAGTATATATGTCTCAGCAGTATACATCAAGATAATATTGATCTCTAACTTGAAGGCTGGAGGTGTTACAGGACCACTTCTATATGGATTACAGATACTTGTTGACTATTTAAGATTATACTTAATAAACCATATATATACATGAATCAAACATGACAACAATCTGACAGAAAGGTCACGTACCTGTATTCTTATGAAGCGTGGCCTAGCATAAGCTGGAAGGTAGGCTGCTACCTGTTTGAAGGTGGCGACACAGTCAAGCTCTTCCCCTTCTTTCAACAGGACAGCAGCCATGCCAATCCTCCCCTCATGACCTAGAGACAAACATTGCAGACTAATAAAACAGCTTTCAATTCAGTCTGCAACATCACAGCTTGATAGCTGTAGATTAATTTACTGTACATCACAACACAACATAACACATGAGCTATTTGTAAATGTGTACTTGTTTCTCATGAGAACACACATTTGAAGACAATGGAAGCAATTTACCATGAGAGGAAGGGGGTTGTGGAGACATTTACCACTGGTACAGGGTTGTGGCACGAGGCGAAGCCGAGTAGGAAAACCCTGTACAGTGGTAAATGTCTCCACAACCCCCGCCCTTGAATGGTAAATTGCTTTTCTCCAACAGCCACCACATAATATAAAAAATAAATACACAGTTGTAACATTAAATTCATGTATTTACAATCATTAATCGTTTCAGAATACATATATCCTTCCGCCACAGAATATAGTCCCATAAACAAGATCAACGATTGCATTGTAGGTCAGCACAGGCGCATAGATACTGGAAATGCGGTCTGAACTGTGGGTTGTTGGGATATTTACCACTGTTGCTAGCCAATCAGAATCCGTATCCAAACAAGCTGTTGTAGAAATTGCATTTACCTTCAACTTTGACACCATACACATTTGCCTCCGCGATGCAGTCCACCATTGTTAGAATATCTCCCACTTCAGTTGTGGCAACATTCTCTCCTTTCCACCTGAAAATAGAGAACATCACTGATATTCAGAGTATTACTGACTACAACAAAATTCTAAATAAATAAATAAATGATTGAAACCATGAGTTTGAGGTGAAAGTGTAATAGCCTACCTGAAAGTATCACCAACTCGATCCTGGAAGTATATAAAGTTGTCTTGATCAATCCTCATCAGGTCGCCAGTGTTGAAGTACAGATCGCCTTTCTGTAAGACGTCCCGTAGCCTCTTCTTCTCAGTCTGCTGGCTGTTTCCGGCATAGCCGATAAATGGAGCAAGTTTGGTTATCTTTCCAACCATAAGTCCTGTCTCACCTTAAAGAAGAAAACAAAAACATTCAGTGTGTGACAAATGTTTTTCCTATTGTGACACTTTAAATGACAATATGAAATGTGAAGCTTGTGAAGTTTACATTAGAGGGGCAACAAAACTTGGATTATCATTATCATAAACTTAAGCTCCCAGTCACTTTACTGTCACCTATGTCCTGTACTATTGACACTTTTTATTGAATTATGCCTAGTGCCTTATTGTCTACAAATTGCAGAATACTGCTAATTGTAAATAATCTTATTTGTCACTTAAGTCCTGTACTATTGTCACTTTTTAACAATTACACTATTTCACGTTTTAACAATTATCTTGAATTGTGCCTATTGCCTTATTGTCTTGTGCTGCAATCTCAGGAATCGAAGCCTAAGAATGTTTCTCCCTTAAACCCTGTGTGTAATGTGACGCAACAACAAACTTGAAACGTAAGTCAACAGAAATAAACCTTTGGTGGGCAGAGTCTCAAATGGTACAAAGTTAACCAGCACCATAAAACACCTGATAGCTGACTAACCTTTGGCTGCCTCGATGCACAGTCCCATGGAGTTCCTCACAGGCTCCTCCTTCTCTATGTCAAACTTGACCACAGTGTACGGGCACATTTTCTGAAGAAGAAAGATTATGAAGGTTTATACAACAGTTAGTTCCGACCAAGTAATTTGACAAGAGGCATTCCATGAGTGCTGATATACAGTATAACAGCACTGGGACCTTTAACTATATGTATCACTCCGCCGCACAGATGTTCTACTAAACGACCATTAATAAGACTACATGTTTGTGTTCAGGTTACTAGGCAACAGTCCATTTGAAGTTCAGTTGTGGAACTATTTTTTGTTTATTTTTATGATTAAATAAACAAACAAGTCATAATCTGTTGTCGCTTATTACTGTTAACTAATAAATCGTGCTGTAGAACTGTTGTATAAAAGCAATATCACACTCGAGGTCGTGCTGTTATACTGAATATCAGCCGTGCTGTGATTCAGTATAACACACTCCCTCTCGTGTGATATTGCTTAATTATATTCATTTGGGCAATATCGATTGTATTTCCTCTTAGAAAGGTATACATTGTTTCTGAGGTATGAGGTCATACCTATATCAAATATATGTGTGCAGGGCTTTAACTACCATTAAGGACACCCAGGGTACGCCCTCTGTATTTAGTGATGTGATAGACATACATATTCCATATTATATCTGTATTCCCTTATTTCATATGTGAATTACATCATCGGTATATGCTAAGAAAGTCTATAGTCCGACTATGCAGAATTGTCCGCCTAGGTAAACATCACTTCAGATACTCGATACGATTGTTAGAAGAGAGTTAAAGGAGTTGCTAGCAGTAGTCAATGACTAAGTATTGACTTTAGTTGAAATAGACAGACTAACAGAAAGGCAGGAGTTACCTTAACAAAATGTTATTTGTTAATCATAGGGCGAAATACAACCACATGTAACATATTAATCTTGGAGCCAGACAGTCTTAATAATAATAATAATAATACATTTATTTTATAAGGCGCCTTTCATGGCACTCAAGGTCGCCGTACAACACAGTTACAAAAATACAATCAAACAATTACAAATTACAATATAAAAAGCAGCAGCAGCAGGGCATTCAATAGTCGGGAGGGTGGCTCAGAGATAAGCCTGCCTGAAGAGGTGTGTTTTGATGTGTGTTTTGAATGGGTTTATGGTGTCAATGTTCCTAATGTCGGGGGGAGGGAGTTCCAGAGGCGAGGGGCAGAGCGGCTGAAAGCTCTTGCCCCCATGGTGGACAGACGGGCAGGGGGGACAGTGAGGTTGATGGCGGAGGCTGACCTGAGGGACCGGGTGGGAATGTTGAGGTGGAGGAGGTCGGACAGGTAAGGGGGGGCGAGGTTGTGGATGGCTTTGAATGTGTGGAGAAGGATTTTGTAGTCAATGCGTAGTTTAATGGGAAGCCAATGGAGTTGTTGTAGAACGGGGGTGATGTGACTGGTGACAGGGGTTCTGGTGATTATACGGGCAGCAGCATTCTGGACCAGTTGGAGCTTATGGAGGAGTTTGTGTGGGAGACCAAAGAGAAGGGAGTTGCAGTAGTCTAAGCGGGAGGTGACTAGAGAGTGGACCAGGATAGCAGTGCTGTTGGGAGTGAGTGACGGGCGGAGGCGGTTGATATTTCGAAGGTGAAAGTAGGCAGACCGGATGGTGTTGTTGATATGGGTATGGAAAGATAGGGTGCTGTCGAGGACGACACCCAGACTCTTAACCTGAGGGGAGGGAGAAACTAAGGAGTTGTCGATAGAGAGGGTGAAACTGGGTTGCTTGGTGAGGGAGGATTTGGAGCCAATGAGTGCTATCTCGGTTTTGTTGCTGTTAAGTTTGAGAAAGTGGGAGGGGAACCAGGATTTGATTTCCTGTAGGCAGGCACAGAGGGAAGAGGGTGGGAAGGTGGATGAGGGTTTGGAGGAGACATAGAGCTGGGTGTCGTCCGCATAACAGTGAAACTGTATGTTGTGTTGGGGTGAGACCGTCCACAGAGGATGGGACTATACATGTTTACAGGTAATTATCTAGGCCTACCCGTCCGGCCGGCCTGTCTCCAAAAGTGACAAGTGCCTCCAGTTAATGCATACATCTGCATGTTCAATTTTTGACATTTAGCAGACGCTTTTATCCAAAGTCACTTACAATAAGTACATTTGATTATGAGATTCAAGACTCGTTAGGCTATAGGCAATTCTACTCATGCAAGCTTGGACCATAACACCACCTCTGCTACGCCCACAGCAGAGTAATCAGAACGTGATGACATAATATTTGACAAGGGAATAACTTGCCTTGATTATCTAGCAGGTAAACAAGATTCAATGCACAGTGAGAAACTGTGATTTATGTAAGTACAACACAAATATGTGCATGTATATTTGTACTGTATGAGTATGTTTGAGTTTGTGATCAAAAACGGTCTGTTTTTCTATCTCTCCTGTGATTTCACCTGCCCTCAAATAAAACTTGAAAAACTTGTTTGAACAACAATGCTGCACTACAGGTGATATCTCAATAACGCATTGGCACTTTCTCCACACAATTGGGAAATAGGCTATATTGTGTTACTTATCAGGGTTTTAAAGGTGTTTTGGTAAGACTATTAGAGCATGTAGGCTATAAGCTTTTGCGTGCAGCTAGGGGCACGGAGAGAGGGAAGACAGAGGGAGAGAGACGCTCAAGTGTCACAAAAAAGATGAATGAATTATGATCAAATATATCAAATGATTCCTACTCTTGTTACATTAATTAATTGCATTGTGACAGCATGTTAATTATGGGGGAAGGGTATTATCGAAGTTGCCCAAATAAAAGCAAAATTGACAAAAAAGAATCGAATAATCTAATCTAAGATCCATTCAGTGCATGTACTGTAGTTGAGAGTGCACCGAAATGCAGTTTCTAGGTGGTGAGCTAGAAGGAAAGATTCCTCCCGAACCCTGACACTGGCTGTGCATGACCTCAGTAACACACTGACCCTGGTTACGGCCCTGAGTGTCTGGATTCATTTCCAGTTCCTCTACTGTTGATAAAAATAGCGTTGTGACTGCCAATGGCACCTGGTCCTAGCATAGAGTTTTGCCTGTGATGCCTGATGTATAGATGATTCACTTACTTTAGATAAATGTGGGTGGTAGTGGTGGTCTAGTGGATAGTGAGTTGGACTTGTGATCGGAAGGTTGTGAGTTAAAATCCCGCCTGAAACCACACCACTACTAGTGTGCCCTTGGGTAAGGCACTTAGCCCTCAGTTACTCCAGGGGGAATGTCCCTGTAATTCGTAATTGTAAGTCGCTTTGGATAAAAAATATCTGCTAAATATCAAAAATGTAAAAGATGTAATGATTATGACCCAGACTATGACCAGGTTCAGTACCTACCCTATGGAAGAAGTTGGCTCGCCCCACCACGCCTATCTTACTGGTGTAGTTGACCAGGCCGATGTTGCTCTCCGTGGCAGAGTACAGCTCCCTGACCTGAATGTCACCAAACCGATTCAGAAACTCTGTCCAGATGTCGACCCGCACTCCATTGCCTATGGCGATCCTCACTTTATGGTCTTTTTCATTGTCTTTCTGAAAATAGAGGAGACGATCGATTAGGGAAATTAACTTCAGCTCAGCAGACACAGTGGGGGGTCAGATCAGAGCAATTACTGCAGAAAGCACTGAGGCTTTTCCACAGGGTTTTTTTTCACTCCAATTCCAAATTGAACGTTGCTAGGTCATCTGGAGTTTCTACTACTTTACAAAGGCAATATGATGGATGGATAAAATGTAACTTTAAGAAAAAAACTACAGTCCCACACAGAGTAACAATATTGGAATTATGGCCTGACACCTTTGTAACATGCTCTATCACTAACGTCACAAACTGCTTCACAACTAAATAACACTAAACAATATAAACAATACAAACAATATGATTTACTAACTGGTATCAATTTCAATGATTCTCAGAATAGTAGTGTGAGTTAACTGAAGGAGGTTGAATGAATGTGTAACCTTGGGTGCGTTGCAGAGGTAGCGCATGGTTTCACCAATGTACTGCATCACTGTGACATCATACTTCCTACAGTCCTCCCAGAACTGAGAGGCAGAAAACCTTTTCCTCAGGACGACTGTGTTGCCTAATAGGAGAGAATTAACTTATATAAGCAATACTTCGTGACGTTAGAATTATAAGATTTTTGTCAAAATTGAGTTTTTTTACATAATCTGATCCATTAGGTGTTTATTAATGCCTGTGTGGTGTTATTTTTAAAATATTGACATTTTTTTGTTAGTAATTAATCAAATACAAAGGTTCCATCTCACAAAACATAATGGTATGTAAAAACTTGAAGCTCAATATCTCTGAACTGCCCTAAACGGAGATAGAACCTTATAATTCTAAGCTCACGACTTGTTGTACAACACACAATACATATTGTAATAACACCTAAATTAAATGTTGCGAAATAATATATATGTGTGTATGTGTGTGTGTGTGTGTGTGTGTGCACGCATGCACATGTGAACCTCAACTGTGTGTAATGGCTTTATTCAGCAAGACACTTAAGCTGATCTGATTAGAAAAAAAGGAATGTCTTTAGTCTTTCATAAGAGTCCTACCCCTCTCGATTGACCCAGTCAGTCCGATGAGGAAGCCAGCGCTGTGATACAGGGGCAGGTTGATGTAGACGACGTCCTCTGACGTCACACCTGAGATGGCCTGGAGGAAGGACGCTCCCCAGACCCTCTCATGAGTGACCAGGGCTGCTTTGGGAAGGCCTTCACGGAAACAGGACAGTGGGTCAATAATAATAATAATAATAATAATAATAATACATTAGACTTATATAGCGCTTTCTAGACACTCAAAGACGCTTTACAAACTGAAAAGATTGAGTAGTAATAATAAAAAGACACAAAAAATAGATAAAAGAAAGTATAGGGGCCGAATTAAGGTAGTGCTGGGGACACATGGGAAGGGGAGGGGGAGAGGGACAATATATAACAATTTATGTCTGACAATATAATCACTCTCTCAAGCATACATTACATGTTGGACATTTAGCAGACATTTGTTATCCAAAGCGACTTACAACAAGTACATTTGTCAAAAGTAAGTGAATCATTTATACATCAGTCATCATAAAAAAGAACCATGCCAGGACCAGGGGTCATTGGCAGTCACAATGTCACACTGTCATAAGCATTGAGAGAACAGCCCATGTTCTCTCTAGTGATGTGGCTGTGGTTTGGGGCTGTGCATATAAACTTACCGGTGGTCCCAGAGGTGTATATGTACAGAGCTGGGGTCTTTATGGTGACATTGGACCTGAGGTCAGGCGACAGAGGCTTGTCTGAGGCCTCTGCTATCTTGTCTGAGATGGCGGTGATGCCCTCGGTGCTGCAGTCCTCTGCCAGGAGGTACACAGAGATCGCCTTCTCTCTCAACACAGGCAGGATCTCCTCCACCGCCTCCCGCATCTCTGCAAAGACAGATGGAGTTTAAATTAATACTTAAAAAAAAAAAAAAAGGATTAAATGCATTATGCAAGTATACTATGAAACTTTCCTCTAAGGCAAAAAAAGGACATTGAGTTCTAGATCTTTTTTTTTCTTTCTTTCTTTACACAAAACATATCTATTGTAACTCAAAAGACGGAATCTCTTACCTCCAGCCGCAATGAGCGCCTTGGCTCCGCAACACGAGATACAATGTAGCAGAGATTTGGACCTGATGTTGAAGTTGAGGAACGCTGCAGGACAGCCCAGCTTAGAGAGGCCCAGCCATGTCCATGCAAAGCAGGGCTCGTTCCCCAGGAACAGAGCCACAGTGTCCCCCTGCTTCAGGCAGGCGTGGGTCCTCAGTGCCCTGGCAACTTTGTTACTCTGCCGGTCCGCCTCGCTGTAAGAGTGCGCTTTGCCCTCGAAATGCACAAATGTTTTATTGGGATGTTTCTTCACTGCGTCCAGAAAGCAGTCCAGAATGCTGTAGAAGGGTTTTTTCTTTGTATATTTTGCTATTCTTATTCCACATCCAATAAGTCTTAACAAATAGGAGAAGTCTTGGCCAAAGTATGGAAATAACGTTTTCAAAATGATGGGTACAATTGCCAATCCGGCTAAAATAGTAACCCACAGATACATGTTGAAGGAGCAGGTTCTGGTCGCATTTGCCGCGGAGAATGTAAAGTTCTGACACGTTAGAGAAAAGGATCGCAAAGTTAAAGACGATAACATGCAGGACAAGTAGGCGGAGACCCGTTCATTCTGGTTCCTCCCCGTTTACAGGATCTTTCTGGTTGCCAGAGGTCGTTATGAAACCCACCCACAGACCCCCCTGCCCACCCCCGCATCTCACCAGTAGCCTACTGGTTCTAAAACTGTCTCCATCTATAGCACCAACTGAACACTATTTATTTTCAATTAGTAAATTTCATTTTATTGGCATGGGAAACTACAACACGTTTACATTGCCAAAGAAAGTGTGAAGATAAACAAATAATAATAATAATAATAATGTAGAGTATATTCTGACACATAACATCATGTTTGAGGGTGTTGTTCAAAAATATGCACATGGTGGTGGAAGGCGCACGCACACACACACACACACACACACACACACACACACACACACACACACACACACACACACACACACACACACACACACACACGCACGCACACGCACACGCACACACACACACTCCCTCCCCCCTCCCTACCTCCCCCCTTCCCTCCCTCCCCCCTTCCCTCCCTCCCTCCCTCCCTCCTCTCTCCCTCTCTCCCTCCCTCCCTCCCCCCCTCCCCCCTCTCTCCCTCCCTCTCTCCCTCCCTCCCTCTCTCCCTCTCTCCCTCTCTCTCTCCCTCTCTCCCTCTCTCCCTCTCTCTCCCTCTCTCTCTCCCTCTCTCCCTCTCTCCCTCTCTCCCTCTCTCCCTCCCTCCCTCCCTCCCTCTCTCCCTCTCTCCCTCCCTCCCTCTCTCCCTCCCTCCCCCCTCCCTCCCTCCCTCCCTCTCTCCATTGACAGAATGTGTGCAAAGCTCAAAGACATCGGACATGGCAACCACTAGGTACCTCAACCTTTACGAGAGGGCGTTCATGTGACCACACACTATTCCTTCGCGGATTGGGTAAGACTTGTGAAAGACTTTGCGCTTGAGTCTTGACTGAAATTACCAAATAATAGTGTAAAGAAAAAAGAGAAAAGAAGATACAGTGTGCCACTGGGTTAAAGGTCTTTGGGTGAGTATGACCCACTGATCTACTATCTACTATCTGCTATCTCTACCTCTCTAATCATATCGAAACAATCTATGCAAACGGGTTGTCTGTCATTGGTATGACCCTACGGTTAAGATCATAATTCCACTTGTTTTTATTCCCCAAAATAATGTACATATACAGATGAAAACCAATTTACAAATTTTTTTTTTTTAAATGTTTGTCATTTTCTAATGCTTTTATAATCATTCTATGCATGTATATGTTTTTATATTCACTTTATGTTCTTATTCCTGTTGTAAAGCACTTTGAGCTACATTTCTTGTATGAAAGGTGCTATATAAATAAAGCTTTACTTACTTACTTACTTACTAATGCACATACACAATTGATAGTATTATTGATTGATTGATCGACCAATCAATCACTATTGATTGATTGATCAATCAATCAATTCTCAATCAATCAATCAATCAATCTCAATCAAATAGTATTATAAAAATAAAAAATAAAAAATAAAAAAAAGACAGCAACAACTAATATCTAAAAGAGAGAAATAAAGGAAAGAATGGTAATGGAACCTCTCCAACTACATTGAGTAATTACACGTCACATGCCCTAAATGGGCCCCACTAGTGGTCCTCTGTGGCTCAGTTGGTAGAGCATGGTGCTAACAATGCTGAGGTTGTGGGTTTGATCATACATACTGAAACATGTATGCACTCACTGCAATGTAAGTTGCTTTGGTCAAAAGCGTCAGCTAAATGGTATATACGCTGCTGCTATCAAGGACAGACAGTTGACCATTGCAGTCAAAACAATTATAAATGATATCTCGCTAAATCTGTCACAATGACTGTAAATAACCCCATGAAAAGCTTATTATTTTAAGTTAATTAACCTGTCGTACATTTGTATATTTGTAACCTACTTATTACAGGGCCCATTTTGATATGTGATTCATATGTGATTCATATGTTATCGAATTGGATATCCGTGGCTTTTTTCGGAACTATGTATAGAGGCCTTTTGCCACCTACTAGATTCTGATTATTAAGCTTTAAGCCAATTTAAATAAATAAGCTTTTAATAAGCTTTAAGCCAATTTAATTAGCTATTGCTAAACTTGACAACAAGTTCCGTTATGATGAAGCTGTTGTCAGGTTTAGCAATAGCTCTTTAACATAAAGAAAGAAAAGGTTAATGGACCCGTATGTTCTTACGGTGGACTTTATTAGTTTATAGAACGTATTACATGTGGACAGTTTAATGATTGTACCAACATGCAAAAGGAAATAAATAAATGAGTAAAATACCAGCAGTAAGTTTTCAAGCCATTCATATACGGGGATCCGTTATAGTAAGAACTTCACCTCGCCAGCTAACCTGAATAGCCTACTTCTACGGAAGGAACGTTTCTATGGATTAAAAGGAATACTTTGACGGTTGAAAAGGATATGAACAGCATTGAGTTGACGGTGTGGTAAAGGGCGCAAAAAGGACTAAAGATGGAGGGAAACGATGCTACTTTGAGCGGCAAGGATAATGAAGAACAGGCGAAAATACAACAAAAGGTAATTCAAGAAGACAAAGAAATGCTCGAAGTAGAATCAGAACAAGAACTGTTAAAGGATGACGAACATGTTGATGCAGATCTGCCATTAGTCAGACATTCTGACACAGTGAAGGTGGCTGGTGTTGGTGGCTGAAGGCTGAAGTGAAGAGAGAGCGTGTCTGGGGGAGGGTCACACCCTTATACCCTCTGCTATGCAAAAATAGCTTCAAATAATGGTCCTATCACTTTGAGTGATGATCAAGGTGTGAAATTAGGGCTGGTCCCCAATCAGGTTCCATTTTTAAATACAGTCACTTAGGCTCCATTTTGAAACAACCACATACCACTAACCACTAACCCTAACCCTAGTCCCCCCCACAGCCAGGAGAATCTAAAGGCAAATTATACAGATCCATACATTCTATACAGGTTTTATGATTTATGTGTGTGTGTGCCAAAATATACCACAGAGACTGAATACAAGACGCTATTGGAGGAAAAGAAACAGAAAGAAAAAAAATTGAGCTATAGAGTAAGAACACAGGAGGGAATTAGAATAACACAAAGCCGAATTAAATCGACTGCAAGCTGAAAGGGATGTAAAGGCTGCCCACGCCAGACTTGAAGCATACAACAGAGAAGTGAAGGAGGAGTCTGAGGCCCAGTCCTCTCATGTCCCTCTGCCACTCAACTTCAGTTCCCCTGCAACAACGCACCCTCGCACGACTGTCTCTCCATCTCCTCCTATTGATGTATCTTGCATAGCACAAGCTGTTCATGACAGCATTGCTATTAACAGACTTCCCATGCCAGAGCCCACAGTGTTTAATGGTAATTGACTTTGTTGAGTGGAAGGCTTCATTTATGTCTCTTATAGATGGGAAGAACATTTCCACTGCTGACAAGCTGCACTACCTCAAGAGATATGTAGGTGGCTCAGCTCACAAATGCCTAGAAGGGACATTCTATCAAAGCGACAGCGAAGCTTACATTGATGCTTGGAGTAAGCTCGATCAGAGGTATGGCCAGCCATTCATCATTCAAAAGGCCTTCAGAAAAAAGTTATCCAACTGGCAAAAATACAGTCTAAAGACACTGAGGGTCTGAGGAACTTCTCAGATTACTTAAATGCCTGCCTGCACAGGCAACACTGCCACATGTAAAAGGCTTAAACATCCTAAATGACTGTGAGGAAAACCGACGGTTGATACGGAAGTTGCCAGAGTGGATAGCCTCGCGATGGAACTGACAAGTGACAGTGCGTCTCACAGAGGGAAAGGATTTCCCCAGCTTCAAGGAATTTGCCAAGTTCATATCCATGGAGGCTGAAACTGCCCGCAACCCAGTCACCTCATACCTTGCTCTCCATGCAGCTGAATCCTGTCAAGACAAGAGGAGCAGCAGAAACAAAGTCAGCGTTTTCAACACACAAACAGTGGTGGAAGACAACAAGCAGACAACAACAACAAAGGAAAGAGTCAAGCCCCCCTGCATGCCCTGGCAGGATATCAGTCACCAGCTTTGCAAATGTCCAGACTTCATGAAAAGCAACTGGAAAAACTGTGTTATGGATTTCTAAAACACACTTGTGACTCATGCAAAAGAAGACATCCCACCTGTCTCCACGACAACAGCTATGGAGAAAGGGCAAGAAGGGAGAATTCAGCGCAGCACAGTGAAACGGAACCAACACCTGCTCTGTCTCTCAACATCACCAGCCAAGGTCAGTCAGAAAGCAGCTCCATGATAGTGCCAGTGTGGGTGTCGAGCGTTAATAATCCATCCACAGAAAAGCTTGTGTATGCCCTGCTGGCCACACAAAGCGACACAACTTTCATCGAGCAAGATCTAAGTAAGGAACTCCAGCTGACCACTTGCCCAGTTAAATTGAAACTCACTACCATGATGGGTGAATATGGTCCTTAAAAGTGAAAGGACATCTGGCCTGCGTGTGAGAGGAGGATTCAACTCCACTGTGCACATCAATCTACCTCCTGCATACACCAAAGACTGCATACCTATGAACAGACAACACATACCAACGCAGGAAACGGCCAAGAGATGGCGTCATCTCACAGCAATTGCAGATGAAATACCCCCTCTCCTCAGTTGTGAAGTGGGGCTCCTGATAGGTTACAATTGTCCAAGAAGTTTTGTTCCCAGACGGGTCATAACAGGAACGGATGAGGAACCCTTTGCCATTCTCACATACTTAGGGTGGAGTATCGTTGGCTGTTCAGCACCTCACTCACAATTGTCAACCGGTCACTGTCACAGAGTCACCATGAAGGAGCTGCCTGAAATGACTCCAATGGATGCAATCAGAATCCTCGAAACGGATTTCAGAGACACTCAGTGAAATGACAAAACAGTCTCTCAAGAGGATTTGATCTTTCTGGACAAATTAAAGGAAAACAAAGACAAGCGAACACGGACACGACGAAATTCCCCTACCCTTCAGAGAGACCATGCTTACCTGACAACAAGCAGCTTGCTGCTGTGAGGCTCTCACCTGAAAAGGAAGCTCAATGCAAATGAAAGCTACAAAAATTACTATACCAACTACTTGACAATAGTGATAATCGACAGGGGTGACGTAGAGGAGGTATGTGCTGAAGGTACAAATGGAGAACAATGGTATATACCTCACCATGGTATTTATCATCCCAAAGCCTGGGAAGCTGAGAGTAGTGTTTGACTGCTCGGCAAAGTAGAAGGGAAGTAGCCTCAACGAACACCTTCTCCCAGGCCCAGACATGATAAACAATCTGACAGGTGTACTCATTAGTTTCCGGCAGCATCGCATTGCACTAAGGTGCGATTTTTTTCCATCAGTTTCATGTCTCAGAAAAGGACCGTGACTACCTACGCTTCCTGTGGTGGGAGAACGGCGACCTCAGCACCTCTCCCCATGAATATTGGATGAAGGTCTGAAGATCTGTTTGGAGCCGTATCTTCACCGGGGTGTGCAAATTATGGATTAAAGCAGCTCACCAAAGAAAACAGCTCGCCAACTCACACACCCTCTGGGGTCACAGTTCATTGCCAGAGACTTGTAGACGATGGCATCGCTAGTTGAGTCTGTTGAAAAGGCTATTCAAATAGCAAAGGGGGCTCGTGAGCTGTGTGCAGAGACGTCTACGCCTTCACAAATATGTGTCGAACAACTGTGCTGTTCTCCAGAGCATTCCCTCAACAGAACACGCCACAGACACCAAAGCAAAGAATCTCACGTTCAACGACACAGCCCTAGAGAGAGCATTGGGAATACACTGGAACGTTGAGAATGGCTGTTTCACCTTCAAGGTTACACCAAAGGACCAGACAGCAACACGGCGCGGCATCCTGTCATCTGTCGCCTCCGTATACGACCCGCTGGGCTTCGTAGCCCCATATGTCCTCAAAGGAAAGAGAATTCTCCAGGAAATGTGCCATCACGGAACAGGATGGGATGACCCAATTCCAGAGCCACTGAAGCCACGGTGGGAGAAATGGCAAGAGGACCTCGTCAACATAGAAAAGATACACGTAGCTCGCTGCTACCAGCCAGCTGCATTTGGAAATGTGATCAAAACGTTCTTGATGCTCGGCCTTCTCCCTCTCTGCTTGGAGACGTTCTCTTTCCATCCTTTCGAGTCTCTCTCCCACCTCTCTGGGCCGCAGCGGCTATCGAGGTTGCCAGCATCTCTAGCACCCTGACAGTTCCCCTCGAGGATGTCCGGACTGGGCGGCCTCCCGGTCTCCCTGTGCGCTCCGAGTCTCTCATCGGGGCTGTGACTTTCAACCAGTTCGGTCCAGTCGGGCTCAGTCCCCTAACGGCCCTTATGGCAGGGAGACACTTTTTTAACACAAGGAGGCTACTCAATATAAGTTTCTCTCCCTCCTGTAACACCCCCTAAGTCATAGTGACACTTGACGCAGAGAAGGCCTTCGATAGGGTGGAGTGGGCTTACCTATTACTTTATTCTTGATAAATTTGGTTTTGATTCACAATTTATTTTCTGGATTAAACTCCTATATGCCTCCCCATCTGCCTCTGTACACACTAATGGCATTCGATCTCCCCCATTCTCTCTTCAACATGGGACATGCCAAGGGTGCCCTCTTTCACCGATGCTGTTCAATATAGCCATTGAACCTCTCGCTATCTGGCTCAGAAACCACGATTGGATTGAGGGCATTACGCGTCACGACATGGTACATAAACTGTCTCTATACGCTGATGACCTTCTTCTTATGATCTCAAACCCTTTATCCTGTCTCTAGGTGGGCCTCCCTTCCCCTGTCTCTTGTGGGGCGCATCAAAGTTTCTTTACCTTTTTTACCAACACATCCCAGTGTGCATCAATAAAATATTTTTTCACTGATCTTGATCAGTGGTTGCATGCGTTCATCTGGAACAACAAGCCTGCGCATATTAGAAGGTTGTGTCTCCAACCCCCTAAATCAGAAGGGGGCCTGGCACTCCCCAACTTTTACCAATATTTCTGGGCCCACAGCGAGTTGTCATCTTCTGCTTCTTTACACTCTATAATGTGCTCTCAGCTTCCAGTTGCGACCCACAAAAAATGTGTAACCCAATTGTTGCTAGCACCATAAGCATTTGGCTCCAATTCAGGAAACAGCAAGGGTTACATAGAGCTCCGGTTCATGCCCCAATTTCATGTACTGATCCCGCCTTCCGTGTTTGGTCGAACAATGGTCTCGCGCCACTTAATGACCTGTATGAGGATGGAGTCTTTTCATCCTTTGAGTCCTTGTCAGTCAAATTCAACCTGCCCAACAGTCATCTCTTCCGTTTTTTCCAAACCAGGCACTTCATCCAAAAGCAATTTTCCAATTTTCCCAACCGCCCCCTAAAAACAACAATTGATACATTTCTCACACTCAAACCCGATCAAAAGCGCTTTTCAGTTTCAGTTCTCTATGGCCAGATTGCTTCCCTGAGTCTGGACCCTATGGTGCCTCAGAGAGCTCTGGGAGCGTGATCTAGATGGCAACATTTCCGATGACCAACGGAGCGACATTCTCAACCTAGTCCATATATCATCTTTCTGTGCTAGACATGGCCTACTCCAGTGCAAGGTGCTCCACAGAGCTGACTTTACCAATGCTAAGCTGGCTAAAATATTCCCAGGACAGAGTGATGCCTGTAACAGATGCAGCCAATCCCCAGCTGACCATCTCACATGTTCTGGACTTGCCCGAGGCTGGACACATTTTGGTCTGACATATTTGGAACCATTGAACAGGCCTTTAACACAAAGATAGACCCTAATCCTGCACTGTTCGGCCTTCCCCCATCTGAGAATATGCCTACTACTATGCGCTGTGTCATGCGCCACTGAGACCATTCATATTACTGCTCTTCTGCCATAACCCGTTGTCTTTTGCCTTAGACTACTTCACTGCATTTCCTTTTCCCAAAACCTTCAGAAACCGTTTTTTCTCACCAGGACAACAATGTTCACTATACTTTTCTTCCCGTATACCATATTCTTACAGATGGTGTTTTTATTTAAAATTGTATTATTATTTATTATTACAAAAATAAAATAATAATTAAAAAAACAAACTGTAAACAAGGACTCTTTACAGATCTTGAAGTGAATATGCATCTGTATTGTTTTTACTGATTATTACTGTTATTACTTCATGCCACTGACTGATTACGACTTATTTGCAATAAATAAAAAATAAATAAAAAAAAGAATCAAACTGATAAGCAGAATCGATAATGGAATCGGTATCAATAACATCTCATCAATACCCATCCTTAACTATATCCGATTTAGATTTAATTTTGGAGGTCCTAATTATTTATTGGACATCTTTTATAAGACAAGGATAGCGATTTTAAAAAATATATATATATTTAGCAAAAATGCCACGTATACCATTCACGTGAACATGATTAGGTTAGAGAAGCAAGCATGTCGACGTCGTAATACACATTTAAGAGCGCTTTTTTCAACTGTATCTAATTTATCTAATTTACAGGTGGGCGTGCAAATGTTAAGTAGAGGCCACAAGGTGGGAAAAACTGCATGCGTTCTCTTGGCCTTCTTCCTTCCAGGCTTAGCGCAGAGAACAGAATCATTCCAAGACAGAATTCTTGGTACAGAAGCCATGCATTGGTAGATTTAAATCGACGAGAGAACGACCAAACATTTGTTTCGGTTCATCCTTAAAACCTGCATTCTCTTTTCCATGACTGTACCAAAAAACAACATGAGATTTAGTGGCATGCATATTTAGCATGGGACGTTTATTTAATGTATATGCACAGCATAACTTATAAACTTATAAAATACTTTTAAATTAAAAACACACAACAAAATTAAAAACAATATGTTGAGATAAAATCTACGAATTAATACATTTTGGTGTAAAAAAAAAATAATAAGAAAAAAAACAAGGCACACAAGAACTGTAACATTCAGAAATTTGGTAAACACGTGAAACCAGGGTTGCATCAAGACAGATATCCTATTTATCATTCTGTAAGCACTCACTCACTGCACACACAGCCCTTCTGTAAATCAACCTACTGTAATTATTATAGTTTCACAAAAGAGTGGGGGATGAGACCTTCAAATATTCAACCCAACTGTTGTCTGTCTAGTTGTGGTGAGAGAATGGGCTATCAAACCCACTGTCCTGTTGACACAGCCGCAGCTCAGAAAACAGACTCTCAGTACACAATCTGTGCTGCCTGTCCCCTTCAGAGCCAGGGATGGGCCCCCTGTGCATATTCGCCTTCATACTGGGGAAGGTTAAGGCTTTAGTGTGAGACGGAGTATCCACTATCTCTTTGTAAACAGTCAGGTCAGAGTTGTCGGCCGTGAGGCTTCCGAAACCTCGCAGGTCATCTGTTGAGGGACCATCGAGGTAGAAGGGTTTGACCGCTCCCAGTTTCCTGCCAGGGTAGGAGGAGGAGGAGACTGCTGGGATTTGGCTGTCCACCTGATACAAGATACAAGATGTTTATTTGTCAATACATTTGTGAGAAATGTATCTAATTATATACATACCTACACAGGGTTCGACAGTAACGCTTGCCCGGAGCAAGTATCGGCGGGTTTGTTTGCGCGAGCTCGACGACGCTGCTAGATCCTGGATATTTTTACCTGTGTGCAGGAAGAACAACAGACGGCGCAGGCACCAGACCAGACTAGATGATCGTGGAGTGAAGATATTATCAAAGCGTTCGCGATGCGACGGGTGATCGACAGGCGCGTACACTTTGATAATCTGTCTGTTGTTCTTCCTGCACACAGGTAAAAATATCCAGGATCTAGCAGCGTCGGGCTCGCGCAAACAAACCTGGCGAATTTTTTACTTGCTCCGGGCAAGTGGGCAACCGTTACTGTCGAACCCTGCTACATAGTACATACAGACACATACCTGTGAGCCGTTGCTGACTGAACTCCAGTCACTCTGCCCTTCGTCTCTGACGGGAGGCTCCTGGATCAGGAAGGGTTTCCTCAGAGACTCTGAGGTGAAGTGGTCATCTGCTTGACCCGAGTCCACCCCCTGCAGGTACATCTCTCTACCCTGGTTCCTCAGGGTCACACGGCCTGCAGTTAAATCACGATAGTAACCGTCAACTGAGGATAGGGGATCTACCATCCTGTGTGACAGGAAATGTGCTGGAGGGACATTGGGTTGTTTTGACGCCGTGTCCTTTGAGGCTTTCTCCTTCTCACACGTTAGAGGATCCTGGTGGGGGGTTACGGGTTTACTGGTGGCCTTAACCCTGGCCCTCACTGCTCCAGTGGTTCTGTAAAGACTTCCTGTGTGTGTCTGGCTCTGGCTCCTCTCTTCCCCAGGCCTGGCCTCTGGGACAGGAGTTACAGGAAAGTGTTTTTGATTTGAGGCGGAACCTGAAGCCCCTCCTGGATGGCTGTCAGAGGCAGAGTCTGTCTTGGTTGATGGATCTGTTGATACAAGATCAATTTTAACAATTTTTTTTTAAAGTTGTGACTTAAAACATTTTTGTATGTCATAAACTAACCAGAAGGTTAACAAAGTTTGCCTGTGGATAGTTTCACCCAAAGGTTAACAAAGTTTCCCAGCTAAAAACGTACTTTAGCCTAATTAGCAACCGCTTCGACTCTGCTTTTGTAACGTTACTGCTGTGTCTAAAATAACAACTGTAAACAGTTATTCTGCAGTTCCTGACGTATGGAGTTTCACAGCGTATCCATTTGAATATAACAACATACTCTGTAAGCTGTGGCTCCTCCCTGACCTCCTCTTGGTGGGGGTCTCCAACACTCTGGCCATGGCAGCCAATCGGCTGGCTGCATTCATGATCTTCTTCTCCGCTCTGAGGGAGAGAAGGAAGGACAGGACGAACCGTTAGGCCTGGTGTAACAGACCAGAGAAGGATGAACCGAGGGAGGACTCGTTTTATTTGATTTATTTATATGCCATTTAGCTGACGGTTTTATCCAAAGCGACTTACATTGCCATGACTGCATACATTTTTAAGTATATATATGGTCCCAGCGGGAAATTAACCCCCAGCTTAAGTGTTGTTAGCGCTTTGCTCTACCAGCTGAGCCCCAGAGGCCTCTGCATACATGTTTCAGTGTACACGGTCCCAGCGGGAACCGAACCCGAAGCCTAAGCATCGTCAGCGCCTTGCTCTACCAGCTGAGCCCCAGAGGCCTCTCACCCTGTGGCCTGCCCCTCCTCCTCCTCCTGCAGACAGGTCAGGTAGTCTCACCCTGTGGCCTGCCCCTCCTCCTCCTCCAGCAGACAGGTCAGGTAGTCTCACCCTGCGGCCTGCCCCCCCTCCTCCTCCTGCAGACAGGTCAGGTAGTCTCACCCTGCGGCCTGCCCCCCCTCCTCCTCCTGCAGACAGGTCAGGTAGTCTCACCCTGAGGCCTGCCCCCCCTCCTCCTCCAGCAGACAGGTCAGGTAGTCTCACCCTGAGGCCTGCCCCCCCTCCTCCTCCTGCAGACAGGTCA
Organism: Nansenia antarctica; assembly: GCF_963989245.1. NCBI lineage: Eukaryota > Metazoa > Chordata > Actinopteri > Argentiniformes > Microstomatidae > Nansenia > Nansenia antarctica. The sequence continues at coordinate 1,977,611 of NC_137684.1, forward strand.
GGTAGTCTCACCCTGTGGCCTGCCCCTCCTCCTCCTCCAGCAGACAGGTCAGGTAGTCTCACCCTGAGGCCTGCCCCCCCTCCTCCTGCAGACAGGTCAGGTAGTCTCACCCTGTGGCCTGCCCCCCCTCCTCCTCCAGCAGACAGGTCAGGTAGTCTCACCCTGTGGCCTGCCCCCCCTCCTCCTGCAGACAGGTCAGGTAGTCTCACCCTGTGGCCTGCCCCTCCTCCTCCTCCAGCAGACAGGTCAGGTAGTCTCACCCTGTGGCCTGCCCCTCCTCCTCCTCCTGCAGACAGGTCAGGTAGTCTCACCCTGTGGCCTGCCCCCCCTCCTCCTCCAGCAGACAGGTCAGGTAGTCTCACCCTGCGGCCTGCCCCCCCTCCTCCTCCTGCAGACAGGTCAGGTAGTCTCACCCTGTGGCCTGCCCCTCCTCCTCCTGCAGACAGGTCAGGTAGTCTCACCCTGTGGCCTGCCCCCCCTCCTCCTCCTGCAGACAGGTCAGGTAGTCTCACCCTGTGGCCTGCCCCTCCTCCTCCTCCAGCAGACAGGTCAGGTAGTCTCACCCTGTGGCCCGCCCCCCCTCCTCCAGCAGACAGGTCAGGTAGTCTCACCCTGAGGCCTGCCCCCCCTCCTCCAGCAGACAGGTCAGGTAGTCTCACCCTGTGGCCTGCCCCCCCTCCTCCAGCAGACAGGTCAGGTAGTCTCACCCTGTGGCCTGCCCCCCCTCCTCCTGCAGACAGGTCAGGTAGTCTCACCCTGTGGCCTGCCCCCCCTCCTCCTCCAGCAGACAGGTCAGGTAGTCTCACCCTGTGGCCTGCCCCCCCTCCTCCTCCAGCAGACAGGTCAGGTAGTCTCACCCTGTGGCCTGCCCCCCCTCCTCCTCCAGCAGACAGGTCAGGTAGTCTCACCCTGTGGCCTGCCCCCCCTCCTCCAGCAGACAGGTCAGGTAGTCTCACCCTGTGGCCTGCCCCTCCTCCTCCTCCAGCAGACAGGTCAGGTAGTCTCACCCTGAGGCCTGCCCCTCCTCCTCCAGCAGACAGGTCAGGTAGTCTCACCCTGTGGCCTGCCCCCCCTCCTCCTGCAGACAGGTCAGGTAGTCTCACCCCGTGGCCTGCCCCTCCTCCTCCTCCTGCAGACAGGTCAGGTAGTCTCACCCTGTGGCCTGCCCCCCCTCCTCCAGGAGCTCCTGCAGACAGGTCAGGTAGTAGCGGCGCATCTTCCTGGCGGTGTCCTGCCTCTCTCGGAGCACCTCCACGCGGATCACCTCCCCCGCCCGCTCCTTACTCTCCTGGAGGTAGCGCAGCATGTCTCCTGTCAAACGATCAGTTACTTTTACTTAACATTACATGTTTGGCATTTAGCAGACGCCTTCATCCAATGCGGCTTACTTAGACAAATGTATTCGTTGTAAATTAATAATCTAAGAAAAAGTAATCTATGCTATAACCAGCGGCCATTAGCAGTTCATTAGCAGTTACCATGCTAGAAGAAGGAAGAATTACTTTTAATTTATAGTAGAGAAACTGAACGAGGATGCGTGTGCAGCACGGTCCACATTTTAGCTAAAGCAACAGCAGGGCTTTTACAGGTGTTAGGGATCATCATAGGTGGCTATCCTGACATCCTAAAAGTTTTGTAAATAAAAATAATAATAATCCCAGATAATCTTTGTTTGTGTGTTAACTTCAGTCCCTCAGGCCTGCGTTAGGTGTACAGGTCACATGTTGTCATGGTGACTAACCTCTGATCTTTTCAACAGTGTTCATGTATTGCTCCTTCATCTCTTCAAGGCCAGCCTGATGATGAAGATGGTGCGAATCACCCGAAGCTCTGCGGTAAAGAGTTGATTCATTTGTTACAACACGGGTGTAGTCACACTTCAATAGTCATTATTAGTTTAATTCGCCTTGAAATGTTTACGTAGTGGCACGGCCAAGTTCCCAGCGTGGCGCAGTGCCACTCTCGCATTCTTTCGGGAGACCGCCGCTGATCTGTCGGGAGTCATCAGCGCCAAGTATTTCAAAAACCTTTAATCTGGATCCAAATTATGATTGTTTTTTGGCCACGGAGGATCAGGTTGAACTGGCAGCTTTCCACACTACTACTGGAAGATCAGCCAGATGATCTGATCCTGTATAGCAAAAACAAATACTTCTGAACCACATTAAAGGTTTTGAAATACCAGTCCCCCCGAGCAGAGTGAACCACGTCATAGTGGACGTCGAGTTAGCGCACCTGGATGATTCTTTGGAAGACGATCTTTTCACTTCCTCAAGTTTCAGTAGGTTGTTCTCCGTCTCCTTTCGTAAGGCCTCCTCATGCTCATCTAAAATGCCAAAGAGGGGGGCGGGGCAAGGATGCAAAAATTAATCTCACTCAAACTCTGCCGGTAGCTCCTCAGCACTGTAGCGATGCGGTCTAGCACGCGCCAAGATGTGAGACAAGGTCGGCCAGGCTACCTCTGAGCCGCTGCGTGCCGGCCGCGTTGTCTCTGACGGTGTGCTGCAGCTGGCGGCAGGCCTTCTCCAGGTGTCTCTGCAGGTCCTGGCTCCTCTTCTGCAGCTTGCCCACCGCCTCTGCACACTGCTTACCGCAGCGCGCCTCCTCTCGCCTCTGTGCAACAGAGGCTGAAACACGGGTGTGAATAACAAGAGTGTTACTCCCTATACAACAGGTTTACATTTGACATTTTTGGCATTTAGCAGACGCCTTATTCCAAAGCGACTTACGATCGATACATTTGACTAAGCGAGTGAATCGTCGATCCACCAGTCGTAGCAGGAAGAGTAATCCAGCTCAGGCCCGGGGCCATTGATAGAAGGAAAAGCCTTCTTCTATCACCTTCTTCTAAACCTAGCCTTTTTTTATTATTAAAGAAAATGATGAAATGCACTAATCATTAAATCATTTGTATTATTAATAATATGAAATGTACTTTAAACCCTGTTTTAACAATCCCCGATACATACACAAATAGAAACAGGTATAGAACAGATGATGCTTAAATGTAAGCTGACATACTGTGGATCAGGTTGATGTCTTTCTCGTGGCGTTCCTGGGTTTCTTTCAGCACACGAGCGAGCCTGTCTTCACCGGTCTGAGGGGGGAGAAGCACCTCCATAAATACAGTGTCAGATTAGGGACATTTCAGAGTGCAGATAGTGTTTATCTGAGGGAGGACTATTAATGGTGATTCAGTACAGCATACCAACACAGCGGTACAGCCTCATGTTAAGGTTCTAAAGTCTGGAACAGCTTAGAGCCAGGCCCCAATTAGGGTTAACAAACAGTGAACAACAATGAACTTCAAGTGACCCAGGCGGCCAGGGTCAGCCTCCCACCTCACCCACCTTCTTCCATTCCCTCTTGGCCTTGGCTACCGCTTTAGCCAGCATGTCTTTGCATGTTGATTGGACGACATGTCTGATGGTGCCCTCCGGGGCGGCGCTCCTCCCCTCCCCGCCGCTCTGCTGCTCCGCGGGGGCGCTCTCCCTGAGGAGCAGGGCCTGGACCTCCGCTAGTCCCGCCTGCAGCTCGGCCAGCGCCTCCTCCCTGCCCTGCTGCCTCTGGGCTCGGCCCTGGCCCTCCTGCAGGCCCCTCAGCTCCTCCTCCCTGGCCCTCAGGGCCCCCTGCAGCTCAGCCTCCTTCTGCAGGGTCAGCTCCTCCCTGTGGCGGGCCGCCTCCTCCCTGGCCTGCTGCAGCGTCTGCTCCAGCTGGCTGCGGTGTTCCTGCTGGTGGCGTGTCTGGATGGAGGAGACCTCCTGCTGCTTGTCCCTGTTCCAGCCTGCCCGGGCCACGGCCAGCTCTGCCTTCAGCAGGGCCGCCTGCTCCTCCCTCGCGCGCTGCAGCTGGCTCTGCAGAGACACCACCTCCCCCTGGAGCTCCTCTACCTTCTGGGCTCCTTCACCCTGCTCCTCCTGCTCCTGCAGCTGGGCTCTGCGGTGTCTCTCCTGCCACCGGTCCTCCGCCACCCTCAGGGCCAGGGAGAGCTGTGACACATTCAGACAAATGTTATCTTATAACAATCTGCTTTAGATTCAAGCAACGCGGGTCACTGTGGTCCTCTGTGGCTCAGTTGGTAGAGCATGACGCTAACAACACTTGGGTTATAATCTATCTATAATCTATCATCTGTAGCACTTTGAGATTTCTTTATGTAAAGTGCACTACAAATAAAATGTATTAGTATTATTATTATTATTATTTAGGTTGGGAGGGGGTTGATTCCCGCTGGGACCGTATATACTGAAAAATGTATGTACTGTATGTATGCACTCACTGCAATATTAGTCGCTTTGGATACAAGCGTCAGCTAAATGGCATATGTCACTACTTTTTATTTGAACACTGGAACGGAGTCCATCAATGAAATAATTGAGTTAAAAGTGGGAAAAAAGTGACTGTATAAGCTACCTGCTCTTCGACATGTTGGTCTTGCTGTTCCTCCCACTTCTCCTGCTCTGTTTGGAGACAGGTTTGGTACTCTGGGAGAGAGGTCATGTCCTCAAGCCAGCGGCCGTAAGCCCTGGTTACTGCACCTTCAACCTGACAGAGAGAAACAAGCACAATGAGTCCCACAGCGCCAACGACACATCCCAAAATGGACATGTGGGGACGACGGGACATCACACAGGGGACATATAAACAGGAAACAAATGCCCCCTAACCTGTTTGGCCATGTCCCCCAGGTGTTTCTCCTGAAGCTCTCTCTGCACCCGTCTGCCGGCCTCCTCCACCGCCCTGCGCTGGGCCGTGTCGGCCTCCTGCTGCAGGCAGAGTCTCTGAGCGCCCAGCCTGGCGTCCAGCTCCTCCCTGCTGACGGCCTCAGGGCCGCCGGTCTCCGCGGGGTCTGTCTGAGAGGCCTCCTCCAGGGTCTGGGTGTGGGTCCGTCTCCTGGCCTCCTCCACTGCCGCCTGCAGCCTCTGAGCCCAGGCCCGCTCCGTCTACATAGAAGGGGGGGAAAGTCGTCAGTCGTCCATAAGGGGGCAGTACTGAGCTGACGTACTCCAGACAAACAGGAGAGCAGCTGGGAGGAGGCGCACACAGACACAGACACACAGACAGAGACACACACGCACACACACACACACACACACACACACACACACACACACAGACACACCACACACCACACACTACACACACACCACACACCACACACCACACACGCCTCTCTTACCTTCTGCTGCTCTTCCTGCCATGCTGCCTGGGCCACGGCCAGCCGGGAGAGGACTTGCTGCTGGACCTCCGTCTCCGTCTCTGAGGAGCTCAGAGCTCTGAGGCTGGTCACCGCTGCCAGGTGCTGGGCCTCCAGGGCTGTCCTGAGGCTGGTCACTGCTGCCAGGTGCTGGGCCTCCAGGGCTGTCCTGAGGCTGGTCACCTCTGCCAGGTGCTGGGCCTCCAGGGCTGTCCTCAGCTGCTCCAGGGCCGTCCTGCCCTCCTCTCGTACCCTCAGCTGAGAACGACGTAACACAACCAATCACAACCCTATCCTCCAGGACTTTGGACTCCTTCAAGCCAGGAGAGCCATAGCACTATGCTGGAAGAGTATGGACGCTCCATCATTGAGAATGTGGAAGAGGGGGGCTCTTGGAGTGTATCGGTCTAGAAAGACTAACCTACATTATTAAAGGCAAGCGGAAAGACTTTGATAAGCTGTGGGAACCATAGAAGAACATGTAGGATAGAATATTTTATACAAAGTGGAGGAGGCAGTTTTGTTTTTGTTTTGTTTTTATTCAATCCAATATTGATGCAGGTTGTGTGTGTCTATGTTTGTGATCTTTGTTATTGTATGTTTCTCTTTCTTTGTTTTTTGTTGTTTTTTCTTTGGTGTTGGTATATGAAAATGATAATTAAAATATTGTGAAAAAAAAATAAAACCCTATCCTCCGACCCCGCGTCATCTCGGAGAGGTAGCACGGGCACATAAGTGGCGTAGCACACTAAGGCGCGTGCCATATCATCGCAAGATCCCCAAAAAATAAAGAAAGAGAAGAAAAAAAGATGTAGCACAACACACCTCATTCTCTGCCATCTCCGCCTCCTTCTCTGTTCTGCTCCGCAGGTGTTGGTCCAGCCTGTCCTTCTCCTTGCAGACAGAGATGTAACACTCCTGCACCGCTAGCATCTCCTCGTTCACCTCAGACAGTTTGGCCCTGCGGAGAGAACCAGGGATGTCACTCCACATAGGGGAATACGAGAGAGAGCTTCAGGATCGTTATATTTGAGATAGCCCAGCAATGTCTCCCATACATAGATGAGACTGTGGTGGGCCGCCGTAGTCCAATAAGTCCCATCATAGTCTCATAACGAACCAAAAGTATATTTTAGTGCTGTTTTATTTTTATTAAATTTTTTAAAATAAAATATGTGGTTCACCCGCCAGTCTCACAAAATCCTGTGGGAAACACTGTCCGAGTACAGGGTTCCTACAAGTTACATTTAAGACCTTTTCAAAGACAAAGACAATTCAAAGACCTCTAGAATTTAAGACCTTTTCAAAGTCAAAGACAATTCAAAGACCTCTAGAATTTAAGACCTTTTCAAAGTCAAAGACAATTCAAAGACCTCTAGAATTGTAGACCTAATCGCGCCGACTTATGGTACCTTTTTGTCATCCTCGAGGTGATGAAATTAGGGATTTCACTGCCATACAGACAAAAAAAGGAAGCGAATTGGCATTTTTTTGGTTCCAGCTTATTCATTTCCGGGTAAATAGAGGTCGGACTGATTTCCTTGCAGGATCTAATTTTTAAGACCTAATAACTGAAATTTGGGAGCTTTTTAGGCCTTATAATTAATTAAATTGGATTGCTGGATTTTAGACTTACAGCTTTTTAAGACAGCTTAAAAATTATTATTAAAACAATTATTAAGACCAGCGCGGGAACCCTGATTGTCAGAGTGTGGCTCCTTCTTACTGTAGCTGCTGGATGTGCAGCTGGTGCTCAGCGGTGAGCGTCTCTGTGAGCTCCGTGTGCTCCAGGGTCAGCTGGGCACGGACCCGGTTCACCACGTCATCCCTGAACTGCTGCTGGGTCCTCTCAGACCTGGACGACACATCAGAGACACACACTCCTCGTCAGGACACAGAGACGCCATACAACGCTGACCGACCACACACACGCACACACACACACACACACAAACACACAAACGCATCCACACAGACCTTCTACGGCTACCCACCTCTGAGCAGCCTCCTGCTTCTCCTGGTCCAGCTCCTGGATCATCTCCCTCATCTTCTTGCACAGCTCGGAGTTGGCAGACCTGACTTTCTCCTCGCCCAGTTTCAGCTCCTTGTTCCTCTCTTCTAGTGTCTGGATTGGGAACAGATGGGGGGAACAAAAAAGAAGTGCTTTTTACATAAACAACAAAGTGCTTCACAACAAGAACGATACAAAACATTCTAAACAATAAATACAATACAAACAATATTAACTAACACCGAACCAGACCCCCAGAAAGCCAGACCTGGATTGGGTAACGGGTGCTCAGTTAACAGGAAAGCAGATGAGACTATTGATCACATGATGAAGCTAACCCAGGCCAGCGACCCACCTCAACACGGTCCTGTAGACGCTGGTTGTCCTCCTGCAGCCTCAGCAGCTCTTTGTGTGAAGGTGCAGGCGTGTTGGACGTGTCCGGAAGCTTCTCCTGACTGTTCCTCCTGACCTGCAGGACGTAAAGAGAGAAGAAACACACAGGTTCAGCATGGGTAAGTGTAATAACATAGTAATTCTTCCTTCTTCTAGCATCGTGACTACCAATGGCACCTGGTATAGATTGTTTCTTATGATGACTGATGTATAGATGATTGACTTACTTTAGACAAATGGATCAGAGTGGTATTAGAAGTGGTGGTGGTGCCAATGAAGTGGTACACTTTCTATAGGTGTACATTATACACATTATACCAACAGAGCATGTTGCCAGGCAACCCCGGGGGGGGGGGGGTCTACTGTACAGGTGTGTGTTGGGCTGTACCATGTGTACTGTACAGGTGTGTGTTGGGCTGTACCATGGCGTCTCTGTCCAGCTGGGTCTGCAGCTCGTCCACGCGGCCCTGGGAGAGGCTCAGCTCCTCCTGCAGCTGGCTGATCCTCAGCCTCTTCCCCTTCAGACTGGCCAGGCAGCGCTGCAGCTCCGCCCTCAGCTCCCTCAGCACCTCCTCCTTGGGCAGCTTGGGGTCAGACAGATCCGCCAGCAGGGTGCTGCAAACCAACAAAAATGTCATATATAAAATCAGGGTTCCCACACCTTCTGAAACATCAAATTCAAGCACCTTTCAAGGACTTTCAAGACTCAATTCCCTCAAATTCAAGGACCCAACACGGCATAGTTTGAGACAGAACTAGTTGACGAGCTAAGTAAAAAAAAATTGTTTGTTTTGTTGTTTTTGAGAGAGACAGAGAGGGGAATTCAAGCACTATTTTCAAAAACTTTTAAGACCTTGATTTGTTTTTCTCAAATTCACAAACTTTCAAGGATTTCAAGGACCCGTGGAAACCCTGGGAGTACCAGACATCGAAATGCAATACAGCATCTAACCAAAAGTGCAAATAGTGATCTAAAATGTTATATAAAAAAATAAATAGATGAAAAGTACAGTAGTTAGAGGTATATACAGTTATGAGCTATGTAGGCTACTGACACTTCAAACTCATCAGTGTTATAGTAGGGGTGCAACGCTGAAAGGTGTTGGCGGCAGTGTGTGGCCGTGAGTTTGTGTGCGTGAGTGTGCATGTGTGTGTCCGTGTGTCTGTATGTATGCGTGTGTGTGTGTGTGTGTGTGTCTGTATGTGTGTGTGTGTGTGTGTCTGTGTATGTGTCTGTATGTGTGTCCGTGTGTGTGTCTGTGTCTGTATGTGTCCGTGTGTGTGTGTCTGTGTCTGTGTGTTCCCCGTGTCTGTATGTGTGTGTGTGTGTATGTGTGTGTGTGTGTGTCTGTGTGTGTGTCCATGTCTGTATGTGTGTGTGTGTGTGTGTCTGTGTGTGTGTGTGTGTGTCCATGTCTGTGTGTGCGTGAGTGTGCATGTGTGTGTCCGTGTCTGTATGTGTGTGTGTGTGTGTGTGTGTCCGTGTGTCCGTCAGTGTGTGTGTCCGTGTGTCTGTGTCTGTGTGTTCCCCGTGTCTGTATGTGTGTGTGTGTGTCTGTATGTGTCCGTGTCTGTCTGTGTGTGTCCGTGTGTGTGTCTGTGTCTGTATGTGTCCGTGTCTGTCCGTGTGTGTCCGTGTGTGTGTCTGTATGTGTGTGTCACTGCGTACCCGTGGAGCCGTCCCTTCTTCCAGTTGACCTTCTTGATGCCCAGGTCCATGTAGGAGTCAGACAGCTGGTTCTCCCAGTCCCCGTTCACGTCTGGCGTGATGACGCCATGCTTCACTGCTGACTCATACAGGGTGATCTGCTCCTTCAGGTCCTTCACGTCCTCCTGCACACATCAGGAGGGAGGGAGGGGTTATGGTGCTGCTGCAATGTCGCCGCACCAAAGCCCACGAATTCTACTCTCTTATACTTGTATAATGGGATATAACAATAAACGTTATTCTGATTAGCATCACACCTTGTTAAAATCCTCTCCTAACAACTCCTCTGTGGCTCAGTTGGTAGAGCATGGAGCTAACAACTCTTAGGTTGTGGGTTTGATTCCCACTGGGACCATAACAAAAACACGTATGCACTCACTGCAGTGTCAAATGTCAGCTAAACGGCATATCAGGACTCTGCATGGAAACATATTATTAAATGGCAATTTCAAAACGGCATAAAAAATGTCCCTAACCTGCAAGGCTTTGTTCATGTTCTCGTTCATGGTCCTGGCAGATTGGACTTGCTGCAGCTTGACCTGCATCTGGTTCATCTCCTGGACTGACCCTGGGAAACACAACAGGAGAAAACAGAGCCTCAGCATGGGTCAGAGTGGTGTATTACTGGTGGTGGTGGTGGTGCCAATGAAGGGGGACATTTCCTATAGGCCAACGCCAACATTTTGTTTACAGTATAATATTGGAGCTTGTAATGGAGCATGTTGCTAGGCAACCTATTGTTAGCCCAATGAAAATCAGGACGTTGAACCAGGAAGCTCTACGGAACTATTTGAAGCCACTCATCTAATATACCACTCTGAGCATGAGCAAGACTGGACTACACTGTAAGACTGTAAGACTGACTACACTGTAAGACTGTAAGACTGTAAGACTGACTACACTGTAAGACTGTAAGATGACTACACTGTAAGACTGACTACACTGTAAGACTGTAAGATGACTACACTGTAAGACTGACTACACTGTAAGACGGTAAGACTGGACTACACTGTAAGACTAAGACTGGACTACTGTACACTGTAAGACTGACTACACTGTAAGACTGGACTACACTGTAAGACTGTAAGACTGACTACACTGTAAGCATTTGTATTCAACCAGTCTCACCACTCAATCACGTTCTCATTTCACCAGCTTTTCATTTGCACCGTTGCCAAGGCAGCAGCAGGTTAAAACGACATCAATAGGACATAAACAAGCAAATCCCCAAGGTGGCGACACAGTCCACGAGCACAAACGCGCGGCCCACCTGTCTGGAGCAGTTTGGCACACTGCTGCTGGCTCTCGTCCAGGCGCTGGGTGAGGGCGTTGATGACGCCGGCCCGCTCCACCTGCTCCTCCTCCCTCTGACGCTCCAGACGCTTCACCTGCTCCCGCAGCCTCTGGCCATCCTCCCCCTGCCGGACAACAAGTCTAATTTAAGACCTTTTAAGACCTTTTTTTAGACCTCTTTGGATAGAGTTTTAGACCTGTTCGCGACACCATGTGATAGCTTTTTGTCATCCTCGAGGTGATGGAATTAGGGATTTCACTGCCATACAGACAAAAAAGGAAGCGGATTGGCATTTTCTTTGGTTCTAGCTTGATTCATTTCCGCGTAAATAGATGTGGTCGGATTGATTTCCTTGCAGGATCACCTCGTTTTTAGACCGAATAACTGAAATGTGGGACCTTTTTAGGCCTTATAAATCGGCTTTACAGCTTTTTAAGACCAGCGCGGGAACCCTGAAGATAGTAACTTGCTTTAAATCTAGGTATAATATTTAATAAAGAGAATGGTCTTTCATAACTCGAGATGGACCCAGCCCACTGAAGGTAGACCGAAGGCACCACTCACACAAAACACATCTCTCATAGAATAAAACACTGATTGGAGTCCATAATGCATTCCATAAATGTTGGAACAAGGTCTTCATTTCACACTGTACACTGGGTCAACATAGTCACAGCATTGATAACCAGTCTGCATTCCATCACTGTCCATGAACATAAGGCCCTGGAGCAGGACCCTGCGCTCATGGACAGGTCCGGACCAGACTCCCAACAATGCCATACATGTGAAACATCCATTAGAGCCGCACAGCCACGGTCACAACACTCACACCCTCAACTCCAGCACGTTTTTAGCAAGACGCAAGTGAAAATGTTACTTATAGGTTCTTCCCTGGCATTTAATAAGGATAGTGATTCCGGTATTGGACGGTATTGGAAAGTTAACCCAGCTAACGTGATGACTAGGGAAGGCAGAAATCGCAGGAATTTGTCATTGGATTGTATTGGAACAGAACACACACATGTTTGTTAACCCTCTCCCCCTCCCTTTCCCATGTGTCCCCAGCACTACCTTAATTAGGCCCCTATACTGTCTTTTATTTATTTGTTATCTTTTTATTATTACTATTCGATCTTTTCAGTTTGTAAAGGGTCTTTGAGTGTCTACAAAAGCACTATATAAGTCTAATGTATTATTATCATTATTATTATTATTATTATTATTTGATACCGTTCCTCATTCCGTTAATTGTGTAACAATGAGCCCGTCCTCCGATTTCGACTCCTTTCGAGCCTCTCCACTAATCCCATTGGTTATAATCTCATTCTAGATGCACTAGAGTGAGTGTTTAGCAGACTGACCTGCTCCTCCAGGGCCTGGGTGCAGGCGTCCATCTCCTGCTGCAGGGTGAGGACCTTGGCCTCGTGCTTCTCCCTCATGGCGGTCAGGTCTCTGTCGTGCTTCTCTCGTGACCTGGACAGGGTCTCGGAGCGGCAGAGCTCCACCATCTGCTGCTTGATGCAGTCCACCTCTGCATCCGACACCTTCTGTTGCTTCAAGTGCTACACACACAGACAGACACAGACAGACACAGACACACAGACACAGACACAGACAGACACACAGACACAGACAGAGACACAGAGACACAGACACAGAGACACAGACACACAGACACAGACACAGACACAGACACACAGACACAGACACAGACAGACACACAGACACACACACAGACACAGAGACACAGACACAGACACAGAGACACAGAGACACAGAGACACACAGACACAGACACAGACACAGACACACTTTACCATTGACTCTTGTAGCTAAACAGCCTGTTACAGTCAGTGTAGCCAGTCTAGACAGTTGATGCTGCCAGTCTTGAGTCTGATGGACATGGCTGTCTAATCTAAACGACCAGACCACTCACTTCATGGTCTCTTTCAGTCAGTGCCTGAACCTGCAGCTCCAGGGACTTCATGTTGCTTAGCAGTTGAACCTCTCTCCCCTTGGCCTCCTCAAGCACTCGACTGGACTCCTTCAGTGTCACCGCCAGACCCTCCTTCTCATCTGACAATGAAATAAAACAGATGAGGATATACTCGTGAGGGGGTCAATGGAACGGGTGTGTATCCTATGAGCATTGGAATACGGTTTTGAGCAACGTACCTTTGACGATTGCAAACTGATGCTCAAGGTATCTCATATTGCGCCTCGAGTCCTCAAGCTTGCACTCCAAGTCTTCAATTTGTCTCAGCTGGGCCTTGTTCAAAATCTGCTGCTGGGCAAGCTGCTGGCTGTCTTTGGAATCTGAAACATGAATTCGTGAATATTTAAATGTGTCTGAATCTAAAATGTAATACAAAAGTAAGCCCTGTTCAGAACTGTCAATCAATCTACTTGAACATCAAGTCAATCTACTCCAACCTCACCAAAGACAACATGAGAAGACTCACTTTGCGCTGAGTCCAGGAAGTCTCTCTGCAACTGATCAAATTGGCCGTTCTGGTGGACGGCCTCCGGGTTGAACATCACCGGCTGCGTGGCAGGTTGGTATGGGCTGCAGTTGGTCTTGTAATGATCCACCTGTCTGTCCCCTGAACCCCCACTGTCAAATTTCTACAGGAGGAAAATGACAATGAGATCCTATATGGAATCAATACACAATGAAAGTCACAAACTGCTAAATTTTAACAAAACTGGTATCATTCGTCATCATATTTGGAAACGGGTGTCACCAGACCATAACGTCATCGTTATAACATACCATAACGTCATTGTTATGATTGCTGGCAAAAAAGAGTCAGCAGATAATTAAGTTACTTCCAGTAAATGGTTAAATTGACCTCACCTCCAGGCTTAAACCATGGCCCAAAATTACGAGTGTCTCCGGTTATGTTAACATTCTGCAGTTTGTGATGTACAGCCTTTCATAGCGTAGAGAGTAAATTTACCGTATTGTTGTGATAATTCAGCTGGCGGTGGCCGAATTTCAATTCAACATTACTGACAAAAGTCACATTAGGTTACTTAAGCATAACATAACCATAAAAAAACAAACATGTCATGGTGATGGTGATGTTTAATCTAAAACACAAAGATAAACCTCACTCACTTGAAATGGTTTTCTGGTGTTGTTTTGATCACCGTAGTTGTCCTCGTTCCTGTGTCCCCCCCCTCCTTGGTGGTACTCCCCCCCGGGGTTGATGTCTCCGTGTGGGTATGGTTCATGCTCATAGCCCTGTTCAGTGGAGAAATCATTGCTGGCCGCAGACATATCCGTACCCACGGTGGTGTACGCGTAGCCCCCTTGGTTGTACTGGTACTCCTGGCCTGGCTGGTTCCAGGTGTGGGGGAGAGGCTGCCCCTGCTGAGGGTGACTGGCGTGACCACTGACCTGCTCAGCCCCGTCCTCATAGGGGTAGTCACCATGGTAGGAGCCTTGGTCATAATTATCTTCATAGTTCTACAAAGATATAAAAAAAGATTCAATTAATTCCTTTCATCCATTGATTGGCACTCTTAATGTGAGACCTAGACGTGCAGACATAACATCAAACATTATATCTCGGGGGCGCATAGGTGGCGTAGTGGATTAAGCGTTGACCATGTACCGCAGGGCTCCCGGTTCGATTCCAGCCGCGGACATATCCTGCATGTCATCCCTTCTCTCTCTCTCACCCATCCTTCCTGTCATAATCTCTACTATATCTGTCATTAAAAATAGACTGCCCCACTCAGAAAAAATAATAATATATATATATATATATATATATATATATATATATATATCTCAAACGCACTACAAATAGAGCAAATAAAATGATCTCTGACCCCTCCCACCCTGCTCACCACCTGTTTCAACTGTTGCCCTCTGGACGGCACTACAGATCCCTGTCCACCAAAACATCCCCTTTCAAAAACAGTTTTTTCCCCTCTGCTATAAGGACTCTCAACACCTGACTCACTGCACTAACCCTGCCAGATGTACTGCACTTTATAAGTTGTAAATATTGACTATGTTCTTGTCTTGTGGTTATGTGTGTACATGCCCATTGTGATAGTCATGTGTAATGTGTGTATGTTCGATGTAACTGACACTGCTGTAATGAGCTTTTTCACCTGTACCGAAAACAAATTCCACCGACCTAGGTCGTGTGGTCATTAAACGATTCATTCATTAAACGATTCATTCATTCAAACATTAGACACTGACACCTTACCTCTTCATGGGAGACAGGTCTTTGTTGATCTGGCCATTCTGTGTTTTGATTCCATGTGGGCTGTTGTCTGACAGATCAATACAAAAAAAACAAGTATTCTGTCACTACCACTTCAGTGTGTGAGATCAAGATATTACCATAGAAACAATGGAGTAAAACAGGCTTATATTTTGGGCATTCCAAGTTGCCCCTTTAACCAGGAAAGCGTGTTAACGCCCAACAGACCCAACTCTTTTGTTGTTAGCACTGATCTACCAAGATGTGGCAACATCTAAATGTGTCATACCTGTGGCGGTCCAGTGGTCTAGCACCGCAGTCTACAGTGCACACATGTGTCCATGTCCATGAGTTCAAATCCAGCCCATGCCCTGCTGACATGCCCTCTTCTCCATAATTCCCTGTCTATCTTGACTAACTCTATCCAATAAAATGACAAATATGAGTGGGACTGCCCCCAATCAGAAAACAAACAACCTTTAAAAAAATGGTCCTACCTGTTCTTGGTTTCTTGGTTGCTGCAGGCAGAGTGGTTCAGTTCCTGAGAGTCGTCGTCCCGGCTGTCCTCCAGCATGTCATCCGGAAGATCCGTCAGCAGCTTGTGCAACTGCAGAACAAACCACGTGGGGATGACTCACACAGGTTGCTCGGCAACTGGTTATACAGTGTACACAAAAACAGCGACGGCCAGCCGCTCCATCGCAGCCACAGTAGCGAAACATTGTAGGAGTTTTTCCCAAAAAAAAAAAACACTGAAAAGCTTGGTTACTCCTGACCTATTAACAGCAAAGCACCAACTGCCCTCAATGTCAGCAGCAGACTGAATACATCACTGTCAATCAATACCTCCACAACAGGTTTCCCTGACAGCTATTGATATGCACTGACACGACAGAGAGCCCTGGACGACAGAACAGGCAGAGCCAGCTGGACTTACTTCCCACAAGGACTGTTGAATGCGTCCCAGAGTCTCCACTGTGTCCTCAACCACGGGACCCATGTCCCGCTCAAGCATTTACCAACCGAGAAGGCACAGCAACTTCAGCTACTGAGCCAGCCACAAGTCTGTCAGTCTTTTGCACAGAGGCTAGTCTGTGTGAAACATCCGAAATGTGCATGGCATGTTCTGGCCACCATTAGCATTTTTGTTATTTTAGTCCCAGAGGACCCTATTGTGTGGATGACGGGCCATATATCCTGGTTAACTGGAGCAGAAACATTTCTGATTACCAGTGACAAACATTTTCCACTTGACCGACTAGCTGAGCCCATGTATGCAGCACATGTACACAACAAACACGAATGTAATTAAAAAAGAAGAAAATAAATCCAGTTGATTTTCTAAAGGTAATCTTGTCCACTGATAATCCATTCAAGGCCTCAACATCCACACGGTCCAGACATGCTTCTTGCTCTAGTTGAACGCAACTCCGCTCTGAACTGAGGAAAACACGGGGCAGAACGAGTTTCTGTGAGACACACCTGAGTCTTTCCCCTGGACCTATTAGAGCACAGGGTTCAGGGTACAACACATAGATAAGAGGTGAGTAACAGCATACCAACATCTGGTTGGAGCAGGCCATGCAGAGTACTTGACATGTGAACGCCTCTGTCACACCCCATGGGCTTCCCCGCCCCCCCCCCCCCCCTACACACACACACTGTTAGTATAAACAAATGCAGTACCAAAAGAGGAGAGTTTGAGCATTAAGAAAGAAAGAAATAGCCTATCACAGTGCTAGAACGAATCTGGTCCTGGTAGATTTACGAGGCGTAAAGAAGGACCCTTCACAGGAAAACTCTACCAAGCTAGAGGGACATAAGGTAAAACATTGACATTTACATCCCATTTTTGGCATTTATCAGACATGACTTAAAACAAAACACTATCTGTCAGTAATGTCACTGTCTAAGTAAATTATGTTCAACAGCAATGATGAATTTTAATGATAAATATAACCGCAAGCGGCAATGGGGCGTGTTCCTACAGATATGCCCCCATAACCATAAATGGGGTGAGATTGACAGACACGGGGTAGACCTATAGACAGGTTATAGATTGTTACTGCCATGCCATATGGCAACTATGCCATAGTTACTGATGCTCTCTAGTTGTGGCATGCAAATTCGTAGCATTTTTGGTCAGGGACTTTTTGAGCTATTTGACCAAAGCGAGGAAAATAATAATAATAAGTAAATCACCAATAACTGGTGTACTGCTGTTCCTACTACTACTACTACTACTACTACTACTACTACTACTACACAGTAGTAGTAGTAGTAGTAGTAGTAGTAGTAGTAGTAGTAGTAGTAGTAGTAGTAGTAGTAGTAGTAGTAGTAGTAGTAGTAGTAGTAGTAGTAGTAGTAGTAGTAGTAGTAGTAGTAGTAGTAGTAGTAGTAGTAGTAGTAGTAGTAGTAGTAGTAGTAGTAGTAGTAGTAGTAGTAGTAGTAGTAGTAGTAGTAGTAGTAGTAGTAGTAGTAGTAGTAGTAGTAGTAGTAGTAGTAGTAGTAGTAGTAGTAGTAGTAGTAGTAGTAGTAGTAGTAGTAGTAGTAGTAGTAGTAGTAGTAGTAGTAGTAGTAGTAGTAGTAGTAGTAGTAGTAGTAGTAGTAGTAGTAGTAGTAGTAGTAGTAGTAGTAGTAGTAGTAGTAGTAGTAGTAGTAGTAGTAGTAGTAGTAGTAGTAGTAGTAGTAGTAGTAGTAGTAGTAGTAGTAGTAGTAGTAGTAGTAGTAGTAGTAGTAGTAGTAGTAGTAGTAGTAGTAGTAGTAGTAGTAGTAGTAGTAGTAGTAGTAGTAGTAGTAGTAGTAGTAGTAGTAGTAGTAGTAGTAGTAGTAGTAGTAGTAGTAGTAGTAGTAGTAGTAGTAGTAGTAGTAGTAGTAGTAGTAGTAGTAGTAGTAGTAGTAGTAGTAGTAGTAGTAGTAGTAGTAGTAGTAGTAGTAGTAGTAGTAGTAGTAGTAGTAGTAGTAGTAGTAGTAGTAGTAGTAGTAGTAGTAGTAGTAGTAGTAGTAGTAGTAGTAGTAGTAGTAGTAGTAGTAGTAGTAGTAGTAGTAGTAGTAGTAGTAGTAGTAGTAGTAGTAGTAGTAGTAGTAGTAGTAGTAGTAGTAGTAGTAGTAGTAGTAGTAGTAGTAGTAGTAGTAGTAGTAGTAGTAGTAGTAGTAGTAGTAGTAGTAGTAGTAGTAGTAGTAGTAGTAGTAGTAGTAGTAGTAGTAGTAGTAGTAGTAGTAGTAGTAGTAGTAGTAGTAGTAGTAGTAGTAGTAGTAGTAGTAGTAACACTAAATACACATATCCAGTAGCCTATGAAGTGGATAAACAGAACACGCTATCTTATTTTCCACATCATTGTAATATAATTAGCTTTAGGCCAACTGAACATCAAAGAGCAGTTTAATACTATGTACACGACATGGGTAAGCTACAAATGCTGCACAAAACAAAAGGTCTGGAAGGAAGCTCTGCATTTGATCTAACGTATTTGAATGCTTGGTCGCAATGTAACACTCATAGTTGGGGTCAACATCCATCAGCCTGGGTCAGATGTACCCACCTCTTGTTCTCTGGCGTAGTCCTCGGGGTCGTCCTCCTCCTCCTCATGTTGGGTTTGCAGGGCGGCGCTATCGAAGTCGATGGACATGATGAGATCGGAGTGTGCAGATTGTGAGACCGGACCTAAACCCGAAAGACATCCAGGATTTGTGTTAGCATCATAACAACTGAGATGATCTGCATTTAAATCACAGCACTAAGTTAGATCTTTACCTTTTCTTTTTACTGTTTCCCCCTGCTGTTATATTCATTCTATGCATGTATATGTTTTTATATTCACTTTATGTTCTTATTCCTGTTGTAAAGCACTTTGAGCTGCATTTCTTGTATGAAATAAATACATATAAATAAAGCTTTACTTACTTACTTACTCACTAAGACAGAGCAGCATGTGTGCTTGATCAAATCCAGAACACCAAGTCAGAAATCTGCTGATTTTATAGTATATGAATGATGATGTTGTTCATGTTAAAAGTTGATGTGGTTACTGGTCTTACTTACCGTCTTACTTTTGCTACAGTATGTAAGACAATAACTAGTCAGAGGTCATGGATCGAGTATGTTAATGTTTTAGCTACATCAGAGTTAACTGTAAAGGCCAAACAGCTCTATTGTAAGTTCTCCCTACAAAACTGTCTGGGTGGCAGAAAGGTAAACACACCCTGGCCAGATAACGTTTCCTATGAGACAAACCGCTCACCGGCCAGAGCTGTGGGC
This sequence comes from Nansenia antarctica, assembly GCF_963989245.1. Classification (NCBI taxonomy): domain Eukaryota; kingdom Metazoa; phylum Chordata; class Actinopteri; order Argentiniformes; family Microstomatidae; genus Nansenia; species Nansenia antarctica. The sequence goes on from NC_137684.1 coordinate 1,996,698, forward strand.
TGTGATTCAACTTCAGATACATAAGGTTCAGAGATAGGAAATGTGAGGATATTTATGGCATAGCATAGAGTACAGCACAGTGTTTTATTTGTACAGTATAGTATAGTGGATAGTGTACATAGCCTTTATTTATGTAAACCAGCTCTTTTCCCTTCTTGTTTTTAGTATTTTTTTCCTAGCACCAGGGGAGCCCCCCCTCCTAAATGTCGTTGTATGGTACCTGTACTGTATCAATGACAATAAAGACCATTCATTCATCCATCCATTCATTCATTCATTCAACGTACCTTTTCGCAGCTAGCAGCAGCTAGGTTAGCTGTTGTTGTTGTTGTGCTGCAACTTTGCAAGGCAGCTAGCTAACAAACTGTTGCTTCCTTTCCAGCTGTGACACACGAGTGAATGTATTAACTTACAACCTAGGCTACTTGCTAGACACATCTCAGGATAGACAGACAGAGATCTCGCCATCTAACTGTCTTTAGCAAGCTAATCACACATGGCTACCTGCATGACAACCAGAGAAAACTAAGGCTGACATGTGATTTAGCTCATGTTCACAGCCCCCCAGTTCTATAGTCTGATAGAAGTGCAGCTTTGTCACCATAAGCCAATAAGGCCCAAAAAGGCACAGTGTGGTGTTAAAGCGTAAGAAAAACAGTTAGCTAATTGACTCACTAGCTATTTCTGTCTGACTGACTTCCTGGTTTGGAAGCCGCCCCTTGAAAGCTCGCGCGCCTTAACAGCGGCAAAGCGCCCAGCAGCTGATTGGTGGATTGACAAGCCAGAGGCGAACCAGAGCAGCTGATTGGTGGATTAACAAGCTAAAGGCGAACCAGAGCAGCCAATCCCTGTCCCGCATAAAGCAAGCAGATGTTGCAGGGCTGCCCATGCCCACTCCATGTTAAAGGATGATGAGTGTTTTTATTCAACAGTTAAAATAAATTCAACAAAAACGGCACACACAACGTGAGGCAATTAACACCGTTTAATACAGTATTCAGTAACAAAACATTTCCGGTACTGAGTATACACTGTACTGTTTGTGATCTGCAGGCTCCATTGATGAAATACTGATTTGAGCACCTGTACACTGTACATTTTGCAGAACAGGGCATGCTGGTTTGGACATTGGTCTTGCTCAGCTCAAGTTTCTTATTATAACTTCAAGTGAGTTGACATTTCCATCGAAAGGAATGTGTGTTGGTAAACATATTTTCAGTAAAAAGGAGTAAATAAGTGCGTGTTTAAAAAGTAATACAATTTCCAGTTCCATTCACTCAGGGAAATTAAATCTGTCGGTCTTCAGACACACAGAAACAGTGAAACATAAACCGTCCAGCGCCTCCACATTGGCCTCTGCATCAATCCATTGTCATTTTGAGAATGTTCTACTTTTATGTATGCCTGATCAGGCCAGTTTGCTCACAGTGGCCTGGTTTAAAGTGTTAAGTTGAGTGCTCCATTTATCTAAAGCAGTGTATCTGGCCCCTCCCCTCTTCTGGTGATCCAGCTCCAACAACTGATTGACTTGGTCGATTCTGCCGTTGATTGTGCTGAGAAATATAAGAAGACGGGATGAAGTCAGAACAAAAACAGATCAGATAAATGTACACACATATTTTGCAGCCTGTACTCATAACATAAGAGGCCAAACACTTAGGGTGTGTTCTCACTAGAACATTTGCTTCACTTGGAATCGGAGTTTAGGATAAAATTCACTTTGCTCTGCGTCGTTTGGAGCTGTGAGAACACGCATTTGAAGTCACTCCCGGAGCAAACAACCGACGGATGCTCCGCTTGAAAAGGGTGGTTTCGCTCCGGTTAGAAACGACGCATCGAGGCTGTCCATAGGAAAACAACAGCGCATGCGTGTTGATTTGGATAAGAGCGGGACGAACAGGCAATTTTCAATTTTTCTGACCAATCAACTACCACGTCTGTTGCTTTGATTGCGTATGTTACTTTGTTTACATAAAGGGCTGTGAGAACGCAAAATTAGAGAAATAATTTATGTTGCAATCTCATCCACTTGCTCCTGGTCATGATTCGGATTTTCATGTGAGAACATGACCTTATAGTACAGTGCCATCACTGAATCACTGGAAGAGGAAACATTACATAATCAATAATGAGTTCAACGTTATGCATAAATAATCATTTTTATCCTACCTGTCAAGAATGCACTGCACCAACAAGCTTTCAACATCTGCGACATCAATGTTTAATTCCTTTAGGAGACAAGGTTTGTATTAGACATGTATCTAGATCAAATGCTTTGTCAAGAGAATATACAGTACTGGAGACAGAACTTAGTGAACTAACCGTTGAAATAAAAGGGATATGTATTCTTGTGTAAGGCCTGATTAACTTGATAAGCACTTGTGTTCTTATGTTTCGCAACAACTCTGAAAAACACAAAGCCAGGGAAGAGGTTATTTCATATAAAAAAGCTTTTTACTACCAATATGCTGCTTGTGCATTGATATTACTGAATACATTATCTAGAAAATCATTTTAATAAATAAAATGTGCAGTCTTAGTATGTGTAAAAAGTATATGTGTATTAAAAACATACGGCATCAAACAAACATACCTTCTATGTGCTCCCTTATGAAGGGATCATCCATTATGTTGCTACGGTTCGTCTTCAGAATTTTCTCAAACTCTGTGATATCATCGTTCTGGTAGGAACTAGGGTGAAAAATGTAATTCAAATAGCAATTATGCATACAGTATGATGTGTAAATAAATAACACCAACAAAACTATTCCAGTAGAGATTGTAATGTCAGAAAAGTTAATGTGATACACAGACTTACCTTACCAAGTTTGTCATAGCAAGAATGTCTGGGTCGTTTTTATAGGGTTTAGCCTAGCAGAACCAAATTTCCGAATAAGTAAATGTACTCAAAAGTAATGAAATTGAGGAATAGCTACCTACTACCAATATGATTTACAATATACAATATAGTGTATTCATTTCATGTTTGAATGGAAAGGAACCTGCTTGAATAATTGAGTATTTTCCAGAGCAAACTTGTAGGAGCCAATTATTGTTGTTTTATTATTATTATTATTATTATTACTATTGTCTATATTATTGTTATTGTGTGAATTACCTCCTGGGAGTCGAATGGGTTGATTCCAGACTTCATCAGCATGTTGGCTAACACCAGGTACTTCAGGCAGGTGGTTCTCCGAGGACTCCCGGATTCATCATAGTTTTTGAAAGCCTCAAAGAAGTCTGTGTGAGCCTTCTCAAACTCTCCTTCTCTTAGGTGCATCTTCCCTCCACACTCTAAAACAGAGCACAAACAACACCACAAGGGATCATTTCATTGAATCCTGTTGCTTGAGTGTAACCTACCATGCAACTGTTATTTCCAGTATCTAACATGCTTTATACAACAGTTAGTTCTAACCAAGTCATTTGACTGGACAAGAGGCATTCCATGAGTGCCGATATTCAGTATAACAGCACTGGGACTTTTAACTATATGCATCACTCCGCCGCACTATATGTATCACTCCGCCGGTGTTCTATTAAATGATACGTTAATACAAAGTAGCTAGCCTGCGGATATTTGTGTTCAGGTTACTAGGCCAGGTTCAACTGGACAGGTTACTAGTCCAGTTGAAGTTCAGTGCAGAACTATTTTTTGTTGGCAGAGCCAAAATAAATGATTAAATAAACAAACAAATCATAATCTGTTGTTGCTTATTACTGTTAACTAATAAATGGCGCTGTAGAACTGTTGTATAAAAGCCTCGTTCCTACGACCGAATCACAGCCGTGCAGATATATTCAGTATAACAGCACTCCCTCTCGTGTGATATTGCTTAAATATAACAGTGGGGGCTGGTGGAGATAGAAACCGGAGGACGGGCTCATTGTAACACATGGGATGGAATGAGGAATGGTGTCAAACACACATGCATGTCCACCTCCACTGCTGTATAAGGGATACAGGGGCTCATGGGAAATGTCTCAGCTCTTTACCTCTGATCACTCCCATGATAAGGGGGTGAGGGATGGCAGACTTGATGTGCAGGGACTGTTCATAGAGAGCCTTCAACTTCTTGTTGTTTTTCTGTGCTGTGTACATCTGAATTTCAAGGGCATAGATCTCCAACAGTTGGGTTCCTTTCTTGAGGTCGTCCTCCCCATCATCTGTCTGCAGACACCAGGCCGAAACATGGAACAAATGCGTGGAGAGTTCATGGTGGAGTTCAGGGCATTCTAAATTGCCACAACCAGGTAAACCAGATAAATATGATTACATTTACATTTTGGACATTTAGCAGATGCTTTTGTCCTCCAAAGCGACTTACAAGTACATTAGTCTACAGTAAGTGAATCATCTCATCAGCCATCATAAGAGACCTGGAGATGGAACTTTTGGAACTTTTTACTTACTGAGCCTGCACTGTTTTATGTTTTTTTATTGAATGTTTTTCTGTTTTCTGTACTGAATGTTTTCTGCCCTAACTGAGCTGTTTGACAACAAAATTTCCCCATTGGGGACAATAAAGGTTTTCAATCAATCAATCAATCAATAAGAAAAAATCTATGTTAAGACCAGGACCAAGTGCACTTGGCAGTCATAATGCTATTGTTTTTATTCATTGTTGTGATAAACCCTTTCTTTGAAAAGACAGGTATTTCATCAATGAGTGCTTCTTTACCTGACATGATGAGTGCAGCTGCCTGAGAATCTTCTGGAGCTTTCCGTACTCTTCTCTCTCCAGGTACAACTTCCCAAGCTACATTCAACCAACCAAGCAAATGTATTTCTAGGGCACTTTTTACGTAGTAAGTAAATTGTCACAAAGTACTTTACAACAAGAACAATATAAACAATACATATAATACAACCAATAGGAACTACTGTAACACCAAACCATAGACCCCCAAAAAGCAAGTCAAGGAAACGAGAGGAGAAAAACTTAGGGCACAGTGGCACGAGGGAGGGGGGGGGGGAGAGGAGGAAACTACAAAGTATCAAGTAAGAACCACACATAGTTGGTTTTAAATAAACAGCAGCACCATCATACAGTATGCAAAGTGGTTAGTCTCAGACGTCAACATACCTTTGTGTTGGTTTTAAACCACAGCCTGTCATTCTTGGCATCTTTTAATGCGTCCAACGTGGTTTCGTAAAACTCTTGCAGCAAGTCCATCTATAAACAAAGCCAATGTGAACGTATAAGCCTACAGTGTTCTGAGTTTGAAGGTACCTCCAGAAATGAATACATCAGTCTGAGACACTGAGTCATTACCACACGTGTTTCAATACCTGCTTTGACGTAGAGATGTAATCAAGGATGGAGTTGATTGATTTCTCTGAGTAGTTTCTCGTAACTGCGCTTCGAATGTAGGTTAAAAGCTGTTTGTACCTATTCATCATTTCAGGGAAATTTGTCTATAAAGAACATAGAAAAAGACAACATAAGGTAATACAAGATAATATTCATATCTGTTCTGTTCAGATTAGTTGTTGTTCAAAACACTTTATGATATGGATGTCAGTGTTTAATAATGTTGCTGTACTGACAAGTACAGTACTGTATGTGGTTGCTTACCACTCTGAAGTTAATCTTGATCATCTGTTTCAAGGCTTTGAACCCCCATTCTCCCTTGTCACCTTCAAGATCCAGCACCTGGGAATCAGAGAGGCATGCCTTTTATAACAGAGCCCTTTACTGTATGTCAACATTCATGATAATCATTCTCACTGTCCAGAGAGGGACAGTACAATCTAACCTTCTGAAAGCTGCACAGAGCTCCCTTTGGGTCATCTTCCTTCAGAGCTTTGGAGTTGTAGTACTGGTTTTCCAAGTCAACATTGGGTTCAGAGTTGCTGTCCTCTGAATATTCCTGAAATGACAGAATATGACAGTAAGGTAGCTGCGATCAGGTGCTGTGATGATTTGAAATTGGCTAGCTCCTGAGACATCAACAACATTAATGACATGCTAGCTAGCTAGCAGCAAGCTAATGTGCTGTTGACAGTTAACAACAGTCTCACTGTTTCTGAGCGCTCACCAGATCATACTCCTCTTCACCATCGCACATGAAGTCATCTTCCATATCAGACATGTCGCGTCTCTGACGTCCAGACAGAAGTTTGTTAAACCTTTAACTAACTACTCCTAGCAACACCTACTCTTCTCATCACACACCAGCCCAGAGCGAGGGGAGGGGTCACGCGCTGACGTCATCACACACCCGTCCAGAGCGAGGGGAGGGTCACGCCTTGACGTCATCACACACCAGCCCAGAGCGAGGGGAGGGGTCACACTTTTACGTCATATTTACGTTTATTGACGTTTTATACTGTATATTTCTATGTATTTTGTGTTTTGAATTTTGTGGCTGTTTTTAGATTTGTTGTTGTACGGCGACCTTGAGTGCCATGAAAGGCGCCTTATAAAATAAATGTATTATTATTATTATTATTATTATTATTATTATTATTATTATCCCCCATGAACGCTTTGACGCAGCCTGACTTCCGTATTTTGGCGTTTGATTACATTGTATCGCGTTGGGCTGGTCGGGAATCAGTTACTTTGTTGTATTGAAATCCGCGGCGTAGAGATGTATGTAGGTAAGAGCTGATCGGAGAACAGTGTTTATTCATATCCGGCATTCAGCGTGTGGCAGTCAGCTGATGTTGGTGATGGGATTCAATCTGATCTCCCCCACTGAATGAATGATTCACTCTCCCCCACTGAATGCAGAAGTACTGGTCTGTCTGGATGCAGTGACTGGTTATTCAACAGTGGGCTGTGTGACAGGTCTGGGTTTGATTACAACATGTCAGCACATCCTCCGAAGTCAAAGATTGTGGTGACTGCAAATGAAAGGTGGGATATGCTTTGTAATAGACTTTGTTTTGGATGTAATGGGTTGCCTTGCCAAAAGTCCAATGCTATTGTATACACTACAGCACTCATTAGTTAACCCATGCATGTACCTTTGATTGAATTGTTTCTACTCTGGTTTGTATTTTAATACATTTTTCATTGAATCTTTTTCAGACTGCAAAACTTAAAGGAGGTCTTCCAGAAGAAGTATGGGGAACCTCCACTCTTTTATGCACGTGCTCCTGGGAGAGTCAATCTAATAGGTATTATTCTCTCATTAATGTGTGCATTATTACACTCCACATATCCTAATAACCTGTGTTTTACTTTTAAAACATGTCTGTTCTTATCGTCTCATTATTAGGAGAACATATTGACTACTGTGGTTATTCAGTGCTCCCCATGGCTATTGAGCAGAGCATCCTCGCAGCTGTCACAGTTAATGGTTCTAGAACAATCCAGCTGGCCAACACAAATCCCCAATACAAGTAAGATCTGTAGTGAATATGAATTATGTCCTGCATCTTTATACGCATCATACAATTCATTAGTCAAATCTGCAAGCATCATGCATTTGCCTTCGCTCCAGTGCCTCAATATGCAGTCATTAATAATCACTCATTTCATAACTGATGCTGGTGCTTCTCTTGTGGTTTCTCTGCAGGGATTTCACTGTCTCGACTGAGGGCATTGAGATAGACAGAGACAACCCGCAATGGCATTATTATTTCCTCTGTGGGGTTAAAGGCATTCAGGTAAAGTAGACAGTAATCATCTTAATTCTGCATACATTTCGCTATTAACCTTTTCAAATGTGAACATAGAGCATTCACCACATCATGCCGTTGTGATCAGGAGCACTTGGGGGTGGATCCTTTGGCTGGGATGCAGTGTGTTGTGGACGGGACTATTCCTGCCAGCTCTGGCCTCTCTAGCTCCAGTGCCTTGGTGTGCTGTGCTGGTCTCCTAACAATGGAGGCTAATCGCAGTTCCCTCTCTAAGGTAACATGTGTATTATGTAAATATGAATGTCTGAAGTCATTACCATTCAGTGTGACCAATGCTCAATAATTATGAGCAGATTCAAAACTGTAACCCTCAGATGAATTCCTGTACAGTAAATTGCTCAGGACATTTAACAATTCAATTTAAAGTGTCTTTGAACAACAATAATTGAATTGAAATAAAAAAATGAAATAAAAATGTTTCTGCTGACTGTCACTGTTAATATTTGACTGAAACCGCAGCCTCTCTTCTGTCCTCCAGGTGGCGCTTGCTGAGATATGTGCCAAGTGTGAGCACTACATTGGCACAGAAGGGGGGGGCATGGACCAGTCAATCTCATTCCTGGCAGAGGAAGGAACTGTATGTAATCATTGACTTTGCTGGAACAACATCCATGACTCTGAGCATTTAAACTCATACTCCACATGTTAACAACGATTCTGTAATTGCTGTTGAGAAGTTGTGTTACCACAGTTCTAGAAGAACAACCTATATTCAACACACTTTGTAGCAAGGACAATATTTTGTGTTCATTTGTAGTGTAAAACAATAGATTCAACACTTCAGGGTGAGCTACAGTGGAATGTGACTGGTTTATAAGGGTTTGTGTGGGCGGCGGTGGCGCAGGAGGTAGAGTCAGGAGGTAGAGTCAGGAGGTAGAGTCAGGAGGTAGAGTCAGGAGGTAGAGTCAGGAGGTAGAGTCAGGAGGTAGAGCAGGAGGTAGAGTCGCCGTCTAATGATCACAAGGTTGGCAGATCAGCGGTTCGAGCCCCGGCTGGCCGCATGTCGAAGTGTCCTTGGGCAAGACACTGAACCCTGAAATTGCTCCCAGTGAGCGCGCCAGCGCCTTGCATGGCAGCTTGCCTTGCCGCCATTGGTGTGTGAATGTGTGTGTGAATGGGTGAATGAGAGGCCGTTGTAAAGCACTTTGGAGCAGCAAAAAAGGCGCTATATAAGTGCAGTCCATTTACCGTTTACCGTTTACCATTTACCATTTACTCAGGCCAAGCTGATAGAGTTCCACCCTCTGCGGGCCACTGACGTGAAGCTTCCTGAAGGGGCTGTGTTCGTCATCTCTAACTGCTGCGTGGAGATGAACAAGGCTGCCTCCTCTCACTTCAACATCCGGGTGGTGGAGTGCCGGATAGCCACTAAGGTGTTCTAGTACTGCTCTTGTAATCCCAGCAATGAATCATCATTCTGCATCAATATCAACATTCTCAACATTGTAGAGTTGTAGAATGAATAGAATGCAAATAGAATACAATGCCGATGTCCAATGCCACTCTCGCCAGGCCAGAGAACATTCACACCAGAGTTGTGCTATGAGTAAGTGCCCCTGCAGGTTTTAGAAAACAAATGCTAATCGAGTGAGATGGGATGCAGTGTGAACTGAGGGGGCTGTGTGTGTGATCTCAGATTCTAGCCAAAGCCCGAAGCCTGGAGTGGAGCAGGCTGCTGAAGCTGGCCCAGGTCCAGACCGAGCTGGGTGTCTCTCTGGAGGACATGCTGGGCCTGGTGGACGAGGTGCTGCACCCTGAGCCCTACAGCAGAGAGGAGATCTGCCAGAGCCTTGGCATCACCACAGCGCAGCTCTGTAAAGACCTCCTCAGTCCCAACACACAGCACGGTGAGCGACGACTACTGGTTGCGTTCAGCCTTCCCGAGCTGACCCGCTGAAGTCGATGTTTTAAAATCAATGGTAGAAGTACAGCATTAACAGTATCTATCTTACCGTGGGGATGTGGAGTTGTGTTTGTTTTTCCTTACAAGCAGACAGAATCTCCAGAGACTTGTGTGTTTACTGAATCTGGTAAAGAGGACTGATTTCACTTACAGTCAATAATTGCGCTAGTCGTCTTTCCCTCTGTTTGACAGTGACCCACTTCAAGCTGTACCAGCGTGCCAGGCATGTGTATGGCGAGGCAGCGCGGGTGCTCAGGTTTAAGAGTGTGTGTGATGCCGCACCTGCCGGGGCCGTAGAGCTCCTGGGGGAGCTAATGAACCAGAGCCACGAGAGCTGCAGAGACCTGTATGAATGTAGCTGCCCTGAGCTGGACCAGCTGGTGGAAATATGTCTGTAAGTCCCGCAGAATGCCTCAAATGACTTAACTATTGTAATACCATTTCAATATGACATGTCACTGATATTTCATGGTTGTCTGTTCAGGTTATTTGATGTCAAAATCTAACATGTTAAGCTGAAAATAGTTTACGGTCATGTTCTCACATGAAAGTCTGAATCAGGACCCGGAGCAAGTGGATGAGTTCGCAACATTGTTGCATAAATTATTTCTCTGATTTGTGTTCTCACAGCCCTTTATGTAAACGAAGTAACAGACGTGGTAGTTGATTGGTCAGAAAAATTGAAAATTGCCCATTCGTCCCGCTCTTATCCAGATCAAAACACATGCGCTGTTGTTTTCCTATGGACAGCCTCGATGCGTGGTTTCTAACCGGAGCGAAACCACCCTTTTCAAGCGGAGCATCCGTTGGTTCTTTGCTCCGGGAGTTACTTCGAATGCGCATTCTCACAGCTCCAAACGACACAGAGCAAAGCGAATTTTATCCTTAACTCTGTTTCAAGTGAAGCAAATGTTCTAGTGAGAACACACCCTTAGACAACCATTATGTTCCGAAATGTAAAAAAAATGTAGACCCAAAGTCAAAGTCCTTACAGTTTTTCTCAATTGCTAAAACACTTTTCACAAAACTTTCCTCCATTTTCCCAAAACTCTAAACACAACACACTTTTCTAAAGCTACATAAACAAAACCACACCTTCTCTCTTCAAAACTCAAACTTTCACACCAAAACAGCTGCTCAAAGCCTGCAAAAACGTAAACACTATCATTACAGACTACAACAAAACAACTGAAAACACAATGTTCAGTGTGTGAGAATGTCCTTTTTTTCACAACTGCCAAAGCACATTTTTAGAAACCTTACAGTATCTGTTCTCAGAATATATCACTGTAGAGTATTGGGCATTCATAGATTTGTGTGTTTCATATGAACAGTATGTAAATCTACAGAAAATACAGTATGTATGTTACGGTACATGTGGGAATACGGTACATGTGGGAAAACTAGGGTTAGGGTTAGGTGCTAGGGTGACTTGGTACATGCTGGCATGTCTAACCTTAACCCTAACCCTATACCCCTAATCCTAACCTTAACCCTAGCACCTAACCCTAACCCTAGTTTTCCCACATGTACTGTATTCCCACATGTACCGTAACATGTACACTACTGTACTGTATCACAACTCAATGCAAACACTACAGAGGATCCATTACACACAACAATACTCACTGAAAACAATGTTCAGGGTGTGATGTTTTTTTATGTATTTATGGAACTATACCACACACACACACACACACACACACACACACACACACACACACACACACACACACCACAATCATTTGCAACAAGTGTCTTAAATGTTGAGTTGTTATGTTCAATGAATGAAGCCAGGTGTGTTCATTGTGTTCAAATTTTGCTGACTGTGGCAAGCATTTTGCATCACATGAGCTTTAATTTGAGAATTTGAGCAGAGTTTTTTGCAACTTGTGTTTTAGCAAGACAAAATGTGTTTAGATTTATGAGAAAAGGAGGATTGTGTTTTGTGAATTGTGTCTTCATGTGAAATGTGTTTATGGTTTTGGCAAATGGGGGCTAGTTTTATTAAATGAGTTTAGAGAACTGGTCATTTGGTTTAGAGAATTGGCTTTTGTGTTTTAGCAATTGGGAAAAACTGTAAAATTAGAGATTTTGATAACATGCAATCGATTTGATGTGATCCAGGTACCTTTTTCGGAAACCAGTAACAGCACCCCCCCCCCACCCAAATAGAACCAGTAACAGCACCAGTAACAGAACCAGTAACAGCACCCCCCCACCCAAATAGAACCAGTAACAGCACCAGTAACAGCCCAGTAACAGCACCCCCCCACCCAAATAGAACCAGTAACAGCCCAGTAACAATCGGCAATTTTTTTCGCAGTGTTTTTTTTCTTTTGCCAGTCTCACAAAATCCTGTGGGAAACACTGACCATTGATATGCAGTGGTTTCTTCTTATCAAACATTAATGTTTTGTTTGTTTCATGAATAATGTTTATATAGTGAAATTGGCTTCAAAGAATAATGGCTTTGCTTAACTAGACAAATACAGACCACTGATGATGCGTGTGTGTTGTGTTTCATGTCTCCTCTGACTAGGCGGTCAGGGGCGGTTGGTGCGCGGCTCACAGGAGCAGGCTGGGGAGGCTGTGCTGTTTCCATGGTGCCCAGAGAGAAGGTGGAGTCTTTCCTGCAGGCGGTTCGGGAGTCGTACTACGCCCCTGACCCTCGACGGGCAGCGCTGGAGAAACAGAGTCTGTTCGTCTCCAAGCCTGGGGGAGGGGCAGCCATTTTTCTTGAAGAATGAGAAGTTGTTGTTTAGGTTTCACCTGCTCAATGTTTTTGATACCGTCGTCATGACTCCCATGATGATGTCATGACTGCCAAGATGACCTGGTTGATGATTTTGGAATATCAAGGGCAGTTACAAATAATTGAATAATGAATGAATGATTCAAGATTCTTTTTTATATAAGAAAGGGAAATTGACTCGCTGTACTTTATACTCTATTCTAAGGGACTGTGCTTCAGTAAAAATAAGTATCATTATTTCTGCACTAATGCATTCCTTCTATGGCTATACATGGTATGGCTACTGTAATCAATATTTTTGAAGGTTCTGTAAATTGATTTTATACATGTGCTCATACTGTTCTACTTACATTATTTGACAAACACAGACAATGAAGAAAACAATAACTGGTTGTATATTTTGTCAGTATAAAAATCATCTGCTAATAAAAACATATGTCCATTGGTAGAGACGTATCCATACTGTAGGCTTGTAAAATCAAAATATGATACTGTATAATATGTATAATATATCAAAACAAGGGGTTCTATGGCTGTGAGATTACTGAAATATGTTCAAAATTTACAAATGTACATGATGGATCATAGTTGGAATTTCAGCACTCAAAAAATGTAAAAGTAATATACAAAATGAGTCCTCTACAGTCTGTAAAACAGTGTATCTGACAGTTTGACAATGTATCGATGAGAGTGAAAGACACAAATGGCAATTCATGTGGAAAATGCTGACTACAGATTAGAAGCATTCGTCTTCATCTTCTTTACCTTATTATGGATTTCCACTTCATCAGAGAGAGTGAGACGGGCAGGGAGGTTTCTGCTTCATTAGAGAGAGACAGAGAGTGAGACGGGCAGGGAGGTTTCTGGAGACACGGCTGAATGTGAACGAAGGGAAATGTCCACTTACAAAGACGACCTTGGCCCCTGGAAGGTGACATTTAGAAACTGCTTTAAACCCTTAACAGAAAGAACTGTGAAAGGCACAATGATCCCCTATTCAAGCGTGTTGCATTTTGGTAGAACTTTCAGGGGCTGAAGGTTCTTTCATTCTAAGCATTCTAAACCACATTTCTGTTGAGCTAGTTTTTGGTCTAATCCTTGTTCATTTATAACGATGAGGAGTTTAACGTATGTGCAAACCAGAAACATGTATTAACACATTTGGCATTAGAAAAGTCTGTCCAATATCAATATCATTGGCTAGACATGGGTCAGTGGGTCACACAATATGAAAAACAAAAATGTCCAACAATGATTAAAATGTGCTTATGCTCAAAATGAGCAGCCTCAAGTAACGTAATGTCCATACATATATCACCATTGTTGTTGCAGGCTTACAGTACTGTACATGATTCAGTACTCATCTAAATTCCGGTGCAGGTTTGCAGATGAAAGTTCATCAAAGTTGAAAAAAGTGTACTCTAGCACCTAAATTAGAATGAGGTTGTGTGTCACTGGAACTGAAGGAAAATAAGACTACCATCATGTAGTATCCTTGGGGCTGGTTCTCTGAGGTCCGTGTGCTGGTGTTCTCAGCCTCTGTGCTGTGAACACACATGTTTGGTACCGTTCCATGCGTCGCAATAAGCCCGTCCTCCGATGTCTACCTCCACCAGCTTCCCCTTGTGCTGGGATCGTTGAGATCAGCTTGATCCCTCTGTGTGTGTGTGCTGCTGGTCCCGAGGCGGCTCAGTCCTACTGCTGCTGTCTGGGCCTCCAGGACCGTCATCAGACACACAGGCCACCTCACTCTTCCTCTTCCACATGCCCTCCATACAGCCAGAGCTGTGTTCGGGCCTCCCAGGTGAGGTTGCAGCAGCGGCGGTGACCCTGTTAATTTTGCCTGAGGTGATCAACTCTCCGAACCCCTGCTGGTGGGCGAAGGCGTAGGCGGAGCGGCGGGAGCTGGTCCTCCTCACACGCCTCAGGTTCTGCTCCTGGGGACGCTGCTTCCTGGTGGCCTGTTGCAGGCCGCGCACCTGTTGGAACACGACAGTCATGTGAAGTGGTTCCGGCCGTTGGCCGTTGTTGGATCTAATGGGGTTTCCTAAAACATATATTCTCATGTCACTCACACACATACACATACACACACACACACACACACTCTCTCACTCATCTTTCTCTCGCTAGGTCACTGCTAAGGCAGATTCGGGGGTGTTATCTTAAGGAGCGGAGACAGTCCGACTACGACCTTGAGGGTCGTAGGCGCCAGAGATGTGCAGGGGAGTGTGAGCTAATTCACGACGTAACATCTGAGATAACATGAAAAGTATTTAAACCTGTCTGCGTTCAAGAATGAGTTGTCTAATGCTTGTACTCTGTTGGGAGAACCTATTTTGAAGGACTAAAGGTGCCCAATAAAATCGTTAGAGTAATCAATACGACCCGTGTTGGATCTCTATTCCTTGTCAATTCGTGTATGCTGCACACCTGATCTATAGAGATGACACAACGTATTTAAGATCACGGAATCCTCAATAGATTGATCCATTCCATCTTTACCGATGAGAAGATTCTTCACCGTTGATCTGTCCATATGCCAGGCATGGGCTGCCTCACAAAATGATATGTCTGTTATTAGTGTACTGACAGTGACATTCAATTTCTGAACCAACAGAAGGCGTTTCATAGGTGCTTTAAATGTGAGAGCAGCTGCCAGAATGGAAGAATAAATACTGTATAAACTATATTATATATTATACTATACTATACTATTATAAACTATATTATATACTATACTATACTATTATAAACTATATTTCTTAGCATTATCACAAGCAAAAAAAGATGACAATGATATTTTTTTTTATCTGTTATTGGTCTTATTGGTTATATATATATATTATTTCTTATTTTATTTTATATTTCTTAATAATACTAATATCTTAGATTTATATAGCGCCTTTCTCAAACCCACGGACTCTTAACAGATTTCATAGACAGAAAGTCAGACAGACAGAACAGAAAAACAAAGCAAAGAAACAAAGACAGCGAGAGTGACAAACTAGACTAGGGGCCAAAGGCCTAAGAGAACAGGTGGCTTTTGAGGGCTGATTTGAAGGTGTCCAGGGGGGGCATTGCGGATCACTGTGGGGAGAGAGTTCCAGAGGGTGGGAGCTGCCACACTGAAAGCTCTGCCCCCCGAAGGTCCGTAGGTTGGTGCGGGGGGTGGAGAGCAGACCCATGCCTAGGGACCGCAGGTTCCGGGAAGGGGTGTGTTGACAGAGAAGGTCAGTGAGGTACTGGGGGGCGCAGGCGTGGAGGGATTTGTAGGTGAGGAGGAGGATTTTGTAGATGATGTGGGACTTGACCGGAAGCCAGTGGAGGTGAATGAGGGTGGGGGGTGATGTTCTTGGGGTATTATTGGTTATATATACCGTGTCTGGATTGTTTGAGTCAATACCAAAGTCTGGTGCAAATTTCACTTGAACAGGCTCATTGGAAATACATTTACTGGACAAAATATTGACGTGTTCAATACTTATTTCCCAGATTGCACTTATTATGTAGACTCAGAGCATATATATACTGTACCAGTCAAAGGTTTGGACACGTACTTTCCCATTCAATTATACACACTACATATAAAGCAGCCTTCACCTTGTCGGTCTCAGTGGGGTAGAGGTCTGTCCTCAGGAAGCGCACGGCCACCCCAGGCATCACACACACCACCGTGGTGAGGAGGATGACCAGCCACACACTCTTCTGTGTCAGACAGTTGCGTGCCGTGCCTGGAGAAACACAGAACAAACCCTCTGACATTTACATTTACATGTTTGGCATTTAGCAGACGCCTTATTCCAAAGCGACTTACAATCAATACATTTGACTAAGCAAGTGAATCATCAATCCACCAGTCATAGCAGGAAGAGTAATCTAGCTCAGGCCCGGGGCCATTGGCAGTCTCAGTGATAGATTTTTTAATATATATAGACACTGGAGAACAGAGAGACAGTACAAGGGGGGCAGTAGAAGTCATAGGGGACACAGTAAAGGGGAAAAGCGGGTGTCTCAGGAGATGCAGTGCTGGGGGGTAGTAGATGTCTCAGGAGGAGCAGTTAATGTGTAGCCTAAAGAGATGGGTCTTCAGTCTCCGACGGAAGATGGGTAGTGACTCTGCTGCTGGGCATATTATTACAGTTCAGTCACCTAGTGGATGTCTGTGTTTAGACTTACCTATAAAAGGGAACTGGTTTGGAAATATGCTGAAGAGGCCATCACTGTGCATAGCAAACAATATGGCAAAGTAGACAGCCAGACTACCCCACACAAAGAAGTGATTTACAGCTGTCCAGTAGTTTGTATCAAGTCCAATCTGTAATGGAATAATTCAGTTACATATTTATATTTCATGTATATCGGTAAAGATTGATTTCAATAAACAAAACGGAAGGTTTCGGGGTACACTTTGACATCATTTTCATATTCATTCACCTGCCTTCTTCTCAAGAGGAGGCCATTTTCTGTTTATGCTCTTACCTGAACGCTAACAACAATGACCAAGGATGTCGCTATGGTAACGGCGAGTGCCTGCTGATCAGAGATGTGGGTGCCGTCGTCTCTCACGGCGAAGGAGTAGGCGCCGTAGGGGATAAAGAACAGCACAAAGGAGGTGGCCATGCCCTGCAGCGTCGACAGGAAGAACTGCTTCTTGTTGAACAGAAGGTTGAGCTGGCCGGGTCTGTACAGGCCTGGGTATCGGCTGCTGTTCTTCTCATTAACATCCTTTGGAAAAAAACGTGAGTGGTGATCATCAGTGGTGTGTGTGTGTGTGTGTGTGTGTGTGTGTGTGTGTGTGTGTGTGTGTGTGTGTGTGTGTGTGTGTGTGTGTGTGTGTGTGTGTGTATGTGTCTGTGCGTGTGCATGCGTGTGCGAGTGCGTGTGTGCGTGTGTGTGTGTGTGTGTGTGTGTGTCTGTGCTTGTGTGCGTGTGCATGCGTGTGCATGTGTGTGTGTGTGTGCGTGTGTGCGTGTGCATGCGTGTGCACATGTTATACTATGGTATTGAATAATCGGTCAAGGTCAGGTTGGGTTAGAGGTAGTTAATGAGCTTCTCTATTGGGGGAGAGGATTAGAGGTTAGAGGATTACGCTCTTGAAGGGGCTCTCTTAAGGCACAGCAGAAGGGTCTAATAACAAGGTAAGTATTCACCTGTGAGACGGGACAGTATCTTGAAAAGAAAAAACAGAATAGAAAAGAAACCGAGGGCTCAGCGTTGCCATAGGAAACAGCTGGAAAAATAAATGATCCATTTAAGACAAGAAGAGTCTCATAATCATGATATACTGTACTATTATATCTTACATTTGAACCATTTAGCAGACACTTTTATCCAAAGCGACTTACAGTTACAGATGACAGGGACAGTCTCCCTGGAGTCATTCAGGGTTACTAGTGGTGGTGTTCCCAGGTGGGATTTCAACTCCTGACCTTGATTACTAGTCCAACTCACTATCCACTACGCCACCACTACCCCCTAACACTTTTAGTCGTTTGCTCGCTATAAATGTCATAGTTTACATAGGATGGTGTCTTACCTGGTCAAACAGGCCCACTGCGAGCACTGGCAGCGATGTGTAGACGATGTTGAAGAGTGTAATGAACCACTGGTCATATACCGTCTGAGAAGAGAAGATAGAATGCAACAATAAAACTATAAATACAACCAAAACAACAACGGAAATATACAAAAAAACGGATATTTCAAGTTATGCAGCTAATGTAGTACTGCACACCCATACCCAGCACTCGAGTTGAGGGGGGATGAGGGGGGATGGCATCCCCCCTGGAATAAAAACAGTCAAAATCATCCCCCTTCTAAAACTGCCACCCCCCCTTTCCATCCCTTATGTCATTTTATCAATGAACGTGGTATTACTGCTATTTCAACATTTAGTTTCGCGCATATTGAGTAAAATACTGTGGGCGCACACATGCAATGACATTTTGACCAAGTCACTGACACTGAAGTCACTGACGCTGTGGGGATGCTAAAATTGTCCCCTTATGATGAAATCCACCATCCCCCCTGATTTTCTTTTACAACTTGAGTACTGCCCATACCTGAGCAGAGAAACTGCACCCATACCTGACCCATACCTGACCCATACCTCACCCATACATGACCCATACCTCACCCATACCTGACCCATACCTGACCCATACCTCACCCATACATGACCCATACCTGACCCATACCTGACCCATACCTGAGCAGAGAAACCGCAGAAGAAGCCAAACCAGAAATGCACCAAGGTGAAGGCGAAGTTCTTGTAGAAGAAGTAGCATAGGAAGTTGCACATGCGGAAGTAGGACCAGCGGCCGTGCACCAGTAGGAGGCGCTGCAGGTAGCGGAATTGGGCAAAGGAATAGTCTGATGCCAGCACGGCCTGCATGCCTTCCTGTCCACTGATGCCAACACCAATATGGGCAGCTGAAAAGTGGACAAACTATACATCAGGGGAGGCTGGGGGAGGCAGAATTCAGAGGACAGTTTCATGAAATGGAATAAGGAATGGTATCAACACTCATTCCATTCAACACATTACAATAAGCCCGTTCTCTGATTTCTACCTCCACCAGCCTCCCCTGCTACAGATCACATATATAGCAGTCAAATAAATCTTCTGTAAACAGTATTGAATGTGCAGCCTGAGTGTCATATGGACACTTGTCATATTTCACATTCTGTTTACAACACCATTATAAGGAAGGCTCTATCTTCTTAGGTCTTTGTGTTACATATTTAATGTGTTATTCTGCTGGGAGATACAGGGTATATATGCCATTTAGCTGACGCTTCTATCCAAAGCGTTTCACGTTGCAGTGAGTGCATACGTCTTTCAGTATATGGTCCCAGCAGGAATCAAATCCATAACCTGAGCGTTGTTAGTGCCATGCTCCACCAGCTGAGCCACAGAGGACCACTTCAGGACCAGCACATCAGGGGAGGCTGGTGGAGGTAGAAATCGGAGGACGGGCTCATTGTAATGCATGGGATGGAATGAGGAATGGTATCAAACCTGTGTTTTATTGTTACCATTCCTCATTTCATTCCATACATTACAATGAGCCCGTCCTCCGATGTGTACCTCCACCAGCTTCCCCATATGTGCCACGGTCTGGTCATTTGGTCCGCAAGTCAGCGTCTGATTTAATGTTCGGACATTTCTTTTAGAAAAATGTCTGTGTTGTTGAAAAAACACAGCTTGCTTTGTGAGCCTGCCAACAATGTGAAGTGGTGTCCGACTTTTCTTTCGAAAAATGTAAATACATTTCAGCGAATTGCAGAATTTGGGCTTGACTAGCGAGTTTGCGTTGTGATTTTCAACAACGTTGAAATGTATTTCTGTGTTCCAAAATAAAAGTCGGAAACATTTTGATTGGTTGCCGACTTGCGGCCCAAATGACCAGACTGTGTCACATAGTTACTGGTCTTGTACACCAGCCTCCCCTGCGGTACGGTGAGCATTGAGAGCTGGGTGTGACGTGTCTTACTTTTGATCATGCTGACATCGTTCGCCCCGTCTCCTATGGCCAGGGTGACGGCCCTCTTGTACCTCTTCACCAGGTCCACCACCTGGGCCTTCTGCATGGGGGTGACCCGGCAGCAGATGACCGTCTTACACAGGCAGGCCGTGTCCAGCAGCATCTGCTCCAGCTCTGGCTCCAGGGCGTGGTCCTACATGGAGGGGGTGGGATTGGATTTATTAGGATCCCATTTATTAATTTCCGGGTCCAAATAAAAACTTCCCCGCACCAGAATACCAGTGTACTAAAGCACCAGAGTACCAGTGTACTAAAGCACCAGAAT
The DNA here is from genome assembly GCF_963989245.1 of Nansenia antarctica. Taxonomy (NCBI): domain Eukaryota; kingdom Metazoa; phylum Chordata; class Actinopteri; order Argentiniformes; family Microstomatidae; genus Nansenia; species Nansenia antarctica. The sequence continues at coordinate 2,016,828 of NC_137684.1, forward strand.
ACCAGTGTACTAAAGCACCAGAGTACCAGTGTACTAAAGCACCAGAGTACCGGTGTACTAAAGCACCAGAGTACCAGTGTACTAAAGCACCAGAGTACCAGTGTACTAAAGCACCAGAGTACCAGTGTACTAAAGCACCAGAGTACCAGTGTACTAAAGCACCAGAGTACCAGTGTACTAAAGCACCAGAGTACCAGTGTACTAAAGCACCAGAGTACCAGTGTACTAAAGCACCAGAGTACCAGTGTACTAAAGCACCAGAGTACCAGTGTACTAAAGCACCAGAGTACCAGTGTACTAAAGCACCAGAGTACCAGTGTACTAAAGCACCAGAGTACCAGTGTACTAAAGCACCAGAGTACCAGTGTACTAAAGCACCAGAATACCAGTGTACTAAAGCACCAGAGTACCAGTGTACTAAAGCACCAGAGTACCAGTGTACTAAAGCACCAGAGTACCAGTGTACTACAGCACCAGAGTACCAGTGTACTAAAGCACCAGAGTACCAGTGTACTAAAGCACCAGAATACCAGTGTACTAAAGCACCAGAGTACCAGTGTACTAAAGCACCAGAGTACCAGTGTACTAAAGCACCAGAGTACCAGTGTACTAAAGCACCAGAGTACCAGTGTACTAAAGCACCAGAGTACCAGTGTACTAAAGCACCAGAGTACCAGTGTACTAAAGCACCAGAGTACCAGTGTACTAAAGCACCAGAGTACCAGTGTACTAAAGCACCAGAGTACCAGTGTACTAAAGCACCAGAGTACCAGTGTACTAAAGCACCAGAGTACCAGTGTACTAAAGCACCAGAGTACCAGTGTACTAAAGCACCAGAGTACCAGTGTACTAAAGCACCAGAGTACCAGTGTACTAAAGCACCAGAGTACCAGTGTACTAAAGCACCAGAGTACCAGAGTACTAAAGCACCAGAATACCAGTGTACTAAAGCACCAGAGTACCAGTGTACTAAAGCACCAGAGTACCAGTGTACTAAAGCACCAGAGTACCAGTGTACTAAAGCACCAGAGTACCAGTGTACTAAAGCACCAGAGTACCAGTGTACTAAAGCACCAGAGTACCAGTGTACTAAAGCACCAGAGTACCAGTGTACTAAAGCACCAGAGTACCAGTGTACTAAAGCACCAGAGTACCAGTGTACTAAAGCACCAGAGTACCAGTGTACTAAAGCACCAGAGTACCAGTGTACTAAAGCACCAGAGTACCAGTGTACTAAAGCACCAGAGTACCAGTGTACTAAAGCACCAGAGTACCAGTGTACTAAAGCACCAGAGTACCAGTGTACTAAAGCACCAGAGTACCAGTGTACTAAAGCACCAGAGTACCAGTGTACTAAAGCACCAGAGTACCAGTGTACTAAAGCACCAGAGTACCAGTGTACTAAAGCACCAGAGTACCAGTGTACTAAAGCACCAGAGTACCAGTGTACTAAAGCACCAGAATACCAGTGTACTAAAGCACCAGAGTACCAGTGTACTAAAGCACCAGAGTACCAGTGTACTAAAGCACCAGAGTACCAGTGTACTAAAGCACCAGAGTACCAGTGTACTAAAGCACCAGAGTACCAGTGTACTAAAGCACCAGAGTACCAGTGTACTAAAGCACCAGAGTACCAGTGTACTAAAGCACCAGAATACCAGTGTACTAAAGCACCAGAATACCAGTGTACTAAAGCACCAGAGTACCAGTGTACTAAAGCACCAGAGTACCAGTGTACTAAAGCACCAGAGTACCAGTGTACTAAAGCACCAGAGTACCAGTGTACTAAAGCACCAGAGTACCAGTGTACTAAAGCACCAGAATACCAGTGTACTAAAGCACCAGAGTACCAGTGTACTAAAGCACCAGAGTACCAGTGTACTAAAGCACCAGAGTACCAGTGTACTAAAGCACCAGAGTACCAGGGTACTAAAGCACCAGAGTACCAGTGTACTAAAGCACCAGAGTACCAGTGTACTAAAGCACCAGAGTACCAGTGTACTAAAGCACCAGAGTACCAGTGTACTAAAGCACCAGAATACCAGTGTACTAAAGCACCAGAATACCAGTGTACTAAAGCACCAGAGTACCAGTGTACTAAAGCACCAGAGTACCAGTGTACTAAAGCACCAGAGTACCAGTGTACTAAAGCACCAGAATACCAGTGTACTAAAGCACCAGAATACCAGTGTACTAAAGCACCAGAATACCAGTGTACTAAAGCACCAGAGTACCAGTGTACTAAAGCACCAGAGTACCAGTGTACTAAAGCACCAGAGTACCAGTGTACTAAAGCACCAGAATACCAGTGTACTAAAGCACCAGAATACCAGTGTACTAAAGCACCAGAGTACCAGTGTACTAAAGCACCAGAGTACCAGTGTACTAAAGCACCAGAGTACCAGTGTACTAAAGCACCAGAATACCAGTGTACTAAAGCACCAGAATACCAGTGTACTAAAGCACCAGAATACCAGTGTACTAAAGCACCAGAGTACCAGTGTACTAAAGCACCAGAGTACCAGTGTACTAAAGCACCAGAGTACCAGTGTACTAAAGCACCAGAGTACCAGTGTACTAAAGCACCAGAATACCAGTGTACTAAAGCACCAGAATACCAGTGTACTAAAGCGGTAGAATGACAGTTCAAACGTTTTTTAGACTCGGATCTATTCATACAACAAGGGATACAGCACTGTGGCATTTCGAAGAAAGCGCCTCAGCCAACGTTGGACCCGGAGACACGTCACGAATTCACAACCGAATTAGCTGATGCTTTGCATCTTCCTGGGGTCCACACAAAACATATTACAATAAATCATCAGAAGAACACCAACCAATCAAAGAAGAATAACATCAACATACATACCATCACAAAACATGTGTGACACGGTCTGGTCATTTGGGCCGCAAGTCGTTAACCAATCAACATTTTCCAACTTTTATTTTGAAACAGGGAAATACGTTTCAACGTTGTTGAAAATCACAACACAAACTTGCTAGTCAAGCCAAAATACTGCAACGTAATGGATTTGGTGTGTAATCCCCACTGCTACCTAGTTAACTATAACACTACTTTACATTGTTAGCAGGCTCACAAAAAAGCTGTGTTAGTTGACTAGCGAGGGTGTCATTGAATTTCAACAACGCTGAAATGCATTTACATTTTTCAGACTTGCAGACCAATTACCAGACCGTGTCACATACAACAAAGGAGAATAAAAGCATCATCATACATAATAAGAAATGAAAATGTTTTATAAAAATCTGCGATGCTCACAGACTCAGCTTTTGGTGAACATCACAAAAGAAGAGTCATCCACACACAACGATGAATAACAGAAATAGAATTAAAAATACTCAGTTAGGAGTACCGGTGGTAACTACGCAAATCTAGTGCCGTATGATGTGTTGCATCACCTTTTTTTTTTTTTACTGATTTTCTTCTGTGTTTTTGAGATATGACCTGGTAGGGCGTTCCAAATGACATTAGACCCGTTAGAACATCATTACCACCAGCCTACAGTGTTACATCCCAGCCTCCTACAGAGACACCACACAGCTGAGCTCATTTGTAGCCTTTTACCAGTTTTGAGAGTGTGAGACACACACACACACACACACACACACACACACACACACACACACACACACACACACACACACAGCTCTGTGGGAAGCAGTGAGGCTGTGCTGATCAGGGAAGCCTGAGGGAGCAGTTTTCTCCTACAGGGCGGTGCGTCTTAATGAAAGGGATATGACAGGGCTGATGACTACCAGCACACCAGGTCTCTCCTCATCTCCTCATTAAAGATTCTGCCCATTCAGCACCAGATACAGAGAGACGGTTGCACGAGACTCACACAAACAAATAGATTCTACTCAACGAACACATTTTTTTTCGCGTGGATTTAATTGATTCTTAATAGATTGAGTAAAACTTATAAAGCACAAAGAGCTTAAAACAATTGTCTCCAAAGAGGCCTTTTATTAAGCAAAGTCACATGCGCGAGAAACGAGCAGACCAATAATCAAGAAGCGAAAGCCAAAAAAAAAAAAAACGATGGGTGGGACTCATACAGAACTGTCCTTGGTCATGAGGTCACTATTCTTGGGAACCAATCATATTATACAAAGTTATGGGCCCTGTCCATAGTCAGAATTCTTCACTACGCCACAGATCTTGGCCCATCCCTTCCAGGAAGGAAATGGGCCTTCCTTGAGTGCTAGATTCGCCAAACTGTAGAGAGACTTATATTTCTCAGTATAAAATGATATAAAAACACAACAGTTTCTACTATGTCGTCCGTTTACGAACACGGACCCGTTGTGTTACCAGACGGATGATTTTCGAGAGATAATGTCGTTGTTGTTTGGTCTTACCAGACTGTGCCCGTTGATGATTAAGGCGTACTCTGCGATGATGCTTTCTTCAAACACAGAGTCCAGTGTGGAGTCCAGGTCGGCTTTCTCCACATCCAGAGCACTGCTGACCCGGCTTAGTCCAAGTATGTGCTCCTTGGCACTCCTGAGGAGGGGGGGGGGCAAACCGACGTCAGTAGAGTATAGATGATGTCCGTATCATCTAAAGCCCAATGCACACGGCGTGAGATGCGATATTGTCGCACGACAACATTCGATTCTCAATTCACACCACCGAAGTGTGTGGGTGTGAATGGAGAATCGAATGTTGTCGTGCGACAATATCGCATCTCACGCCGTGTGCATTGTCTCATTCAAAACAATGGAATCGAATTCGCACGCCGTGTGCATTGGGCTTATCAGGTACACAGCTGTACTCAGTGAAAGTAATGTCGCCGCTCCCCCACCCACCCCCCCTGCCCCTCCAATTAAAAAATACTATATTGGCACCGATTGTTGTGAAGTGGGACACTTTCAATTCCCATAATTAATTGTTGGGTCCAGTTGACATGGTGATGGATTTCCTCTGGGGTTAAGTGTTGTGAGAATAACAACTTGTGCTGACAGGAGTGAAAGGAGGAAGTAGAGAGAGGATGGGGAGGCTCCTGTGGGGGCTTCACATAGTTGCTCTCTCTTACTTGATTTGCTGCTGAACTTCCGACACAGTGTGACCTGAGATGATGAAGACCTCGTTCATGTCGTCTCGAAGCATGTTGCTGGAGTAACCTATGTTCATTGCTGTCTCTGCAACCGTCAAAAAAAGAAAAACGTTATACTCCGCTTCTTTAATAGCGGTTGATGACATCAACGGTTGAAACTGTGTTTTTCTTTTGTTTTGATACCAATCTGTTTCCATGGTTACCTAATTTGTCCCCAGTGAGAACCCAGAGCTTGATGTCAGCGAGGGTTAAACAGGCGATAGTCTCCGGTACACCGTCCTGAAGTTTGTCCTCTATCGCTGTGGCGCCTAGAAGCTTAGAGAGAGAGGATACAGGAACTGATCAGAACTGATAATGAACCAATACAATAACTGTATGTTTTTTCCATGAGTGGAATTTTTTCTTTTTCTTTTGTGGAGTGGTACGCTACAAGTGTCAGCACTAATCCACACCTCCATTTCATTTTTGTTTGTTTGTTTTTTCTGAGTGGGGCAGTCCCACTCATATTTTTCTTTTTATTGACAGTTACAGTAGAGATTTTGACAGGAAGGATGGGTGAGAGAGAGAGAAGGGATGACATGCAGGATATGTCTGCGGCCGGAATCAAACCGGGAACCCTGCGGTTACATGGTCGACGCTTAACCCGTTACACCACCTAAGCTTGCTCTACCTCCTCATAGAGAACAGTCTTACCATCAGACCTTCTACCTCCTCATAGAGAACAGTCTTACCATCAGACCTTCTATCTCCTCATAGAGAACAGTCTCACCATCAGACCTTCTACCTCCTCATAGAGAACAGTCTCACCATCAGACCTTCTATCTCCTCACAGAGAACAGTCTCACCATCAGACCTTCTACCTCCTCATAGAGAACAGTCTCACCATCAGACCTTCTACCTCCTCATAGAGAACAGTCTCACCATCAGACCTTCTATCTCCTCATAGAGAACAGTCTCACCATCAGACCTTCTCTATCTCCTCATAGAGAACAGTCTTACCATCAGACCTTCTATCTCCTCATAGAGAACAGTCTCACCATCAGACCTTCTCTATCTCCTCATAGAGAACAGTCTCACCATCAGACCTTCTATCTCCTCATAGAGAACAGTCTTACCATCAGACCTTCTACCTCCTCATAGAGAACAGTCTCACCATCAGACCTTCTCTACCTCCTCATAGAGAACAGTCTCACCATCAGACCTTCTACCTCCTCATAGAGAACAGTCTCACCATCAGACCTTCTACCTCCTCATAGAGAACAGTCTTACCATCAGACCTTCTATCTCCTCATAGAGAACAGTCTCACCATCAGACCTTCTACCTCCTCATAGAGAACAATCTCACCATCAGACCTTCTACCTCCTCATAGAGAACAGTCTTACCATCAGACCTTCTATCTCCTCATAGAGAACAGTCTTACCATCAGACCTTCTATCTCCTCATAGAGAACAGTCTTACCATCAGACCTTCTACCTCCTCATAGAGAACAGTCTTACCATCAGACCTTCTCTGTCTCCTCATAGAGAACAGTCTTACCATCAGACCTTCTCTGTCTCCTCATAGAGAACAGTCTTACCATCAGACCTTCTACCTCCTCATAGAGAACAGTCTCACCATCAGACCTTCTACCTCCTCATAGAGAACAGTCTTACCATCAGACCTTCTACCTCCTCATAGAGAACAGTCTTACCATCAGACCTTCTCTACCTCCTCATAGAGAACAGTCTTACCATCAGACCTTCTACCTCCTCATAGAGAACAGTCTCACCATCAGACCTTCTACCTCCTCATAGAGAACAGTCTCACCATCAGACCTTCTCTATCTCCTCATAGAGAACAGTCTCACCATCAGACCTTCTATCTCCTCATAGAGAACAGTCTTACCATCAGACCTTCTACCTCCTCATAGAGAACAGTCTCACCATCAGACCTTCTACCTCCTCATAGAGAACAGTCTCACCATCAGACCTTCTACCTCCTCATAGAGAACAGTCTCACCATCAGACCTTCTACCTCCTCATAGAGAACAGTCTCACCATCAGACCTTCTATCTCCTCATAGAGAACAGTCTTACCATCAGACCTTCTACCTCCTCATAGAGAACAGTCTTACCATCAGACCTTCTACCTCCTCATAGAGAACAGTCTCACCATCAGACCTTCTATCTCCTCATAGAGAACAGTCTTACCATCAGACCTTCTACCTCCTCATAGAGAACAGTCTCACCATCAGACCTTCTCTACCTCCTCATAGAGAACAGTCTCACCATCAGACCTTCTATCTCCTCATAGAGAACAGTCTTACCATCAGACCTTCTACCTCCTCATAGAGAACAGTCTTACCATCAGACCTTCTCTACCTCCTCATAGAGAACAGTCTCACCATCAGACCTTCTACCTCCTCATAGAGAACAGTCTCACCATCAGACCTTCTCTACCTCCTCATAGAGAACAGTCTTACCATCAGACCTTCTACCTCCTCATAGAGAACAGTCTTACCATCAGACCTTCTACCTCCTCATAGAGAACAGTCTTACCATCGGACCTTCTCTATCTCCTCATAGAGAACAGTCTTACCATCAGACCTTCTATCTCCTCATAGAGAACAGTCTTACCATCAGACCTTCTATCTCCTCATAGAGAACAGTCTCACCATCAGACCTTCTCTACCTCCTCATAGAGAACAGTCTCACCATCAGACCTTCTCTACCTCCTCATAGAGAACAGTCTCACCATCAGACCTTCTACCTCCTCATAGAGAACAGTCTTACCATCAGACCTTCTATCTCCTCATAGAGAACAGTCTCACCATCAGACCTTCTCTATCTCCTCATAGAGAACAGTCTTACCATCAGACCTTCTACCTCCTCACAGAGAACAGTCTTACCATCAGACCTTCTACCTCCTCATAGAGAACAGTCTTACCATCAGACCTTCTCTATCTCCTCATAGAGAACAGTCTTACCATCAGACCTTCTACCTCCTCATAGAGAACAGTCTTACCATCAGACCTTCTATCTCCTCATAGAGAACAGTCTCACCATCAGACCTTCTATCTCCTCATAGAGAACAGTCTTACCATCAGACCTTCTACCTCCTCATAGAGAACAGTCTTACCATCAGACCTTCTATCTCCTCATAGAGAACAGTCTCACCATCAGACCTTCTCTATCTCCTCATAGAGAACAGTCTCACCATCAGACCTTCTATCTCCTCATAGAGAACAGTCTTACCATCAGACCTTCTCTACCTCCTCATAGAGAACAGTCTCACCATCAGACCTTCTACCTCCTCATAGAGAACAGTCTTACCATCAGACCTTCTATCTCCTCATAGAGAACAGTCTCACCATCAGACCTTCTATCTCCTCATAGAGAACAGTCTCACCATCAGACCTTCTCTACCTCCTCATAGAGAACAGTCTCACCATCAGACCTTCTATCTCCTCATAGAGAACAGTCTTACCATCAGACCTTCTACCTCCTCATAGAGAACAGTCTTACCATCAGACCTTCTCTACCTCCTCATAGAGAACAGTCTCACCATCAGACCTTCTATCTCCTCATAGAGAACAGTCTTACCATCAGACCTTCTATCTCCTCATAGAGAACAGTCTTACCATCAGACCTTCTCTACCTCCTCATAGAGAACAGTCTTACCATCAGACCTTCTACCTCCTCATAGAGAACAGTCTTACCATCGGACCTTCTCTATCTCCTCATAGAGAACAGTCTTACCATCAGACCTTCTATCTCCTCATAGAGAACAGTCTTACCATCAGACCTTCTATCTCCTCATAGAGAACAGTCTTACCATCAGACCTTCTCTACCTCCTCATAGAGAACAGTCTCACCATCAGACCTTCTCTACCTCCTCATAGAGAACAGTCTTACCATCAGACCTTCTCTACCTCCTCATAGAGAACAGTCTTACCATCAGACCTTCTACCTCCTCATAGAGAACAGTCTTACCATCAGACCTTCTACCTCCTCATAGAGAACAGTCTCACCATCAGACCTTCTACCTCCTCATAGAGAACAGTCTCACCATCAGACCTTCTCTACCTCCTCATAGAGAACAGTCTCACCATCAGACCTTCTCTACCTCCTCATAGAGAACAGTCTCACCATCAGACCTTCTCTACCTCCTCATAGAGAACAGTCTTACCATCAGACCTTCTATCTCCTCATAGAGAACAGTCTTACCATCAGAGCTTCTCTATCTCCTCATAGAGAACAGTCTTACCATCAGAGCTTCTCTATCTCCTCATAGAGAACAGTCTCACCATCAGACCTTCTACCTCCTCATAGAGAACAGTCTTACCATCAGACCTTCTATCTCCTCATAGAGAACAGTCTTACCATCAGACCTTCTACCTCCTCATAGAGAACAGTCTCACCATCAGACCTTCTACCTCCTCATAGAGAACAGTCTTACCATCAGACCTTCTATCTCCTCATAGAGAACAGTCTTACCATCAGACCTTCTATCTCCTCATAGAGAACAGTCTCACCATCAGACCTTCTCTATCTCCTCATAGAGAACAGTCTTACCATCAGACCTTCTACCTCCTCATAGAGAACAGTCTTACCATCAGACCTTCTATCTCCTCATAGAGAACAGTCTTACCATCAGACCTTCTACCTCCTCATAGAGAACAGTCTTACCATCAGACCTCTACCTCCTCACAGAGAACAGTCTTACCATCAGACCTTCTCTACCTCCTCATAGAGAACAGTCTTACCATCAGACCTCTACCTCCTCACAGAGAACAGTCTTACCATCAGACCTTCTCTACCTCCTCATAGAGAACAGTCTTACCATCAGACCTTCTCTACCTCCTCATAGAGAACAGTCTTACCATCAGACCTTCTCTACCTCCTCATAGAGAACAGTCTTACCATCAGACCTTCTATCTCCTCATAGAGAACAGTCTCACCATCAGACCTTCTACCTCCTCATAGAGAACAGTCTTACCATCAGACCTTCTACCTCCTCATAGAGAACAGTCTTACCATCAGACCTTCTACCTCCTCATAGAGAACAGTCTCACCATCAGACCTTCTATCTCCTCATAGAGAACAGTCTCACCATCAGACCTTCTATCTCCTCATAGAGAACAGTCTCACCATCAGACCTTCTACCTCCTCATAGAGAACAGTCTCACCATCAGACCTTCTACCTCCTCATAGAGAACAGTCTTACCATCAGACCTTCTCTACCTCCTCATAGAGAACAGTCTCACCATCAGACCTTCTATCTCCTCATAGAGAACAGTCTTACCATCAGACCTTCTACCTCCTCATAGAGAACAGTCTTACCATCAGACCTTCTATCTCCTCATAGAGAACAGTCTTACCATCAGACCTTCTCTACCTCCTCATAGAGAACAGTCTCACCATCAGACCTTCTATCTCCTCATAGAGAACAGTCTTACCATCAGACCTTCTACCTCCTCATAGAGAACAGTCTTACCATCAGACCTTCTATCTCCTCATAGAGAACAGTCTCACCATCAGACCTTCTATCTCCTCATAGAGAACAGTCTCACCATCAGACCTTCTACCTCCTCATAGAGAACAGTCTTACCATCAGACCTTCTACCTCCTCATAGAGAACAGTCTCACCATCAGACCTTCTACCTCCTCACAGAGAACAGTCTCACCATCAGACCTTCTATCTCCTCATAGAGAACAGTCTCACCATCAGACCTTCTATCTCCTCATAGAGAACAGTCTCACCATCAGACCTTCTATCTCCTCATAGAGAACAGTCTTACCATCAGACCTTCTCTACCTCCTCATAGAGAACAGTCTTACCATCAGACCTTCTACCTCCTCATAGAGAACAGTCTTACCATCAGACCTTCTACCTCCTCATAGAGAACAGTCTCACCATCAGACCTTCTATCTCCTCATAGAGAACAGTCTTACCATCAGACCTTCTATCTCCTCACAGAGAACAGTTTTACCATCAGACCTTCTCTACCTCCTCATAGAGAACAGTCTTACCATCAGACCTTCTACCTCCTCATAGAGAACAGTCTTACCATCAGACCTTCTACCTCCTCATAGAGAACAGTCTCACCATCAGACCTTCTACCTCCTCATAGAGAACAGTCTTACCATCAGACCTTCTATCTCCTCATAGAGAACAGTCTTACCATCAGACCTTCTATCTCCTCATAGAGAACAGTCTTACCATCAGACCTTCTACCTCCTCATAGAGAACAGTCTTACCATCGGACCTTCTCTATCTCCTCATAGAGAACAGTCTTACCATCAGACCTTCTATCTCCTCATAGAGAACAGTCTTACCATCAGACCTTCTATCTCCTCATAGAGAACAGTCTTACCATCAGACCTTCTCTATCTCCTCATAGAGAACAGTCTTACCATCAGACCTTCTCTACCTCCTCATAGAGAACAGTCTCACCATCAGACCTTCTCTACCTCCTCATAGAGAACAGTCTCACCATCAGACCTTCTATCTCCTCATAGAGAACAGTCTTACCATCAGACCTTCTCTACCTCCTCATAGAGAACAGTCTTACCATCAGACCTTCTACCTCCTCATAGAGAACAGTCTCACCATCAGACCTTCTACCTCCTCATAGAGAACAGTCTTACCATCAGACCTTCTCTGTCTCCTCATAGAGAACAGTCTTACCATCAGACCTTCTCTATCTCCTCATAGAGAACAGTCTTACCATCAGACCTTCTACCTCCTCATAGAGAACAGTCTTACCATCAGACCTTCTATCTCCTCATAGAGAACAGTCTTACCATCAGACCTCTACCTCCTCACAGAGAACAGTCTTACCATCAGACCTTCTCTACCTCCTCATAGAGAACAGTCTTACCATCAGACCGCTACCTCCTCACAGAGAACAGTCTTACCATCAGACCTTCTCTACCTCCTCATAGAGAACAGTCTTACCATCAGACCTTCTACCTCCTCATAGAGAACAGTCTCACCATCAGACCTTCTACCTCCTCATAGAGAACAGTCTTACCATCAGACCTTCTCTACCTCCTCATAGAGAACAGTCTCACCATCAGACCTTCTACCTCCTCATAGAGAACAGTCTTACCATCAGACCTTCTATCTCCTCATAGAGAACAGTCTCACCATCAGACCTTCTACCTCCTCATAGAGAACAGTCTCACCATCAGACCTTCTATCTCCTCATAGAGAACAGTCTCACCATCAGACCTTCTATCTCCTCATAGAGAACAGTCTCACCATCAGACCTTCTACCTCCTCATAGAGAACAGTCTCACCATCAGACCTTCTACCTCCTCATAGAGAACAGTCTCACCATCAGACCTTCTATCTCCTCATAGAGAACAGTCTTACCATCAGACCTTCTACCTCCTCATAGAGAACAGTCTTACCATCAGACCTTCTATCTCCTCATAGAGAACAGTCTCACCATCAGACCTTCTATCTCCTCATAGAGAACAGTCTTACCATCAGACCTTCTACCTCCTCATAGAGAACAGTCTTACCATCAGACCTTCTCTATCTCCTCATAGAGAACAGTCTTACCATCAGACCTTCTACCTCCTCATAGAGAACAGTCTCACCACCAGACCTTCTCTACCTCCTCATAGAGAACAGTCTCACCATCAGACCTTCTATCTCCTCATAGAGAACAGTCTCACCATCAGACCTTCTCTATCTCCTCATAGAGAACAGTCTCACCATCAGACCTTCTACCTCCTCATAGAGAACAGTCTCACCATCAGACCTTCTATCTCCTCATAGAGAACAGTCTCACCACCAGACCTTCTCTGTCTCCTCATAGAGAACAGTCTTACCATCAGACCTTCTACCTCCTCATAGAGAACAGTCTCACCATCAGACCTTCTATCTCCTCATAGAGAACAGTCTTACCATCAGACCTTCTATCTCCTCATAGAGAACAGTCTCACCATCAGACCTTCTCTATCTCCTCATAGAGAACAGTCTCACCATCAGACCTTCTACCTCCTCATAGAGAACAGTCTTACCATCAGACCTTCTATCTCCTCATAGAGAACAGTCTCACCATCAGACCTTCTATCTCCTCATAGAGAACAGTCTCACCATCAGACCTTCTCTATCTCCTCATAGAGAACAGTCTCACCATCAGACCTTCTACCTCCTCATAGAGAACAGTCTTACCATCAGACCCTGCTCTATCTCCTCATAGAGAACAGCAACGCAGTCGTCTCTGTTCTCCATGACGGTGCTGGCGAAGAGAAGCTTCTTCATCCACACTTCAAACACATCTTCATCCAAGTGTTTGTAGGCCAGAGCTAACGTTCTTAGTCCTTCTCCAGCAAACTCCTGCAACAAAGATAAATAATAGTTATTTGTGTGGGTACCAGGTAACACTTCCCATGAAGCTGTCCCCACACCTGTGTAGTAACACAAGTGTAACAGCAGCATTGTATAAACATGATATTACACTTAGTCATAAGAAGATCAAGGTATCAGTGGTGTAGCTCATCTCCGTTGCTATGTAATTTAAAAATAAATGATTGATGTAACAGCAAGTTACAATGTTGTTACTCGAGAAATTACAGAGTTACACAGGTATAGGAGGAACAATGTAGGCTGTGGCCGATTATTATTATTATTATTATTATTATTTTATTTTTTGCATTTTACATTGTGATGAGGCATTGGCATAAAGGTCTAGCACTTAACTGCACCTGACAATTGAATAACACCATGAATATAAAAAATGTTTGCAGTCAAAGGTTGATCGCCAGTCAGTGACCGTTATAAAGCTGTATTGTCTATGATGTTGTCTATGATTCACTGTGATGTGAATATTCAATAATTCATGAGATGTCAGAGCCATCAACAGACCACCGGCTGTTTTTAGACACGGGGGTGTCACAACAACATAATGCCGTATTGCATGAGCTGGAAACATGACAATACAACTGACACAATAACGAGGACATTACTTTTTCTCTTGGCAATTTCCATGCAAATGAAAAAAAAATATAAACAGCACACAATGTACAAGGCTTAAAGTACATAATTATACAAATGCATTTGAAAACAAAACACCACTGCAGAGTGTAATCATCGGGGATGATGGAGATTTACCAGTACTGCGAGTGTCTAAATATATCACAGTTAGAGACGTTAGATGTTAGATGTTAGATGAGTCTATTTCATGACGGAAGGCCATAAACCTCCTTCCTTTTCCTTTAGTATTTTCTTTAGTATATTTTTCTAAACAATAGGACCTACATCTAGATGTTCTGAGGTAGTACTCATGAGGTCTTCATTGGACGGGTCCAGCAGGTCGAAGATAACCGTGTCTGCTCCTTTAGAGTACAGCTTAATCTGCCCCTGTGGATCTCTCACTGGGAAACACAAGCAGATAACACTCATTACCTTTAAGAGATATAACTCATTACCTTTAAGTGACTTTCACAGCATTGGCATTTTCAGATTCAACAGATCGAAAACTATTGATCAAAGACTGCAGTGAATCCTAAAGGCATCCTGTGTTATACAAGTGCAGTACACCTCGTCTGGAGGTTCAGGTACGGTTACACAGCACTCATAAACCTCATAGCAACATTAATATTAATATCATCTATACAATTTAGTAGACGTGCATCTTATCCTGATGTGTATGTCGAATATCGGAAAATAAATCATATTCAGCAAATAATTCGGATCATGACGCAAAAAGCGACGTTTCAAAACGATGCTAATGTTTTGGAGAGAGCAGATGAGAGCTTTGCTCTGTTAAAAAGGGAATCCCCTAACCAATGACACTCATTCTCTTGCGCACGTTGTTGAAGTCCAGGATGGCCAGGAGCCGGTAGGTCACCGCCACCCCCATCTCGTACAGCGTGATGGTCTCCGGAGTCCTGGCTCGGAACACAAAGCCGAAGTTCCGTGCGGCGGTCACCAAGGCTCCCTCGTCAGGTGACTGGGCCTGATACACCAGGTCCCCTTCGTGGAGATAAAACCAGAAAGCAGAAAGCCACAACATCACTAGACCATCATAAGATAGATGTCTGCTGTGCGTTTATCTAGCTCTCTACCAAAGGGAGGCCAGTGGACACAGATACAGTATCAGAGGATAGGCTCATTGGAATGCATGGAATAGATAGAATGAGGAATGTTCTCAAACACGTGTTCCGTTCATTCCATTCCATGCATTTACAATGAGCCCCATCCCCTGATGCCTGTGTTCACCAGCCTCCCCTGAGCTCTATCTACCATAGGGTGAATCAATGTTGGATTACAGCGAGCATGAATCACCTCTTATCTGGGAGGACTGAGAAACAGCAAGAGAAGATTAATGAAGATTGAGGTAGATCGCAGCCCTTCTAAGTATACATGGATTCTCTGGCTAGGTGAAGCACATGGTAATAAATCACGTCCTTACACAACAAACGTACAATCTTTTTTTTTAGGTCATGTCATTTTTACAAGATCTAATCTACCTTCACTTTTTTTTTTTTTTGTTATTTTTTCTGAGTGGGGCAGTCCCACTCATATTTTTCATTTTTATTGACAGTTACAGTGAAGATTGAGACAGGAAGGATGGATGACATGCAGGACATGTCCCCGGCCGGAATCGAACCGGGGACCCTGCGGTTACATGCTCAGCGCTTAACCCGCTACGCCATCTAAGCACCCCTACCTTCACTTTTCTCCTCCGGCATGACCGTGTGACACAGGGCCAGCAGTCTGAAGAACTCCTGCACCGAGGGCTCCTCCAGCTGGACGGCTTCCACCAGGGTAGTGTCGTGGAACCTGAAGGTCTGGTCACACAGAGGGTTGAAGGAGAAGTCCACACAGGCCGTTCTCTTGAAGCGTAAGGACCAGAAGACAGGGAGGTTTATGTAGTATAGTGTAGTATTGTGTGAGACATTACAACAAAACGCAGTATTTTTGATTGATTGATTGAGAATGTTTATTTTGGTCCCCTATACAATTCACAATACAGATATAAGAAAATGTACATAGTCACAATTTATAACATCAGGACCAAAAAGGTGTAGGCTGAAGCCGTGGCTTATTGCGCCTACCCTTGTTACATGTATGCATGTCCCCCCATGAATGCATAATCAAAACATTGAAACTTTTATAAACAAAATGTCACTTACGCATGTCAACAATTTTTTTTTTTTAAATATAAAAAAACTATATTTAAACCTCTGTTTTATACTTGTTAATCATCTTATTTTTAAATATATTTTTTAATCCTTTTAATGTACTGTACTGTAATGTAATGTACTGCAGATACAGTAGTTATCCTTGCTATCCCCTTCCTTATTCACACTTGTTTTGTACCTCTGTAATTTCCACTTTAAGGCCGAATTCATCATAGACATCACCTGAGGAAAGAGAGGTGAAAAACGTTCGTATTAAACACACTAGACCACCTGAGACCACTTCTCAAATCTAAACCCTTTGATGCGTACCGTAGGTCTTCCCCTTGATGGAGCACTTCTTGAAGACCATGATGTTCTGGGTGAGGGTGCCGGTCTTGTCCGAGAAGATGAACTCCACCTGGCCGAGCTCCTCGTTCAGAGTGGTGGTGCGAGCCTCGGCTGGAGTGTCCTTCAGGCGGTAGTACATCTTCCTGTCCCAGTTGATGAAGTAACTGTGGCCCAGGCGAAGAACCTCCACACTTCCAACAGAAGAGTAAATGGTAAATGGTAAAGGGACTGCACTTATATAGCGCCTTTTTTGCTGCTCCAAAGCTGCCCCAAAGCACTTTACAACGGCCTCTCATTCATCTATTCACACACACATTCACACACCAATGGCGGCAAGCTGCCATGCAAGGTGCTGGCCCGCTCACTGGGAGCAATTTTGAAGACTGAGTACTCCTCACCGTTCAACTCTACTGTAATGAAAACGATTGAATGGAAATGCAATGATCTGATGACATCTTATGAGCAGGGGAGGCTGGTGGGGGTGGAAATCGGAGGACGGGCTCATTGTAATGCATGGAATGGAATGAGGAATACTATCAAACACACATACCATTCCATGCAGCACGACGGTATTGAGGATAATAATGTAAGACCATTGGTGTATAACCCAGAGAACAAAGCGTTGCAAACACGCGTGTGTTTGATACCATTCCTCACTCCATTCCATGCATTACAATAAGCCTGTCTTCTGATTTCTACCTTCACCAGCCTCCCCTGATCGTGAGAGGCTACGCTGTAATAATAATAATAATAATAATAATAATAATAATAATACTTATATAGCGCTTTTCTAGACACTCAAAGACGCTTTACAAACTGAAAAGATCGAGTAGTAAGGAAAAAGAATACATTTTTAGATTACTCTAAGTGTCTTTGTAGGACAATCTACTCTGCATACTGCAATTACACCTAGATTTCAGGCGGAGAAGCGGCGAACAAGCAACGCCAGCGTCCTCTCTCAACCGGTAATGTCGCTGCTGTCCATACCTGACGTAGAGAGAGATGGGCACCACGGTGTTGAGGACGATGATGTAAGACCAGAAGGTGAGGAAGCCAGAGAACACCACGTCGCTCAGAGGCTCATCACAGTGCAGATACACTCTGAAGTTCCTGCCAACCCTCCGTTCCCAGATGGTGTTTCCAATGGCCAAAATAACCCCCATGCAAATGAGAAAGACGAAGATCTGAAAGCAGAGATCAAAAAGTAAGTATTCTATGTATATCACAAAGTACATTTCCTGTACAGAAATCAGTTGATTGGTAGTCTAGCAGGGTATATACAGGAATCTTGAGGTTAATTTCAATACCTTTCTAAGACTTTTTAAAGACCTTGTCAATATTTTTCCAGACCTCACCGCCACTTTGAACCGTTTACATCAGTGACACCTTTAACTTAACAGTTTGAGTTCGCAGTGTTTCTCAACCCTCTCCTCGGGGCGCCCCAGCCGCACCACATATTTGATCTGTTCCACCACCAGCACACCTGATTCCACTAATCAAGTACAAAGCAATTATGGTTTGTACTTGATTAGTTGAATCAGGTGAGCTGGTGGTGGATCAGATCAAATATGTGGAGCGGCTGGGGCGCCCCGAGGAGAGGGTTGAGAAACACTGGACTAGACCACTATCATACAACAGAATTTCCGGTTCATCTTTGTTTTTTAATAAAACTAATAAATTCACGAACTTTTACTAAAGGTTTTTAGGACTCAAACTCTTTGGACAGAGTCTAATTCAGAAAAATACCTACAAAATTCAAGACCTCATAAAATCGTGATAAGACTTTTTAATACTTATTAAGGGTCTTGATTTTCCCAAAATTGATTTATCAACTTTTAATACTTTTCAAGACACCGCGGATACCCTGTCTAGACTACATTATGAATTAAGAATAGAGTTGCTTCATCAGAAAGTCTAGTTTATTTTGTGAGAACATCACAGGAGAAACACGAAGGATTTGTAGCTGACCGTGAAACAATGAAATGCAAGAAAGTGCAGAAAAGTGCTCACCCATAAAACTAAAGTGTTCATCAGCTTGTCAATACTAGTCCTTTTGAATTTAGTCCTTCCACAGTTCTGCATCAGTTTGGTTTGCAGCCCTGAATGAGGCAGGTGAACAATTATTGAAAGGGTGCAATAAAAGAAACACAGCCACCTTGGATTGAATCTACTGTGTGAATGAGCTACTGTACTCAGAGGGAGGTCTAACTGCATGGATGCTGGTGACTATGTAAACAGAGCAGGGAACAAACATACCAGCAAACATGACCATTCCAAAGCATACATACATACCAGCAAACATGACCATTCCACAGCATACATACATACCAGCAAACATGACCATTCCACAGCATACATACATACCAGCAAACATGACCATTCCACAGCATACATACATACCAGCAACTATGACCATTCCAAAGCATACATACATACCAGCAAACATGACCATTCCAAAGCATACATACATACCAGCAAACATGACCATTCCACAGCATACATACATACCAGCAAACATGACCATTCCACAGCATACATACATACCAGCAAACATGACCATTCCACAGCATACATACATACCAGCAACTATGACCATTCCAAAGCATACATACATACCAGCAACTATGACCATTCCAAAGCATACATACATACCAGCAACTATGACCATTCCAAAGCATACATACATACCAGCAAACATGACCATTCCAAAGCATACATACATACCAGCAAACATGACCATTCCACAGCATACATACATACCAGCAAACATGACCATTCCACAGCATACATACATACCAGCAAACATGACCATTCCACAGCATACATACATACCAGCAACTATGACCATTCCAAAGCATACATACATACCAGCAAACATGACCATTCTACAGCATACATACATACCAGCAAACATGACCATTCCAAAGCATACATACATACCAGCAAATATGACCATTCCACAGCATACATACATACCAGCAAACATGACCATTCCACAGCATACATACATACCAGCAACTATGACCATTCCACAGCATACATACATACCAGCAACTATGACCATTCCAAAGCATACATACATACATACCAGCAAATATGACCATTCCACAGCATACATACATACCAGCAAACATGACCATTCCACAGCATACATACATACCAGCAAACATGACCATTCCAAAGCATACATACCAGCAAACATGACCATTCCAAAGCATACATACCAGCAAACATGACCATTCCACAGCATACATACCAGCAAACATGACCATTCCACAGCATACATACCAGCAAACATGACCATTCCACAGCATACATACATACCAGCAAATATGACCATTCCAAAGCATACATACATACCAGCAAACATGACCATTCCACAGCATACATACATACCAGCAAACATGACCATTCCAAAGCATACATACCAGCAAATATGACCATTCCAAAGCACCACTCAGTGTTCCTGAGGACACAGCCCCTCAGCAGCATCTTGTCGTTGTCCAGGGGGTACTTGTCGTCTCTCCAGCAGAGTGTTCCCTTGAACTTGTCCAGTTTGTTATTTGGCGGCTCACAAACAACTTCCCCTGAGGAGCACAATTGACAAATCTTCACCACAGGACACCAGTCACCCCAGCTCAGACACAATAGCAGCGAGACGTCTGTTTACTCCAGACTTAAACGTTGGATCAATCGACAAGCAATTGACAAAGAAAACACAGACACACAACAGATACAGCCCTTCTTCATTTGTGCTGCGACCAAAAATGCTCAACTCCTACTAATTGCAACTACTGTGCAGTTTCAAAGCAATGACTAAATTGCTACTGTATGTATCGGTATGACCATTTATTTATTTGTTTATTTAACCTTTATTTATACTGGGGAGAACACACTGGAAAACACAAGGCCTCTTTTCAGGTGCAGTCTGTCCACTATATCTATACCATCTATATCTATACCATCTATATCTATACCATCTATATCTATACCATTACACAACAACGCATACACAAATACAACACAGTTAAATACAGAAATCAATACATCATATACAACCACAATATATCAAGAGAAAAAATCACATCCTTCACCAAAGAAGTTCTCAATAAATACCCCGCCTGGGAGGGCGGCATCAAAACAAACCAACTGAAATGTTCCAAAAATGTGTTTTTTGATTGTTCAAGCAGTGAGGTGCCAGGAGGTCCCTTCAGATTAAAATCTCTTTTTGGAGGGAGACCGGGCCAAGAAAGCAC
Source organism: Nansenia antarctica (assembly GCF_963989245.1). Taxonomy (NCBI): domain Eukaryota; kingdom Metazoa; phylum Chordata; class Actinopteri; order Argentiniformes; family Microstomatidae; genus Nansenia; species Nansenia antarctica. Next base: position 2,037,636 of record NC_137684.1, read on the forward strand.
ACCAGTGCAGGTACACCTTTACCTCACAGACTAGGGATAACAAATACATATTAGAAAATCCATTTTAGGAGTAGCAATTGCACTCTTCTGTCACACAATTCTTAATCAGAGCTTTGAACTCTCCCAGGGAGATGAAATTATTTGATTGATTGATTGATTGAAAACTTTATTAGAAGATTTGCAGAAGTAGGTACATGAAAGTACATATTACATACAAGGTCAACTAACAGGATAAAAACCCAAGAAAGCCACTGGCTTATTTCAATTGGGGTCCTTGATTCTCAATTCATCGTTACATGTAAGACAGACAAAAAAGCTAGTACTATCTACAAGATAATACAGACAAATACCTATTACTATCTACAAGATAAACACACATCCATCATGGGAAGAACAATACAACAAAACATAAGGTATGTACAGCGGGTAGGACAGGTGGGGACATACACCACAGGTGGGGGCGGGGGACAAAACACAAAGTATGTACAGTGGGTAGTTCGGGTCTTTTAATCTGATTTTTGATTTAGAGGGTCCAGTTACGGATTGCAGCCTCCTGTAAATGTTTTTTGAGAGTGGTTTTGAAGGTGGGCAGTGTTTTGCACTCAGATTAACAATGCCTTATAGAGATCTATAAATAAGGCAGCACAAAAAAAAAAATCTGATCTAGGCAATTGAAGACATCATCTAAGACATCATCTAAGCAGCTGAAACTGTGATATGACCAGCTCTAAAGATATCAAATTAATTAAATCATAACCTCAAACTGTGCAATACAAGTGCCACAAATACATCACTCACACACACGCACGCACGCACACACACACACACACACACACACACACACACACACACACACACACACACACACACACGCAAACATACTGTGCATACAATGATCTCCAGTGTGAAGGTTATTGAGTGCAGCTCTTTCAATAAATAGTAATTACACTGGAGAGAGCAGCTCAACAAAGAGACTCCATTAACCAAGCCAGTAACAGAATATCGTCATACATACAGCTCACACTCATCACTCAGCAACCTTCGCTTCTACTTATGTCAAATTGGGCTGCATCCAAATGGATGGTCAAGTATCTGACAAAAATGCAGGGAGTCTGTCACAAAGCTGCCTATCCAAGGTCAAACTGACAACAATAGCATAACATCAAGGAAGACAAGTCGAGGGAGGCAATGTGGTATCGAGGTAAAACATAATACAGGGAAGAAATATCTCTACCTTCAAAGTCAGCAAGCTTGGCGATATCTCCTCCCAAGTCCGCTGTCACCGTCAGGGCCTGGCGAACCTTCAGATTGGTCTCCCTGTGCAGAGAAACAGGGACACATTCATGTAGGAGTCAGTGGAGGCTGGTGGAGGTAGAAACAGGGACACATTCATGTAGGAGTCAGGGGAGGCTGGTGGAGGTAGAAACAGGGACACATTCATGCAGGAGTCAGGGGAGGCTGGTGGAGGTAGAAACAGGGACACATTCATGCAGGAGTCAGGGGAGGCTGGTGAAGGTAGAAAGTAAGTAAGTAAGTAACATGTATTTATAGAGCACCTTTCCCAGACCAAGGGTCACAAAGTGCTTTACATAACAAGGAAAAAACACAATAAAACATAATAAAAGAGCAAAAACCACAGCAGGTTAAAACAGGCGAAACAAGTGAAAATAAAAACAAGTAACAGACAACAGGTGTACAACAGTACAACAGCATCAACAGGACACAGAAAGACAGGCCCTTGGGGCTATCCAAAAGCCTGTCTATACAAGACAGTCTTTAGCTGTTTTTTAAAAACCTCGACTGAGCCAGCTGATCTAAGATCCGAGGGGAGAGCATTCCAAAGCCTGGGGGCCACGGTTTGGAATGCTCTATCACCCTTGGTCTTCAGTCGGGCACGGGGGACAACCAACAAACCCTGGTCAGAGGACCTGAGAGACCTACTGGGGCTGTAAGGACGCAGTAGGTCACAGATGTAAGCAGGCGCCTGACCATGGGGGGCTCTGAAAGTGATGACCAGAATCTTGAAATTAATTCTATATTTGATGGGACACATTCATGCAGGAGTCAGTGGAGGCTGGTGGAGGTAGAAATCGGACGGTGGGCTCATTGTAATGCATGGAATGGAATGAATGGAACATGTGTTTGATACCATTCCTTATTCCATCCCATGCAATACCCGTCCTCCGATTTCTGCCTCCACCAGCCTCCACTGGCAGCGGTACAGTAGACTCTGGCCCCTGGTCGTGGTGGGAGATGATTCATTAGCGTAGCGTCGTTGGTTCAGTTCAAAAGCAATTCACCGTCTATGAGAACCTGCAACCATTAGCAAGCGCTTTACCTAATTTATTTATCACCAAAATCGACTTAGCACTATGTATCACTAGTGTTATATCACCCAGGTCGCATAAATGATTCATCCTTTCTGCTGTGGTGCCAGTGTGCCCTTACAGAGTCAAATGCTATGCAGACACATGCAGTATCATAAGTGCCTTACCCATCCAGCTCAGCAGTCTCAATATAGCACAGTCCATAGGGCTCGCTACTGGAGAGGAGCAATATGTCAGCCTGTGGAGACCAGAGAGAGAGAGACCAGAGAGAGGGACCAGAGAGAGGGACCAGAGAGAGAGACCAGAGAGAGAGAGAGACCAGAGAGAGACCAGAGAGAGAGAGACCAGAGAGAGAGACCAGAGAGAGACCAGAGAGAGACCAGAGAGAGAGACCAGAGAGAGACCAGAGAGAGAGACCAGAGAGAGACCAGATCAGCACCTGAGAATAACCACACTGTTTTACTGTAAGTTACTTTTTAAAGTCAAATTCTTTAATTGTCACTGGTGATACTGTGTGTTTACAAAAAAAGTGTGTATTTTCTATTTGAATCTGACATAAACAATTCACTCACTGAAACAAACTGGTTGTTTTCCAGCTTGATGATATCTCCCACACGAACATTCATCCATTTCTCATTCTGCAAACTAAAACAGAACACATGACTTCTTAGAACACCCATAGTGGTCAGAATGAAGGTGACAATGACATTAGATAGAATACTTGAATACTCCACCATTTTGACAAGCACAAAAGCATAACATTTCCTCTATTCAGTGAACTCTACATCACAATAATGCAATTTATACACGACAAAATGTGGACTGTAACAAAGATCTACTTCAACTTACTTGCCCCTGATGAGTACTTGAGACTGCCGATTATTGACCTGTCGATCACTTTTATGGCGGAACTGAAATACAGATGATGTAATTTAGTAATGCACTGCTAACAGTCGTTATGAACAGTTATACAACAGTTAGTTCCGACCAAGTAATTTGATTGGACAAGAGGCATTCCATGAGTTACGATATATAGTATAACAGCACTGGGACTTTTAACTATACGTATCACTCCGCCGCACAGGTGTTCTATTAAATGACCGTTAATTAGACTACATTACGATACAAAGTAGCTAGCCACGATACAAAGTATGCTAGTTTGTGTTCTGGCCTGGGTTGCACCAATTTGGCGTAAGTCATTACTAAATGTAGGCATTTAGTAGTTACTAAACCCCTAGTTGTTACTAGCTAGTTTCAAACTAGTTGTTTACTAATTTCGGTTGCACCACGCCAATCGTTTGTCAATCTTAGCTAGTAAATACTTAGTAATGCGCAAGTTGTTACTACAAAGACATTGTCACATAAAACGTAGAAGAAGAACATTATAGCCAATCAGCAAGCAAAGCAAAACCCTCCGTTTTTAAATCCTCAATTTTGGCCGCCATTGGCTAAAAGCTGTAATTTGGCTCTACAAGTGTTAATATGTCATTTTATGAAGTTTTAATATGTTTTCAGGCGAGAAAGTAACCATATATATTCACAAAATGTGTCCAGTTTATCAAAATAACCCGTTTATGTATCTGATCTGACGTTTTTTTCCCCACTTCTGTGGGAAACTTCGCTTCCCGTTGAGGAACTATTTTTTCTTGACGGAGACAAAATAAATGATTAAATAAACAAACAAATCATAATCTGTTGTCACTTATTACTGTTAACTAATAAATTGCGCTGTAGAACTGTTGTATAAAAGCAATATCACACTCGAGGTTGTGTGTTATACTGAATATCAGCACGGCTGTGATTGTCTTCGGTACTCGGCCTGCGGCCTCGTACCTATGACCGAATCACAGCCGTGCTGATATTCAGTATAACACACGACCTCGAGTGTGATATTGCTTAAGTAATATGCAGCAAAGTATCAAAGTAAGTACGGTAAGTAAGTAAGTAAAACTTTATTTAGGAGACAACATAAGCAGAACATAAACAGGAGCAATAAGAAGGCTATTGACTGCTGGCCTGTCTGAACAGACGTGTTTTAAGTTGCCGCTTAAAATGTGTTCTGAAGGAGCGGCTCTCAGGTCAAGGGGGGGGGGGCGTTCCAAAGCTTTGGGGCCGTCACCTCAAACGCTCTGTCCCCTTTTGAGGTGACGGCCCTCCCCCTTAACCCTAAAGTAGCTGATACTGTAGCTGTTGTAATTCAAATGACCCGACTAGAGACAGTACACTTACATAGTCGTCAGTGGCATCTTTCACTGCAGTGATGACCAGCACGAACACCAAAGGCACAATGGTAGTGAACCAGGACAGGGAGGAGATCTCTGGAATCAACTACAAACACAAGAGGAACAGTGTCAACGCGCTGTACAAGACTAGAATACTCTATCATTTAGTAGCCCTACACAAATGTCATTTCTTCCACAACAGTCTTTAACTTACATGAACTTCATTGATATGCTTTCATCATAAAGACTGTATAGAGACACATAATGGTCGTAATAGGATGAATAACGTACGGTCTGTATACACTACCTGTAGGATCAGAAGCACTAGGAAGTATGCGTTGGCCACCCTCTGGAACTGCTCAAACAGGTTGATGGGCAGGAAGGTGAAGATGTTGTACTTGGAGGTCTTAATGTGATTGTCCTGGGGAAAGAACATTCAAGACGGTCAATATAATCTTACCTTCAAGAAATGACTGTGATCCCACTGCAAACATCCAGCCTCAAGTAAGACAACTGTGTTTGCTTTTGTATATACAGTACATATGAGTTTTAAACATATAACATATTGAAGCTAGTCAATGGTGTTCCTGTTGTAACCATTGGAGTAACTATGGTTTGTTCCCTTTACAGCGCAAATCGAATTGAAGGCAGGAAAAGATTTGTGGTTCACTTACAGCATATAGAAACCTGTCATTGTAGTCCTTGTCATTGGCTCTCACAAGGCGTTCCTCCTCTACAAGCAAACAAGAATTGAATCAGGACTTTTTGTGGCAATGGGCAATATTTTAGGATTTCAGCAATATAAAGTATACTATATGTATATACTCAAGAAGCACATTTTATTACTGCTGATGTAGTTTAACATTATGCAGTAGCCATGCAAAAGCAAGCCTGTCAAACCTTAGCATTGACATTATGTTTGAATCATTTGAACCAAACAACATACTTGACAATTCCAGACAGTCCTTGATTGAAACGACGTTTGCAAATGAAATCATTACAAAAGCAAAACCATCTGCTTATCTTCAAATGAGGAGACACTGAACTGTACAGTAAGCTGCGTACTCTATGTGGATATTCAAAGCCAGGCAACATTTATAACCGTCTAAAGTACACCTCTTCCCATCGAGCGTAGCCCCAGTTCCACCTCCTGGCAGCTCTACCTTGTCCAGCATCTTTATGACACCAGCTCCAGCCTCCTCTCCACGGCACTAACATCCACAGCCATTTCTCCGCCATCTCTTTTCCCAACTGTCATTCTTGTATGAACAACATTATAATATTAGTCAGACAATGAGGCCCATAGAGCATCATGAATGCATGTCCACTTTACCATTTTCAACTAAAGTTTGAAAAGTAATATGTCCCTGTCCATCAGACGAGGCGTGTTTGCTGTCTGGTTGGTTAACCTCTCTGAGGCAGGTCACTTCACTGACTCTGGAATGTGGACGCTGTCTGCACTTGTCCTGTTCAGAGAGAGCTGAAGCTTTCGTCTGCACTCACAGCCCTGCACTTTACCACAGCGCTAAGGAACTAACACTAAACAAAGACAGATCAAGCAGATTTATAGAACTGGATGCTTAACCTCAGTTCATAAATACCCCAAATAGGCTATACTCATCAATCAACAATTAAAAACAGCAAGACACACACCCATACACACACACACATGCACACACACACACATACACACACACACACACACACACACGCGCACACACACACACACACACACACACACATTGTATAATTGGACTGGACTTATATAGCGCAGTCAATTTGTAAATATAACATATATATATATAACATATATAAAGACACACAAGCCATATATACACAGACACACGCACATACACACACACACACACACACACACACACAGACACACACACACACACAGACACACACACACACACACACACACACACAGACACACCGACACACAGACACACAGACACACACACACACACACACACACACACACACAAAACAATGGTTTGGCTACATTTGGAGAGCATTCCATGGAACCACCCCAGTAATGCATAGAGGGCATGGGAGTACACTAGGAAAACTTACAACGAACACATCACTGTCCAACACTGTCCAACAACACCTCTATAACCCACTAATAGATCTCTTAACTAACAACTGTGTTTCAGAACAACCGTTTCATAGCTGAAGGCAGAATCCAAACCTGCAAACGAGTTTTCTAAAGAGGGTCAAACATTCCTCAATTATACATAATGGTTAAGCTCGTGGAGGAAGAGCACAGTCACACACTCACACGGCTGGGTGCAACATGAGAGAAGCCTGTTCTTTCAACACATTGGCTTCCTCAAGATATCCATTGCTGAGAAGATTAATAATTGAGGAATCTCTATTGTCGTTGATCTGAAGCATCTCTACTCTATCTCTACTCTATATATATACAGTATACACCCCACACACACTCTCTCTCTCTATCTCTACTCTCTCTATATATATATACCCCACACACTATACACGTGTATATATATGCGGCCTACAGTATTAGTAAAGTGTTTTTCGGAAACACTTCGCAAACTTCACCTTTGCATTAAAAAACTCCTTCAGTTCAGGGATGTCAAGCCTTACACAACCATCCATTTCCATTATGTTCCGCCTATCATGAACTTGCACAGACTCTCAAGCTCAAATCGGACACTGGGGCTTTATCAGCATAGATTCAATATGTTCAAGTCAAGACTAAAAACCCATCTTTTTAATATTGCCTTTAAATGACTAAATAATTAAATTATGATCATATAATGATTGGAGCACTTTGAGCTGCAACGTTTGCAGGAAAAGCTCTATACAAATAAAAAGTTATTATTATTATTATTATTATTATTATTATTCCTATCTTGTTACAGTAAAATAATCGTGGCATAATCAGGATGTTTTCCTGGTATCTATCCTTATTTCCGTGCCCCTTAATCACTACAGCAAGAACCTCCAGTGTTCAGATCTGAGTCAAGTTGTACCTGCCGGTGTCACTCTCCTCCCTCTCCTCATCCTTCCCCAGATGGAACAAGGAGAAAGGTGTTACAATAATCTCCAGCCAGTTTGAATGTAGTTTGAGGTCCAGTGAGAAAAATGTCCCGTAAAAACCTTAATCCATTCCACTGTAGAAGCCTCTGGGTTAGAGACTCAGTGATCCATGGGTTGGGGAAGGTCGCCGAGGCGTTAGAGTGTATCAGTGGCAGATATGCATTACAGGTTCCTACCCACACACACTGACACATAACGATACACAACACGCACGCACACACATGCACGCACGTACAGATACACACACACACACACACACACACACACACACTGACACATAATGACACACAACACGCATGCACATGCACACACACACACACACAGACACACACACACACACACACACACACAGACACACACACACACTCACACAACAAGGTATCCTGTTCCACTCTGTCTGTCACACTGTGCCATAAAAAGCAACAGTTCTATCTGGTCAATAATGGAAGGTGTGCAAAATCTCCGTCTCCTGTTTATCAAAGGCTGATGATGAAATATTCAACTGTTTGTTATTTAGAATTATCTGTTTGCAACCAACGACGGAATTCACCCGAAGATCTTGTAAGGTTTCTGTGCAACTATCCTATCCAGTCAGTAAAGAAGGTATTTATGCTGACATCTTCAATTAAATTCTACCTAATAAAACTTTCAACTTAAATAAAACGTGAACACATGGATTTTCTAAAAACTTAAATCCAGCACACAATGAGGAATGGTATCAAAACGTGTTTGATACCATTCCTCATACCATGTCATGCACTACAATGAGCCTGTCCTCCGATGTCTACCTCCAGCAGCCTCACCGGGTTCTTCAGAATCAGAATCAGAATCAGAAGACTTTTATTGCCATGACATGTAAACATGTTAGGAATTTGGTTTGGGACAGTGGAGCACGGTTTACAGCAGGACAGGTGCAAGACAGGACAAGACAGTGCAAACCAACATCAAAGTGCAAGAGTCATAATTAATATAAATATAAAGTGCAGAGATCAAGTGTTCAAGTGTTCATAGTTCATGGTTCTTACCATGGTTCTTACCTATGGAAATATCTCTCTTCCAATAAACCATTGTCATCAGGGGACCTCCAGCTCTACCCAAGGGTTGCTCTGAAAAACATGAAGCAAAAATAACAAGAGTACCGCTTGTGTTGAGAATAATGGTTATTGGGACGCTTAGTGGCATAGCACAATAATGCGCATGCAGCATCATCCTAAGGTTTGTGGTTCGATTCCGACCCTCTACATATCTTAATAATAATAATAATAATAATAATAATAATAACTTTGATTTCTATAACGCCTTTCAAAAAACCCAAGGACGCTTTACAATTCTAAAGGGGAATGGTCAGACAGACAAAACAGAAAACAAACAAAGCAAAACTGAAACAGTGACTAGGGGCCAAAGGCCTTGGTGAACAGATGTGTTTTAAGGGCTGATTTGAAGGAGTCCAGGGTGGGGGCGTTGCGGATCACTATGGGGAGGGAGTTCCAGAGAGTAGGTGCGGCCACGCTGAAGGCCCTGTCCCCAAAGGTCCGTAGGTTGGTGCAGGGGGTGGATAGCAGGCCCATGTCTTGCATGTTATCCCTCCTCTCTCTCTCACCCATCCGTCCTGTCAAGCTCTACTGTCTCTATCCCCATAAAGCAGAAATGCCCTAAAAAATTATACTAAAAGAATATGGTAATAAACCGAAAGAAGACAGTTGAGGACAGTGTACTTAAGTCATGCTGAGATCATATTAGCCTGTACACAGCAAGGAGGAAAACAGATATTACCAATTGGAATTGCTTACAAAAACAAGGGAAATGGATACAGCATGAATACAGGCAGCGATGCATGGGGAAACAATTACTTGCATCCCTCCCTGGCTTACAGTAAAATACTCAATGGTGAACATTGTTAATTTCAGGAGGCAGTGTTCATACTGAGCTCAGCACAGTGGAAACTTAATAGGTTTCCTCAGCACACACATATCCCTTCTGAGACACCAGCCCTGCTGTTGTCAGCAGCATGTAAACAGATAAGCAACATCTAATTGCTGCCTCCTCTTCAACAATAGGTCTTTCCTCTTACAAGGGCCTCGCTTTGTGACAAACATGTCACGTCTGTGTCGAGTGCGTTCGGTATGTGACTTGTCCCATATAGCACCATGAAAGTGGAGGATTTTAAATTCGATTCTTCTCCAACAATTTAAAACAATGTATAGATGTGCATACTGTGGCATCCCTCTCCCTATCATGCAGGCGTCGGGGGGGCGGGGCAGGACCTCGGAGAGCGCCCACAGACCCCTAGGCAGAGCTGCCGCCCCCCCCCCCCCCCCCCCCCCCCTGGAGTACAGAGAGGTATGGAGTACCCCCCCCCCCCCCCCAGAAGGCAGTGCCCAGCTCCACCTTTAAGTTAGGAATAAATACGGCGTTGCGTCTAAAGGTGACCTCCGTCTCCTCATCTCTCTAGCTCAGTGTGTGTACCTTTAGGGTTGCCACAATACACATCATTTGTTGGTTGACAAAATGTCAAGACCATGCCAAGATTCTTCCTCTCAGTTGCAAACGGGATGCTTTTGGAGGGCTTTCAAATTGCTCACTGATTTCTTCACATCCAGTTCATTGAAACAGCCTTCCTCATGGTCATGGCTCTCCTCTTTGTGAAAGTATAGGCTACACAAAACAAACGGATTCACTTGCTGTGCTTTACGTTTTCATATTTACCAATAAAAATTATAATAGTTTAAACATTCGACATGACACCCCCCCCAACTGGTTTCCACCATAGAAATGTACATTCACATTACAAGCCGACACTCATACTGCAAATCGTTATTCCATATTCATAATTATAACTTGCACATACGTATGTGACAGAGGGATTACTTTGTACTTGGTAACATCATCGGTGATAGTCAGTTAAATTGTGACAATGCAAATGTTTTACATGGCAGCAATGGAGATTAAAAACCGTTAGGCTATTTATGACACTTAAATTGAATGAAAATTCATATCACTCACCGACAACATTGTCCCGACAGGCCAAATATGCTGCTAAATGTTCAGTTCGGCCGAATCTGTGAGCGCTCTCTCTCTCTCTCTCTCTCTCTCTCTCTCTCTCTCTCTCTGTCTCTGTCTCTCTCTCTCTCTGTCTCTCTCTCTCTCTCTCCCTCTCTCTCTCTGTCTCTCTCTCTCTGTCTCTCTCTCTCTGTCTCTCTCTCTCTGTCTCTCTCTCTCTCTGTCTCTCTCTCTCTCTCTCTGTCTCTCTCTCCCTCCCTCCCTCTCTCTCTCTCTCCCTCCCTCTCTCTCTCTCTCTCTCTCTCTCTGTCTCTCTCTCTCTCTCTCCTGTCAAAACGGTGTAATTTTATCAGAGCTGTAAACTAAAAAAACAGCTTGACAGACAGAGAGAGAGAGAGAGAGAGAGAGAGAGACAGAGAGAGAGAGAGAGAGAGAGAGAGAGAGAGAGAGAGAGAGAGAGAGAGGAGAGAGAGACAGAGAGAGAGAGAGAGAGAGAGAGGGAGGGAGAGAGAGAGAGAGAGAGAGAGAGAGAGAGAGAGAGAGAGAGAGAGAGAGAGGGGGGGGGGGGGGAGGCAAAAAGTGTCCAGAGCATCATATGTTATTGTCAGAAGTTGTCCCCGTGTTAAAAGTACCAAAAAACGTTAATAATTGTTTTATTATTAAATAATCCCTTTTATACACTTCAAGAAATTTTACCGTGGCCATATGGGGAACTTTTGACTACCTCGTGTTATATTGAGATGTGCTTAGCCTACATTAAATAAAATACATACAAATAATATGCATCCACTTATAAAGAAATACAACTTCACTTGTTGGGACTGGGTGCGAGTGGGTGTATATTATTTCTTGAACAATGCTGCCATCGTGTGGACATCATGAGTAGGCCTCTACTGCGGGTGACCGGCCATTAGGCCATAGCCTAAAGCACTTTGAGCTGCAACGTTTGCAGGAAAAGTGCTATACAAATAAAAGCTATTATTATTATTATTATTATTATTATAACGTGAATTTTGATTTATGGTTCAATTATAATCTCACCCTGCTCTTTTTTTTCTTAATTAAATAAAAATGTTATTGAAAGTTGCAGGACATGAGATTTCGCCAAATTCGCGGCTTGCTCTTATGTAATCCGGGGGTGCATTTGGAAACTCGTTTCAGTCCTTGTAATAGACAATTATTATAGACTATTACTTTGAAGTCCAACAGGGCGTAAGGTCGGTTGGAAAGGTCACAAGGGAAAAGAGCGAAGAAGTGTGTTTATGAAATAATTCCCGTTCAGTCTGAAGACACTTAGTTGTCTAAATTGTGACAAGAGGCCTCCCTTGGCCAAAAGAAACGACTCCGCCCGAACGCACTGATAATCTGAACACACGCCAAGTAGGCTGGAAGTCAGAGAAGTGAAACCCTTGTTGGTCAAAATGAGTTCGTGACATTGCAGTTTTGGTAATAAAGTTGGAACAAAGCAAGGAGGTAGTGTATCGACGTTTAAGAGGTATTGCTTTCATTTCAGATTTCTTTGCATAATGAATAAGCTACATTGCCTGTCGGAGCCTGTGTGTTATGAAAATACAGCCTATCGTTATACAGCTGTTAGAACTCTTTAGGCTGCTGCAAACCTTTGGACGTCAAAGTATGCTATTGGTTTAAAGTCTTTACTTTTAAGTATAACAAGAACATGGAAACATTTCGTAGTAGCGCATTATAGGCCTCGTTCTAACAGCTGACTCAAACTTCGCTAGTATTACACTGAAGCACTTGCAAGCATGCGTAATAACAATATGCATTAGGCCTATGAGTGAAAATTGTTGCGCTAAGCTATGTTTTACATATATGAATAATGTAACAACAATACTATTACTACTACTACTACTACTACTACTAATAATAATAATAATAATAATAATAATATTGTTGTTGTTGTTGTTGGTGTTGTTGTTGTTAATAATAATAATAATAATATTGTTGTTGTTGTTGTTGTTAATAATAATAATAATAATAATGTGAAAGTATAACAATAACATGTATTTCCTCCTTATTAGATCTGAGAAGTATGGCACTTTTGCATCTGAAAGCAGCTCTCTGGAGGCAGTGTCCCAGGGCTGTTGGTAGTGGAAGTTGTCACCTTCACTCCAGCAGCAGTCCTGCGGCCTCCAGAGAACATTACAAGATGCTGGTGCTCGGAGGAGGGAGTGGAGGCATCACTATGAGTGCCAGGATGAAGAGGAAATTCGGTGCTGGAAATGTGGCCATTGTGGAACCTAGTGAGGCAAGGTTGTCACTATTGATGTAGTGATGTAGGAATTATAATACGCCTGCAATTATTGCTTGTTGTCATTCTAACTTCTGATGTTTTCAGTCTGGGGGAAATATCCACTCTGGATGTAAACTTTGGTTTTCCTGTTACAACACCTGTGATAAGGCAGATATCTTGTGTTTCCATTGTACTAAAGTGGTAGAATGACAGTTTAATCGTTTTTTACACTCGGATCTATTCATACAACAGGGGACACAGCACTTTCCCGTTTTCCCATATTGTCAGCGTCTTTGAGCCTCGGAAAAGCGCTATACAAATATAATGAATTATTATTACTGCGGCATTTCGAAGAGAGCGCCTCAGCCAACGTTGGACCCGGAAACACGTCACGACTTAACAACCGAATAGGCTATTAACCAAGAACAGTGTTACTGTGCATTTATGGGAATGTAATGCAGCAAGACCCTTTTAGGCCTAACATTGGCACGCCTATCCACACCACCTGTATGTAGGCTGGTGGGGGTAGAAATCCACCATAGTTCCTCATTCCATTCCATACATTCCAATGAGCCTATCCTACGATTCCTCTGTCTCCACCAGCCTCCACTGATATACATACAGTATAGTATATGATGCTGACATGCAATATCAGTAGATGCACTACTACCAGCCCATTTTGACATCGACCCTGACCCCATACCCTGATCACTGGAACACAGCAGAACACATCCCAGATTGTGGCTTTAAGTATGAATGAAGGAAGAAGAGAAGTTGTCCATCCTACTTGTATATCCCAACCAAGCTGTATGTGTTCTCCTTTGTGTTCAGATGCACTACTACCAGCCCATCTGGACCTTGGTTGGCGCTGGGGCGAAAAGTGTGGCCTCGTCTGGTCGCCCTACTGCCAGTGTTCTACCCTCTGGAGTGAAGTGGGTGAAATCCAGAGTTCAGGAGATTAACCCAGACACAAACACTGTCCGCACAGAAAATGGGATAGAGGTATGTTTACAGTCTCAAACTGATGAAGACAACAGTCAGTCAGTCAGTCAGTCAGTCAGTGTATTCTAATTCTGCTCATCCTGGCCACAACACATACTGTCCTCGAATAGAATGGTTGAAGCATGAGTTTGTAGTTCTGGATATATTTCCTCTTGTTATAGTACAGTAGGTCTGCAGTGGCCTTTAGGCTCTTAACCAGAATTCATGACAATGTCCAAATTGTATGTGGCAATGTTCTATTCCTGTGTTTGTAAGAAGTGAGTTACATTAATGTCTTCTCTTTAACAGATATCATATGAATATTTGATTGTGGCCCTCGGTATACAGCTCCATTTTGAGAAGGTAATGCACCATAATGTTGACTTTTTTGTTAATGTTGTTTTGTTTTCAGTCCAATTATATGAATGTCAGTTCTGTCAGAGATCTTTTTTTTCTCATGCACAATGACTTTGTAGATCAAGGGTCTTCCTGAGGGTTTTGAAGATCCCAAGATTGGGTCAAATTACTCTGTGCAAACGGTGGAAAAGACATGGAGCGCACTTCAGAACTTCAAAGAGGGCAACGCCATATTCACTTTTCCTAACACTCCTATTAAGTGCCCCGGGGCACCACAGAAGATTATGTACCTGACTGATGATTACCTACGAAAGGTATATGATACCAAATAATATAAATCAGATGAACTAATTTAAATGTTTTCACAGAAATATTAATTTATCTGTGTTATTCGTGTATCTGTGGCATACTGATGCTGGATAATGTAGAGCTTGTTCTTATGTCTCTCTAAGACAGGAAAAAGGTCAAAGGCCAATATCGTGTATAACACATCACTACCAGTGCTGTTTGGGGTCAAGAAGTACGCAGATGCTTTGTGGGAGATTGTCAAGAGTCGTGACCTTCAAGTGAACCTCAGGCAGAACCTCACTGAGGTCCGTGTTGACAAGCAGGAGGCAGTATTTGAGAATCTTGACAATCCTGGAGAAACCAAAGTGATGGAGGTACATGGTCATTTTCTTGTCACATTCTTGGAATACCATTCCCTATTGTTCCAGATGGCACGATGTGCCAAATAGTGAAGATATAGTGAACACATTATGACAGACTGTCATGTGTTTAATGTGCTATGTGGAAGAGGAAGAGTAGTGGCTGCATGTGCAGCAGCTAATGGGGATCCAGATAAACAAATAAACAAAGTACAGAACAGTTATATACAAGAATAACATACTGTAAATATACAAAAGACAATATACAACATTTAAAAATAGAATAAATACATAATAACAATATCATTATTATTAATAAAAACAATAACAATAATAACAATAGCAATAATAATACATAATAAAATAAGATGTGTTATATATTGTAAAGACAAAAAAAGCTTTTTCCACTCTATTCAAACATATTGATATTCTTAAATACAACTGTCAAGAGCGTTATGCATTTCTAACAGATTGTCAATGTTCTAACAAACATGTACCAGGTAACCAGGGGGCTATTCCACGTACGTTGGATTAGTATATCCGCGATTAAAAGAAAAGCCTTGTTCAGGCAACTTGTGATTGGGATTCAAGCCTCAAGTGATTCCTCGAATGAGAATTGTGTCATCACTGTTCACAGAAGACCGGTTTGGAAATCCTCGATTTGGGTGCGTGCTCGCAGACATAAAGGCCGAATCCCGATTCCCTTTTCTACCCCTATGGCCTCGTTTTTGAGTTGAGCCAAGGCCTTCGAACAGAGCCACAAGCCATAGTGGTTGAAATCTTTCCCTATGAAATGGGACAACCCTTCATCAGTAGTATCATAGAAAAGCATTGACGCTCGCGATTCATTCACAACTTAAGTTTTACGCTATCAATCGATCAAACAAGTCATCAAATAAAAAAGAACAATGCTTCATTATCAGACCATTATCTATCTCGTAAAAAGTGGGAACTAATATTTCCTTAAAGACACTTGATGGAACTGTCGTTCAGGATGTCGTTTCCGCCTGTGAGACATTTTTGACGCACGTATGACCTAAACCAGCCTGTAAACCTGCTCGCTACCACGTTTGTTCTGAAGGATTGTTTGCATAGCAACCAAGCAGCAAATTATTTGAGCCACATTGATGCAACAAAATGCGAGCTGAAATTAGCGCCCGGATCGGATTTGAACCCGGATCGGATTTGTAGGAACAGGTCCCAGGAATAAAGTTATTGTGTGTGTATGTCCGATGCAACATTCTGTACATAAATCACTGATTAAATTGTGACGTATGTTAACACTGGCAATGTCCATGAGGTTATTATCGTTACATAAATCAAGCTTTACTTTGACCACATTTTATTTTTCAGTACGAGATGCTTCATGTCACGCCTCCAATGGGACCCAATTCGGTGGTGAAAGGGAGCTCATTGGCTGATGCGGCTGGCTGGCTGGACGTCGACAAAGAGACCCTACAACATAAGAACTATCCCAATGTGTTTGGCATTGGAGACTGCACCAACCTGCCCACAGCCAGGACAGCTGCTGCAGTAGGTATGCACTGATTGGTTACCTTCACCACAAAATATTGACACAGAAGATTATTTTGCTGGCACAAGGCATCATATTTTATTTGGAACAGCCCCTGCATAATGCTTTACTTAACTATTATCACCATTATAATAATAAAAATATAACCACAAGCGGCAATGGGGCGTGTTCCTACTGATATGCTCCCATAACCATAAATGGGATGAGATTGACAGACACAGGGTAGACCTATAGACAGGTTGTAGAATAGAGAGTCTTAAAGTTGTACTTCATCTGGGTCAACCTTCTCAAGTTACTACTAGACATGTCAGATTTAAGGTTTGTTTCAGCTATTTTAATGTGTCTCTCAAGTTCCACTTGTTTAGCTGCTCTTTCTCTCTTCTTAATGGTAGCATGCTAGATTAGAAAACCTTTAGGAGATGGGGCAGAGGATACAATCATCTGATTGATTGATTTTATCTATCAATGATAATCTGAAATGTATGTCCATTAGTAAACTATTAGTAAACTAAACTAGTAAACTAAACTAACATCTCTGAGATTGACCAGTCTCACTAAATTGAAGTAAATGGGGTTACCTCACCATGATCTGAGACAATGATTGTACCAGTAGAACAAAAGTAGGGGATGGAAGTAGTGAATTGGAGATAAGGAAATAGTCAATCCTTGAGTATAGCTGGTGAGGGGAGGAGTATAATGTATAATCCCTCTACACATGTCTACCAGTCCCAAATCCATACAGGAGCCATTCCACACGTTCACTGATCTACGTGGGCGGGAGGAAGAGGGGCTATTAAGGTCTTGTAAATGATTAGGAACCTGATGGGAAGTCCCCTCCCATCATTATTGCACCATCATTTCCCATCTCTCTCAGTTTACACTCTAACACGCCCATAGATATTGGCCAATATCCAAAGGGCCACACTGAATCTCAGCCTGAATAATAAGCACACAGCCCTTTGCTATCCTCATGAACTTTGTTACTCTTAAATTACTCATGTTTATTCACTAGGATAAGATTCAGAGCTTTTCCACCCCAGACTGCGGAGTGGGAGCGTGTGTGTGTGTGTGTGTGTGTGGGGGGGGGGTTCTCCTTGGCCTTCTTGGCTGCGTCCTCCAGAAAGGTCAGGCGGCCCTCAGCGTTGTCAAGTCTTTCAATAACGTTTGTCAGCTTGTTTTCTATTGCTGAAGTCAACCTCTTGATAGACCTGTTGTCCTCCATGTTGCGCTGTTGGTCCGCTTGAATCTTTCTGAGCACTTGGTGGATGCTCGCGAGTAGCTAGTTTGTCAGTTTAGCTAGTTTGTCTTCCGTTGCTAGCATAGCCTCTCTGCCATCATTGGAATCGTTTGCCTCGAGGTTAGGATGGGGATTCTTCCTTGTATGACATTTGTTGAGTCTTTATTTGCCTGTTTAGATATCTTCAGCTTAGGCCCAATCCCATTTCACCGCTTGGCCCTACATTTTTGCCCTACCCCTCCGTTTTGCACATTCACGTGTAGGGGTAGGTGTGTCCCAATTCCCCTATTGTGTAGGGGTAGGGCCTAGAGGGAGTTTTTCAGATGCACACTCCGAACGGAGGTACAAACGGGGTGTTATGTGAAATCTCACAATGCCACAAATGTAATTATTTTCTTCGTTAATGATGGCGCAATATCTCCTTCTGAGGTAGGGGTGGCCTGGTGGATAGTGAGTTGGACTGGTGATCAGAAGGCCATGAGTTCAAATCCCACCTGGGAACACCACCACTAGTGTGCCCTTGAGTAAGGAACTTAGCCCTAAGTTACTCCTGGGAGACTGTCCCTGTAAGGTCTAATTGTAAGTCACTTTGGATAAAAGCATCTGCTAAAAGGTCAAAATGTCCTTCTTCGAACTGCCATTCTCCAGGTTGCGTCACATGGATTTTATTATTACAACTTACTTGCTTGCAAAAACTGTAGTGTATTTTCTATTGAGCATAGAAAAGAACTTAAATAGAAACATTTTGTATCTTATTTTCAGCTGCCCAGTCAGCTGTGTTGGACCGAACGATTACAAAGATATTGAAAAACGACAAGCCAGATAAGAGGGTAAGTCAAATAAAAAAATAAAAAAATAAGTTTAGAGAGAACATTATCCTGGAACTAAACACAATTTTGCTCCATTTCACTCTAAGGCTACGCAATAACAGAGTGGAATACCTGTAATTCTTCTGTTTTGCAGTATGATGGCTACACATCCTGCCCTTTGGTTACGAGCTACAATACCGTCATTCTGGCAGAGTTTGATTATACTGTGCAACCCCTGGAGACGTTTCCCATTGACCAAAGCAAGGAGAGGAGAACCATGTACCACATGAAGGCTGATATGATGCCTCAGCTGTATTGGCACGGCCTTCTGAAGTACGTAGTTTTTCATTACAATTCCTGTAGATTGGCATATCGACAGACAATTATAATTCAAATGATATACTGTATATTTAATGGAACACTTAAGTCCCATAATTAGTCCTAACATATCTCTTGTCTTTTGTTCGAAGGGGGCTGTGGGGTGGACCAGAGCCAATCAGGAAAATCATGCATCTTGGGATGAAATAGAGTTAGGTCAGATGTACTGTACTTGATGTACCTGTACTGTAACTGAGACTTTGCTACACTGTATTTTACTTACTTACTTTACTTAGGCCTTTAAATTCCCTTGGGAACATAGGCCATCGATGAAACACAGTGGCAAAACAGATTTGTCTGTATAATCTTTGATTCTTACATTCCAATCATGACATAGACAATTAAGTCCATAATAGGCAAGGCAAGGCAAGGCAAGTTTATTTGTACAGCACATTTCATACAACAGGGGCAATTCAAAGTGTTTTACATACATTATTTTAAAATACAGCAAGAGGAGCATAGTAAGAAAATAAAAATTACAATGAATAAAAGCAAATCTAAGAAGTAAATACCGGTAGATAAAACATTTAATAAGACAATAGTTTATGGATAAAAGACATTGATAGAAGTGTTTGTGTTTAATCATAACTGCTGCAAAACATGATATTTCTATATTTTAAGGGTTCGGGCCTGTTTGATTTCTTCAGGGAGTTTGTTCCAGGAGCATGCGGCAGCGTGACTGAAAGCTGCTGCACCGTGTTTTGTTTTCACTGTTGGAATGATTAGCTGATTAGTCTCAGCTGACCTTAGGGACCTTGCAGGAATATAGGATGGAATAGGGTGGTAGAGGTAGAATTTCTCAACAGTTTAATTGATGTTTGAATGAAGTAATTGAATTGATGAAGTATGTTCATTTGAAGAGCATATACTTTGATTGCTACAACTATTCTCACTATTGTTATATATATTGCATATTGATAAATCGTTTTATATTTGTATTTACAATAAAGATTATTGTACTGTTGAATCAGAGTGGTTTATTTAAATAATAGAAATATTATCTTTGGTTGAACCCTATGATACGCAGCAGCCGCATTACCTGTGGCGTCCAGAGGATGTCAGTATTGTTCTGATTTGAGATGGGGCCAACTGGAGGTCGTTCCAGCGTCGCTCGCATTTCCAGGACTCCGAGGGTGCGTTCAGGACACAAACAGCGCGTGCCGTGCCACTTCGTGAACTGTCAAAATATTGACGATTTTCTATTTTACAGGACAGGTGACCAAAGGACTTCCTTGATCAAGGGCACAATCATTTCCCAACGCATCAACATAGCGCGCATAGTTGTTCAGTCTTACGAAATCGGTTTGTTTTTCCAGTAACTTGCAGGTCACATCCCGTTTTCGCGCTGTTGTAAATTGGGTACGTTTACATGTTTTCAATATGACTAGAGTTTCTGATGTATATGTTTTGACATGGTTATGTTTTGTTATTAAAGCCTAGACGAAAGTATTCATCTCAGATCGTCTCACACATTTGTTCTACGGTCTATGTATTAAAAGCAGGGTGTCATCTGCGAGTTTGGACAACTGGATGTCAGCCAGATCCAGTACGCACTTGGCCCCAAGCTTGAAGCACAGCACTGTAACCGTGACCTGTCAGTTTATGTACAGTAAACCTCTCTAACTTATTTAACATTTAAATCGAGTGGTCTAAAACGAGATGGCAACCGTTTTCCATCGGCAACCAGCCCTTTGGAAGCAGTGCCATAGGACTGCCAGCATCAGCACCAGTTGTCCCCTTCCCTCCAGCAGCAGTCCTGCGGCCTCCAGAGAACATCACCAGATGCTGGTGCTCGGAGGAGGGAGTGGAGGCATCACCATGGGGGCCAGGATGAAGAGGACATTCGGTGCTGGAAATGTGGCCATCGTGGAACCTAGTGAGGCAAGGATTTACCACTAATCTTCTAACTAATTTCTACTTCTAACTCTACTCATTTCTACTTCTAACTCCACTAATTTCTACTTCTAACTCCACTAATTGTCAAACAGGTCATCCTTACTTGATGAAAGGAATTCTTGGTGTACCCTGACCCCGTACCCTGATCACTGTACACAGCAGAACACATCCCAGATTGTGGCTTTAAGTATGAATGAAGGAAGAAGAGAAGTTATCCATCCTACTTGTATATCCCAACCAAGCTGTATGTTTCGTCCTTTGTGTTCAGATGCACTACTACCAGCCCATCTGGACCTTGGTTGGCGCTGGGGCGAAAAGTGTGGCCTCGTCTGGTCGCCCTACTGCCAGTGTTCTACCCTCTGGAGTGAAGTGGGTGAAATCCAGAGTTCAGGAGATTAACCCAGACGCAAACACTGTTCGCACAGAAAATGGGATAGAGGTATGTTTCTTTTGAAAGACTATTTTCTTTATGTTTATTGAAATCAGAATCAGAATCAGATTTGCTTTTATTACATCCAATATACATTGAGAGTAAAATGCTTAGGTTATTCGACATTGGCATTGCAGCAGGATACAAAAGCAACAATAATAGAACAGTAAAATAAGTAAAGTAACTAATAATAAACTAGAATAAGGTAATAAAGTGATAAAGTGATGGTAGCTGTACTACAGCGGGACCAGTCGTACTGCAGTAGAAACAGTAATGCAAAATGCTGTACAGGTTACAATATGATGAAATGCAATATCATACAATATGCAATATAACACAGATATGATACATTACAGGAAGTCTGTAAAAAATAAAATGGATTGTTGGGTAGGGTTGGGTCTGAAAGTAAATAAGGAACAAAGGTCAGGGATTGTGTCATCCTGGGTTTTGCAGATGTTCAGTAGAATTATTTGAAACCTGGTCTTATGTACAGATAAACGGTATTGTGGAGAGTGGCAGAATGTTATCTGGTAAATGCAGCTGGATAAATTGATGTCTTTTTGACAATCACAATCATTCCCTTTTCAGTAAGTTGTGTGACATATTTGTTTTACCTGAGCTTAAGTTTGTTCACTACAACAGATCTCCTATGAATATTTGATAGTGGCTCTTGGTCTACAACTTCACTATGAGAAGGTAATGCACCACAATGGTTTTGACATGTAATTGATGGCATATTGTTTTTTCAGTATTGTTTTTATTAACAGTTAATAACTTTTTACATGGTATGAGATTTAGCCAATGAGGACACGTTTTGCTCCCCACAATGACTTTGTAGATCAAGGGCCTACCTGAGGGTTTTGAACATCCCAAGATTGGTTCAAATTACTCTGTGCAAACAGTGGAGAAGACATGGAGCGCACTTCAGAACTTCAAAGAGGGCAACGCCATATTCTCTTTCCCCAACACCCCTGTTAAGTGTGCAGGGGCACCTCAGAAGATTATGTACCTGACTGATGCCTATCTTAGAAAGGTATTACAATATGATTACAATTTCATAAAATAAAGCAGCTTTATGTGTAAAAATGGATATTATAGAATTTGTAAAAATATGTTTGAAGCTTTCATCTGTTCAATAATGCAATAATTCAATAATGTTGTTCTGATGTTCCTCTAAGACAGGAAAAAGGTCAAAGGCCAATATCGTGTACAACACATCACTACCAGTGCTGTTTGGGGTCAAGAAGTACGCAGATGCTTTGTGGGAGATTGTCAAGAGTCGTGACCTTCAAGTGAACCTCAGGCAGAACCTCGTTGAGGTCCGGGCTGACAAGCAGGAGGCAGTATTTGAGAATCTTGACAATCCTGGAGAAACCAAAGTGATGGAGGTACATGGTCATTTCTTTCTCTAACATGCCCAACTCCTTGAACAATATTTTTATTATATTATTCGAGACAACTATGATGTGGGAATGGAGAATATACGATGACAAGTCAAACATTGATGAATCACAATAGAAAACTAAAAAAGAAAATGTTTTTGAATGTACACGTTTTCAGTACGAGATGCTTCATGTCACGCCTCCAATGGGACCCAATTCTGTGGTGAAAGGGAGCTCATTGGCTGATGCGGCTGGCTGGCTGGACGTCGACAAAGAGACCCTACAACATAAGAACTATCCCAATGTGTTTGGCATTGGAGACTGCACCAACCTGCCCACATCTAAAACAGCTGCTGCAGTAGGTAAGCATTGATAAGACAGCCCTCAGTACTGTTTCCCTGTTGTGGTTTACAAGCTGACTCATTTACAAGGTTGGCAACCTAGATGGGACATTTCCTGTTTGAATGTGACAGGGTGTGTTTTGTTTTCAGCTGCCCAGTCTGCTGTGCTTGACAGAACTATTAGAAAAGTATTGAAAAACGCCAAGCCGGATAAGAAGGTAAGCGACTTTGGGAATTTGAATGCTTTGGTTAAGTCAAACTAAAACTGTCATGCCTAATAATGCTTTTTCACTTAAAGATCCAGTATGTAACCTTCAAGCTTTGTCTAAAAGCTTCGTAATGGTTTTAATGACTACCGGTATATATAATCAGTAGCAATCAAGGAATGAGACATACATCATTTACAAACACTGTTTTGGTCTGGAAAAAGTGCTTTCTAAAACTTGAGTGTTCTTCCTGACACTCGGTTTGCATACATGTTGTTACTGCCAGGGGTGTTCTAGAACTTCTAGGTGAGTGGAAAGATGGCCACCTTTCTGTTTCTGGTGACTGCCTCTTTGAATCGATATTGTGATATTATTTTTGTTATTATAATAAAAATATTGATATTATTATTATTATTATTATTAGGGAGGATGTTGAGGTGGCAAATTTCTAATAAAGTAAACCTAAACCTCTTTATTTGACTTGCATTGATAACAGTAATATCAGCGTTAACATATTCACTCTTTTTGCAGTATGATGGCTACACATCCTGCCCTTTGGTGACAAGCTACAATACCGTCATTCTGGCAGAGTTTGATTACAATGGCCAACCCCTGGAGACTTTCCCCATTGACCAAAGCAAGGAGAGGAGAACCATGTACCACATGAAGGCTCACCTGATGCCTCACCTGTATTGGCACGGTCTTCTGAAGTACGTAGTTTTTCCATGAAAATTCCTGTAGATTGGTAAGTCTTTGGCCCCAAATAGGAGGCTGGTGGAGGTAAAAAGTCAAATGGACTGACTTATATAGCACCTTATATATAGCACCTTATTCCAAAGCGTTTTACAATTGCCTTTCATTCACCCATACATTCACGGCAAGCTACCATGCGTGGGCCCACTCATTGGGAGCAATTTTGGGGTTCAGTGTCTTGCCCAAGGACACCTCAACATGTGGCCAGCCGGGGGTTGAACTGCCGATCTACCGACCTTGCAATCATTAGACGTCCGCTCTACCTCCTGCGCCACAGCCGCCCCGAGGTAGAAATCAGAGGAAGGGCTTATTGTAATGAATGGAACGTAATGAGAAATGGTATTTAACATAATTCTAATGTAATTCTAATGCATAACATAATAACATAATTCTAATGCATTCTATAATAGAATGTAATCCATTCCATGCATTACAATGAGCCCATCCTCAGATGTCAGCCTCCACCAGCCTCCACTGGTCCTAACAGAACTCTTATCTTTTTCCCTAAGGGGGCTATGGGGCGGACCGGGACCATACAGGAAAATCATGCATCTCGGAATGAAGTAGACGCTTACAATTAATTCAGATGCACTGTTTCAGCAAGAGATTTTTGTACACTGCACTAAAAACAACACTTTTTTGACCATTATGTCTTTGATTCATTGGCTTCTCATCATTCTCATCATAACTAATGTTCATACACAGCAAATAATTGACAATAAACACCAATCTGCAATCAATTCCATAAGATGAATCTCAAATATTCACTGGCATTTTGATAATTTATTGTTGATGATATAAATAATTCTACTTATAATTTATAAATAATCTTTACAAAGCACTAACTGTATTATATGTGCAGAAGTGCTGTGATGTACTGTATGCAGTTGTATGATATACAACTTGATTGATTTCAATGAAAGGCTCATTTGAGGAGAATTTGATTTATACAAATGTTGACCTGTGTTATTAAATGTAATGTTTGACCTCAGCCTTGTTGAATGCGTACATGTTGAACGCTTTTAAGAAATGACATCTGTAATATGTTCAGAGGACTTTTATGAAAGTTTTTACTTTGGTGCGCCATGTATTCCACATGTCCGTGTTCTGGCATGACGAGCCCGCTTGACCGTTTTTTCCATTGACTTTTGTTTATTCCCAAATGTATGATACAGCCTGCAAGACACCAGCCAGCAATGCACACGCATCATGCCATGTTCATTCTGTTCGCAATTTGATTATTCAAGCTGTACTGTTTCTATGTGTATAAGGTAAGCTGAGGTTAACACTAGTAAGAACAATGTCACATCAACACGATCTCTTCAGGGACTAGCACGGTGGATCTGGTAAGTGAAACATTTCATAAAAGCTCAGAATCCTGAACATTCCAATGCATGCGCCTCATCCGCGGAGTGTCAATCGCGTGCACCCAGTAGTGGCATTCGATTTGAACCGAGCTGCAGCCCGCATCGGTGAGCGGCCGAACCTGGGGAGGGCGGAGCGGCCTGTTAGAAATAGAAATCTGCACCGGCGCCCGGTGGCGAGTTCTTTGTCAACTGGATCGTCTAGAAACACATTTTCCATAACATTATTTTAAGTAATCGTATTCTCTATTATTTGAAAAGCAGATGGCATTATTAAAACGTATGTGAGTGACATGTCATGCCTGTTCATTTAAAAAAACTAAAAAAACATTTGCACCTGAAAGACAGGATGCACGTGCTTATTCCTATATTATATTATGTTTGCAAAAATTACATCGGTTTGTGTTCCCCATTGCCGTCAGCTTTATACCAAGCCAAACAGTGCTTTGTAACATGGCACCCGTATGGGCAGAGATCTGTGCCACTAGAATCTGAATCTGAATGACTGACTTTGAATTTGAATTTTAAAAAATGACGTTGAATTAAAAAAATGACTTTGAATCACATAATTTGAATTTGTATTGTTTAACTTGAATAACTGAATTGAATACAAATTCAAATTATGTGATTCAAAGTAAAAAAAAAAATCTAATTGAGAAATTCAAATTCAAAGTCAGTAATTCAGATTCTAGTGGCACAGATCTCTGCCCATACCCGGCTCCTGCATCGGAGGCGTCCCGGCGTCAGTGCTTAGTCGTGTGGGAGTCTGACCGGTGAACAAAACCAACGCACCGCTGTGTTTGTGATGAGGCGGGAAATGGCGTCCTGAAGACTCAGTCTCTGTCTCTGGTTCTCTCCGCTGGCAGCCTAGCCCAGACACCCACACCTCCTCTGGTGGTCGCCCGGCCGCGGCTACCAGTCCCCGGGACAACAGCTAGACTCATCGACAGTTTCTTAGATCATCGGTAAGTTAATTTGCTATGCATTTAATCTGATCTGAAAACGCTGCCGTTTTTCCCCTGGTTAGCATGCTAACCCATTTAGCCAGCTAGCGTGTTATTTAGCAGGCTTAGCTTATCGCAGATAAACTAACGAACTAAACATCCGTCGCCAGGCAACGTTTTTCAAATTATTGCGCCTTGAAAAACCCGCGTAAGATGTTATTAGCCAAGTGTAACATGTTGAGCTGTGTGTGTGTGTGTCTCTGTTGTCATGCAGACTGGCTAACACGCTGGGCATGTTGTGTTAGCTAGCTTGGTGTAGCTAGCTGTCGCTTCCGAGATGAACATCTTTGCGCTGGATTGCACAATTTAATTAAACTGTACCCAGATTGATGGTTTAACCACTTGCATATCAATGTGTTTAATGTAGCTAGACTAGCTAACTAACGTCAGCGGTCACATCAACATAGCTAGCTAGCGCTGGCTAACTTATCTGCTAGCTGGCCTGACTGACTTTGATGTTACATAACGCAGCCAGTTTGTTAGCTTAGCTTAGTGTCAATTAGCACAGCTCACTAATGTTCACCGCTGTGGACTGGACATTATTATAGCCATTATAGACTTAGCCACCTGAAATTCTGAGAGGAAAGTTAGTTAACTGGTTTAGTGTGTTGTGTTTAGTTTGGCCCTTTCTGTCTCTGGTCCGGGTGTTTTAACCAGGCTGTGTCGCTTAGCTTAGCCCGCTAACGTTGAGTGAGACCACGGCCAACTTCAGCTCAGTGAGCTAGGCAGCCAGCTGGATGAACACCGCCCACTTCTCTCTGCTGCCTGAGAACCACAGTTCAGTTGTTGCTCCCCGCTGTACATTAACCAGCCCTTCTACTGTCTCTGCGCACATGTTGCTTGTACATGTGATGTGGCTCGGCAACAAAACCACCAAACCCATAAATGTCAACACCATGTCATCAATATCAATCACATGTTTTCGTCTCCATATGGTTGGAGTTCTAACTAAGATCACATCTTATTGGATTAGCTGCTTGTCTAGATTCACCATTCAGATTGATTGATTGAAACTTAAGGGTAAAGTTTTATGGATCAATTTATGGATACTTGTTTTTTTAATGTAAAAAGGCTGTAATGTGGTCCCCTCTACAATGCTGAACTTAACTCCGACTTATTTGGAATGGATTTGTTGATGTTCTCTCAATGTTCTCCGTGCTCTGTTGGTTCTCTCTACACCCCTTTCCTTTCACCTGAACCCCCTAAACTTATCCAACCCCCCCCTCTCCTCTTCCCCGATCCCAGTCTTTCATGTGACGGCCCAGCACGATGAGGCTGAGAGTGCGCAAGGCGTCTCAGCAGCCGAGCCCGGCCCGAACCGCCCTCCCGTCCCAGGCCAAACGGAAACACAGCGAGGTGGAGTCTTCCTCCCCCGCCACAGGCAGAGGCAAGATGCAGAAAAATGAAACAGGACTCTTCTCCACCATCAAGAAGTTCATCAGGGGAAATGCTGTCAAGGTGTGTGAGCCGGGGGGGGAAAAAACCTCCATGAAACGGCACAATCACCCACTTGCTTTTCAACCTAAGACGAGACTATGTACAGTATGATTTCTGACCCATGGTCTGCTGTCTCTTACACGAGGGAGTCAAGCTGTCAAAGAATTCATAACGTTTTTGAGGACTAAACTAAACACTTATGTCCTGAGAATGTCTGTAATGTAATTTTAAAAAGAGACGGTCTACGACTGTTAGTGTGTTCCTGAGGATGTGAGATGGTCCACGACTGTTAGTTTGTTCCTGAGGATGTGAGACGGTCCACGGCCTGTTAGTTTGTTCCTGAGGATGTGGTTACCACCTGCTTATTCTGCCCCCCCCTCTCCTGCCCAGGTGGAGCAGGACATCCCAGCCAAGAGGAGTCGTATTGATTGTAATCTTGACAGCAACCTGATAACGTCCTCGCCGCAGCCCGGAGGTCTCCCCAGCAAGATCCCCAGGACCTGCAGGAGAAGCCCAAATAAAGCTGAGAGTCAGTTAATCATCTTTAGGAATTCATTTCAAATGTTTGCAACCAACGTCAGTAAATTCCATGACATTTTTGAATTGTTAACGTTTATGATGTAGGGGGCCCTGGAGCCGGATTAAGCCTAATCCTAGACATTAGCGAACACATTTTTTAAATGCGATTAGCTCAATCCATGTCTGATAGACGTGTACGCTGTATGTTAAAGTGTTAATTGAATTTAAACTAATTTGTCTCGTTTGGATTCTGTTTTTCCTCAGATACAATGACTTGCAACAGTAAGCCTCTAAAGCCAAATGGTAAATTAGAGACCCCCGAGGCGCCGATGAGCCCACCACGCACCACGCTGCTGGGGACCATCTTCTCTCCTGTCTTCAACTTCTTCTCCCCGGCAACCAAAACTGGTATAAGACTGTACTAGTACATCACCATCATCATCATCATCATCATCATCCAAGACCTGGCTCCTGACCCTCACATGGAAAGGAAGCTCATGGTTTTCAGTGTTGTGTTCACCTGGACGTTTGATCTCGATTTCAGACTTGTTTAAATTTGCTGCTTCATGTTGCAAACATTCTGTGTCATTTTATGCTATTCTTTTTTAACTACAAGATGTCCTCAACAAAATCTCATGGCTACATCCTCTCCTAATCCATCTTAAATACCCCCCATCTCTCTCTCTCTCTCTCTCTCTCTAGCCACTCCTGGGTCAGACTCCCCTGGCCAGGCTGTGGAGGCTGAGGAGATTGTGAAGCAGTTGGAAATGGAGCAGGTGGAGGAGATTCCCACCAGTACCCCCACATCCACAGAAGGCATCTCCCCCTGTCCTCCCGCCCCTGTAGTTCTACCCCCACAGCCTCCCACAGCCCCAGAAGCTACTGTCGAAGAAGGGGAGATTGTCACCGAAACAGATATGCCCTCACTAACAGGTATAAACAGATATGCCCTCACTAACAGGTATGTGAAAATCCAGAGGTTCCTGTAGTTATGCTAAGGAGTGAGAGTCACGTTTGAACCGGGATCATTTGAAACATCTCTGTTCTCTTGACTTAATATGAAAGTGCAAGTAGATGAAAAGTAATGAAAATTCACCAGAGCCGAGGTTAGACTTGTTTACTTATCATGTGTGCCGTTGTCCCCTGATCAGCTCCTGGGTGTGCCCCGGAAAACAGTTACCCTCATGCGCCACCCGCAGCCCCTGCAGAGGGCACATATGAGGAGGAGTGGGAGGTTTTTGATCCGTGAGTAGACCTTCATTTAGTTAGTTACCTTGTAAACAAACCAATTAAGTTTTATTTAGTTTTTTGATGGGACAATAATAATAACTTAAAAAATAAGTTATTTCTATAGCGCCTTTCAAAAAACCCAAGGACGCTTTACAATTCTAAAGGGGAATGGTCAGACAGACAAAACAGAAAACAAACAAAGCAAAACTGAAACAGTGACTAGGGGCCAAAGGCCTTGGTGAACAGATGGGTTTTAAGGGCTAATTTGAAGGAGTCCAGGGTGGGGGCGTTGCGGATCACTATGGGGAGGGAGTTCCAGAGAGTAGATGCGGCCACGCTGAAGCCTCTGTCCCCAAAGGTCCGTAGGTTGGTCAATGATGAACTAATACCCCCCTGCTCTGTTTCAGGTACTTCTTCATCAAGCACGTGCCCCCACTGACAGAGGAGCAGATGACCCGCAAACCGGCGCTGCCTCTGAAAACACGAAGCACTCCAGAGTTCTCCCTGGTCTTGGACCTGGTGAGTGATTGCACAACTTGGTTTTTAAGTCACAATCTCATATGTCCTTGGAAAATATGTCAATTTGTTTACATTTGATTTGGGAGTGGTGATTGCCTTTGTTATGATGTTAACAAAGCGGTGTTAATAAGGTTCATTTGGGGTCATTTTGAGATTTCGTCATTTGTTGAGAAATTCCTTGAA
Source organism: Nansenia antarctica (assembly GCF_963989245.1). NCBI lineage: Eukaryota > Metazoa > Chordata > Actinopteri > Argentiniformes > Microstomatidae > Nansenia > Nansenia antarctica. Next base: position 2,067,715 of record NC_137684.1, read on the forward strand.
GAACTATAACTGTTCTAAATCGAGGCTCTTTCCTGTTGTGTTCCGTCAGGATGAAACGTTGGTGCATTGTAGTTTGAACGAACTAGAGGATGCTGCCTTGACCTTTCCTGTGCTGTTCCAAGACGTCATATACCAGGTACTACTGCCCGTGCCATGTTCTGTGATTGTCATTAGAGAGGGGGGCGGTCTTCACTGACCAGGGGGACATGGTTGGACATGGTCTCAGTGAAGTTTTTCCTGTTTGTTTTTCTTCTTCTGAAGGTTTATGTCCGGTTGAGGCCATTCTTTAGAGAGTTCCTGGAGCGTATGTCTCAAATTTATGAGGTGAGATTCTCATTGAACAAAGTTTATGTCTGTATAACTGTATACTTGGCAAAAACCAAACGTAAACCTGCTCACTTCAACACAAGTGTCTTATTCTTCACAGATCATTCTCTTTACTGCCTCTAAGAAAGTGTATGCAGACAAATTGCTCAACATCCTGGATCCCAAAAAACAGTTGGTCAGGTCAGTGAAAGCACAAGTTTATTGCTGTATACCAACACAGCTTTTGATGTAAATCGTAGCTGAACAGATTCAACTTTTTAAACGATGGATCTTATCTTCTATTGTTGTCTTCTACCCAGCACTACCGTAACCTTTTTGTCTCTTTTTATTATTACTACTCAACCTTTTCAGTTTGTAAAGCGTCTTTGAGTTCCTAGAAAAGCGCTATATAAGTCTAATGTTTTAGTATTATTATTATCTCAAAATGAATTTAGATGTAAATATCTGTTCCATTATAAAGCAAGTTTACACATGAAAAACACCTTAATATTAGTTGTGGCTTACTTGTGATTTATTAGTTGTGGCCTATATGGTTCAAGATTGTAAGTAGTGCATTGTTTCTTAGTTCTGAGACCATCCCTGCCATGTGAATGATCTGGTCAAGAGTTGAATGGTTATTCTCTTTTACAGGCATCGGTTGTTTCGTGAGCACTGTGTTTGTGTACAAGGAAACTACATCAAGGACCTCAACATTCTTGGAAGGGATCTTTCAAAGACGATCATAATTGACAATTCACCTCAAGCCTTTGCTTATCAGGTAAGCATTCAATCACTTCTTCTTTTTAATTTCCCTCTAGCCTCTCACAGGACTGGTTATTTGATTGAACGTCAAATCTACTTTGTTTTGAACCTTCACAGCTCTCCAATGGGATTCCAATCGAGAGCTGGTTCATGGACAGGAATGACAACGAACTCCTGAAGCTGGTTCCCTTCCTGGAGAAGCTCGTGGAGATGGTGGGTACCCAATTTAAATCCTTCCATCTACCTAATCTAATAGCAACATCTTTATATATGGTCGTGTGTATAGTATGACCGTATCCTGTCCAGGATGAAGTCAGTGCAAGTCGTTTGGGTCTGTTTTTATTTTTAACGTGTGTTCCCCTCTTTTGCAGAATGAAGACGTAAGGCCACATGTCCGAGAGCGGTTTCGTCTGCACGACCTCCTGCCCCCAGACTGAGCGCCCCGACTCTGGGATCCAACACAATGGAGATGGAGACATCAAAGTGAAGCGAAAAAGAAGAATCAACTGACTCAAGTGGGGATGTTAAAATGGATTTCTGTCTACAACTACAGCATTGCCATTATCCTTGAAAATTTGTACAAAACACCTCAATCTTTTGAATTTTTTGAAGCTATGTTTGAGTATAAGTATATGTTTGTATACTCAAACTAAACTGTATACTCCAGCAGAACTGCACACCCAGAGCAGTCCTCTGTATTTTACTGGCTTCTTTCTGGAGTGACTTGTTTATTCTTGAAAGCAGGTGATGTTCTGGAAGATATTTCATCTGCAGCTACAGTTTTGAACTGATGGAACTGAATGTTATGCAGTATTTGAGTGTTCGGACCTTATGGCTCCAGACTCATTTTAACAGGAATGGCCAGTCAAACCTGTATAATATACTCACCCAATTACATGTGTATATATGACATGTATATAATTCTTTTTTTCTTCAAGGTTTTTAAAACTTTTTCTTTAGCTTCTGAATTTTAGTATGCATTCCTCTGTTAGTTGACTGCCTTTTTAAACCAACAAAAATATTTCAGTGTGTTTTGTTTGAAGTTGATGCTACAGAGCTGCTTTCCTGTTGTCTGCCTGCAATTTTTTTTTTTCTAGTCTGCTCTAGTCCATTCAATGCAGTTGTGGTCTCTGTAATAAGGTGCGGTTTTAAAATGTATCTTTGGGAGGAAATGTTTATGAAATCATGATGTTTTAAGGTTATTATGTAATGTAATCTACTAGTATAGGGTTTCAATTGAGTACCCTTAAGCCATAGGATGGCCTGATATTAATTTAGAAAATTTGTATTTGAGATTCCACCCAAGACGATGTTAACCCCTTTACTGTACTCTTGTTTTGGGATGTGATGGGGGGGAGGGGGGCGTGTGGGGGGAGGGGGGGTTCAGCGGTCCTGCACTTTTTGTTAAAAAAAATACCGTAAACATCCAGCCCTATGTAAGTACATGTAAAATCCTGTCAATTTTGTACACAGTTATCACCTCAAATTGTTCTGTCAAGAAATTTTGAAATTGTAGCACCAGCAAATCGCCAACATGTTTTATCTAAAAATCTTGTTTTCAATGCTGTTCTTAGTCTTGTGTGTGGAATCTTTATTATGTATGAGTCTCAAGTTTGGCAGATAAAAGACTCAACGTGTTGTTGACTCTTGGATGGTCACTCCTGTTGTATTCAGTGTTACTCCATGGTTTCCTTCATAAATACATTTTTATACAATGAATGAACATTTGTAATTTGGTCTTTATTGGCTACATCAACCTGACTATTGATTATTCTGTTAACAGGAAACACTGCACCCACAGCATGCCATTTAATTACACTGACTTTATATGTATAATCAGTTAAATTACTTTAAGACTTCAATTACTATTGATTTTGTGTCAATACGTGTCATTACTTATCAAATAAGAAGAGTTAGGCAAAAGTACAGAATGTCAGGTTTCATTTGAGGTTATTTTCATCCAGATGTTACTGTACCATTTAGACATACAGGCACTTTGTGTGTGTGGAAGTTCAAGCCTGCAGTTATGTACTCATGGCTTCCACTGGCAGTGTTTTGGGTTTTTCTATTAATCCTAATGGTCAATCTGATATTAGCAGGTGATATAAAAACACCCTCTAATGAAAGCTGACATTTGGTACTATAGTCCAGCAAAGTTTGAGATAACACGATGACTAGGCTATAGAGGCAGCCCCCGCCACACACACACACACACACACACACACACACACACACACACACACACACACACACACACACACACACACACACACACACACACACACACACACACACACACACACCCACACCCCTACCAGACATGGGACTGTAGCAGCAGCCTTTCAGCAGAGCTGGGGGGTATTCCATCAACATCGCTAAAAGAAAATCCAGGTTTAGTCTCACAAGTCTCGCGAGAGTTCCTAAAAATATCCAGGCATATTCTGACAAGTCTCGCGAGAGTTATCAAAAATAAGCCAGGATTTTCCTTTAGCAACGTTGATGGAATACCCCCTGCTCTCTGCCACCAGCGCATTCATTCTCTGTCACGGAACCAAAGATCGAACAACCAAATAACACCGACGGAACTCATTCTGCTGGAAACATACAGAGGCAAAATGGCGGAGGCAGATTCTTGGGGTGAGAATCGACTTGTTTGTAGATTATTTTGTCGTACATTTTAAACGAGTTCTCACACATCGCTTGGAAACATAGAACACCTGAAATACAAATGATGATCTAGTGATACTTTAGTGATATGGATGTTTCTATTGTGTCCCGTTAGATGCGGAGACGTTCGAGCCGTACGAGCCCGGGGAGGCAGGCAAGACGGCGGTGCTGGACCGCTGGGAGGGGGAGGACGAGGAGGAGGCCGTGAAGGTACCGCTATGCTATGCTAAGCTAACCTAGCCCGCTGACACTGACACTATGCTATGCTAAGCTAACCCAGCCAGCTGACACTTCTACTAGCCCGCTACCTACCGCATGTCAACTAGGAACACTTCAGCTGGGGCACTAAAGCAACTGAATCCGGGAACAACTCGCCAGCTAGTTTAATCCCCACGAACATTTGAGCTCAACTCTTCTAAAGTTAGAAGGCTAACTCGTGTGGGACTGGTTCAGCCTAGAAGTTTCTAGTGACACGTCCATCATCAGTCATGGCGTGGGCCCAGACAGACACTCACTCATGGCATCGTTAGCTCACATCGTTACTTGGCTGTCGTTCGTTCGTTTCTAGCTACTCTTTTCACCGACTATGGGACCTCCGTAGCTTAGATAACGTTTGGTGTTTAGTGTTTGAGATGGTTGATGTCAGATCCCCCCAGCAGCGGCCGGTGTTAGCAGCTGGCTACATCAGATAGCTAAAGGCTAGCCCACCCATATGGCTGGTCTGTGTGGCTGCTGCTAGGGGGCTTCTGGTGACAGCTCGTCTCATCAGGGGGGCTGGGACACGAGTTTAGATCTGGTTGAGGGGTGCACATGTGAGGGTGAGGGGTGCACGTTACAATTAGGCTTATTTATGCCCACACTACTGACATTCATGATGGATCAACTAGCTAAAAAATGTTTTTTTTGTGATCAAATGTTTCTTTATTTTCATTTAAAACAAACATAATGACAAAACAAGGCAACAAGGCCACATCCTGCGACCAACGCCCCCAACAGCCCATACAACCACACCACAACACACACATTACAATATAGCTTCTAGGTATTAGGGACATACATTACAAGTCGGGACCCAAAACAAAAAAAGAAAGAAAATCAAATAACCCCCACCCACCCACCCCAGGGACCAGAGGACAAGTCAGCTAATGTTAACTAAAGATGGTTTCCTCCCTCACAAGAATGTTAAATATTTATCTCTCAATTTGCTCTTTGCAGGATAATTGGGATGACGAGGAAGCGAAGGGAGAACTAAAAACAGGTGTCAAAAAACACATCTAACACATTCTGATTCTATTAAATGTATTAGCCAGGATCACCCAGTGAGTTGCTACTGTACTTACTCCGTTCCTTGTTCCAAGATGCAAAGCCGAACGAGAAGAAGAAATTAAGTGACAAAATCAAAGAAAAGGAAAGTTTACAAAGAAAAAAACGTGAAGAGTTGAGACAGAGGGTGAGTGTTTGACACAAGCTAATCTCTGCATGCCTGTGTACTATTTGCATAATGTGTCTGCTAGCCAGCTACTCCTGTTTATTTCAAGTTCAGGATTTGGTGTTATAAAATGATGGTTTTGAAGACATGTACTGTCTTGAATTATTTTATATAGGTTATAGTTATTATTACTAGTTATTATTAATGACCACATCTGTCATTTAGTTTAGACTTGGATTGGGTCATTGTTTTGTGGTGTGTGAATGAATGATGGCTCATTGGCTTGGTCTGTATGATGATCTTTCATGTACTTGCTTGCTAGTTGCTAGTTGCTTGTGAGGAATCCAAAGAAAGCGAAGCACTCACACCAGAGGATGAACTAGCAGCGAAACTTAAAGCGAAACAACAACAGGAGGAGGCCGATCTTGAACTGGCGAAGGATGCGTTTGGTAAGAGAATGTGCAGGCAAAGCTTCTGGTATTGCTAAGTAACGGCTGCCTACATAGAACTGTCATGATGTTGTCAGACAACTCGTGACGTTAGAATTATACAGTTCTATCTCCAAGTTTGTAAAAATTTAGTGTTTTACATAATCTGATCCATTAGGTGTTTATTAATGCCTGCGTGCTGTTATCTTTTAAAATGTTGAGTTAGTAATTCATAAAATACAAAGGTTCCATATCACAAAACATAATGGAATGTAAAAACGTTGACGCTCAATATCTCTGAACTGCCCTAAACGGAGATAGAACCTTATCATTCTAAACGGAGATAGAACCTTATCATTCTAAACGGAGATAGAACCTTATCATTCTAAACGGAGATAGAACCTTATCATTCTAAACGGAGATAGAACCTTATCATTCTAAACGGAGATAGAACCTTCTCATTCTAAACGGAGATAGAACCTTCTCATTCTAAACGGAGATAGAACCTTCTCATTCTAAACGGAGATAGAACCTATAATTCTAAACTCACGAGCTGATAAACACAATTTCTTTAACAATACAAATCTGCTGTATTAAACAATTGTTTTACCAATTGAGGAAACAATAGTTGTAAATGTTTATGTTTCTGATCAGTGCTTATGTCAATTTTCCTCAATGTCAGGCGTCGTCCCGGCCGCCCCGGCCTCAGATGTCTCAAACAACATAACAGGAATTGATGCCATGAGCCCCTCCTCTAAAGATGACTTCACAGAGTTTCAGAAGTTGTTGACGGACAAGATAGCCCCCTATGAAAAGTCTGCACACTATTCCAGCTTCCTAGAGTCCTTGTTTCGGGACCTCTGCCTCTCATGTGAGTGTTTAAGTGTTTTAACACTGATCGATGCGAGATGTTATTGATCACACCATTTGACCAAAGGTGCTCCATGTTGGCGTTTGCTATAGAGTTATAAAACCCAATGTTCCTTGATTTGTGCAGTGGAGGTGGAGGACTTAAAGAAGATCCACAACTCACTCACAGTCTTACTCAGTGAGAAACAGAAACAGGAAAAGGTTAGTGATTGAAAGAAAACCCCGGAAATTATATATATATATATATGTATGTATGTTACGGTACATATGGGAATACGGTACATGTGGGAAAGTTAGGGTTAGGTGCTACGTCGACTTGGTACATGCTGGCATCCCTAACCCTAGCACCTAACCCTAACCCTAGTTTTCCCACATGTACCGTATTCTCACATGTACCATAACATATATATATATATTACACGCACACACACTACATGATATTAATTATTCTGAAGACAGTAAATACTAATCGTTTCTCTTTTTGAACAGCTACTAAATAAGGGGAAGAAGAAGAAGAAAGGGCCGGTTCTTGGCGGTGGTCAGAAGGCCAAGATGAAAGACGACCTGGCAGACTACGGAGAGTTTGAAGGAGGTTATGCACAGGACTACGAGGACTTCATGTGACACCAACCGACTGGCTTTCCCTCTAAGCTCTGCTCAAACCATCCACTCCTCTACTGCCCAAAGCCATCCTAGAAAACCATCATGCTGCACCTACACATGATTACGAAAGTGTTCAATAGTTTTATGAAGTGCATCTCAAACATGGTTATTTCTTCTTGTTAGAAATAATCATGGTTACTTTGTCCTGAAATGGAGCAATAAGTAACAGAAGCGCTCTTAGAAAACTGGCTGACTGGATTTCTAAATGTTTTGCCCACAACAATTTTAGGTTTGAGAACGGCATACTCTGTTTCTCTAATTATGAAATTTATTCGATTTTATCTGAAATTAACCCATCAAAATGCATTGTTACTGTTTGAAGATTGGAAGTAGGAGGAAATAAATTTGGTGTGCTATGCAAATCCTATTGTCTTTCTCATGTATTATCACCATGTGTTTTACTTGGGAGGATGGCATCCCAACATGGAATGCACTTTTTGTTTTAAAGAACGTAGGCAGCAAAGTTAGTTAGTGATATTTTTTTTCAATTGGGGATATTTGTCTTTGATTAGACGTGACAGTATTTGCTGGGTGAAAATGCTCATAAAAGGCATTCACCCAATTCAGAACCACATAATTGAGATTGAAAATGTTGGGTACACACAATATATGTTTACATAGTTTAATCCTTTGAAAATATTTCTTTTGAATTAGATCCTACCAAGCTGTTTAGATGGTGGTTAAAAGGATACCACTTAAGTAGAAAACCTAATTTGATTATTTTGTAGTGTTAGATCTACAGAGGATGATGGTTCTCTGAACATATACCTCCAATAGTTTGGATTCACATGTCTAAGAACATTGTTTTTATTGTCTTCACATTTGGGTTTGGCAAATATCGAATATCACATGATTATGTAAGCATATTAGGAAGTGTATGATGGGTTAAGGAATTCTGATGAGAATGAGAAATTAGACTGCTGGAAACATTCTGGTATGTAGCATTTCTTTTTTAAAAAGGTAGTACTAGAACATTTGGTATTATTTTTGTCCTGCAAGACACTATCCGTACCCTATACCTGTGATCACTTCCAGGGGTTGAAAGAAACAATCATAATTGGTGACATAACTTTGCACGGCTTGTATCAAGTAACGCAAGAGAACTAAGGAATGGACCAAATGTATGGTGGTTGTACTGGCTCATCCTTTTTTCTTTCTTTTAACATTTCTGGATTGGCAATGAAATTGACAAGGACTGCAGTGTTTTTTATTTTAATCATGTACCTAATTTAATAAAAATCATCTGCAAATAGATTTGTGTAAATTCTTTATTTTCGCAGTTATTTTTTGCAATGAATATGTGTCTTATGTGCAGCTTTTTAAACCTTCCAACTGAAACAGCACTGCAACTGCCAAGTGCACCATTTTATAATATAAAAAAATTATATAATTAATATTAATTAATAATTATAATATAATAAAGAATATTATTATCAGAGGAAGCGCTTGTATGAAACAGGCTCCTGAGCCCCTAATTGGAACCTTTGAACAATTATTGGTCAATGTTCTCTTAAGCAATAGGACCATTTATTGATAAGGTAATAGCAGCAGCATGCATGCTATTGATATTTCTTTACGTAGAGCAGTTTATTGAAGCCCTCTTGTAGTATTGATTTGTAGCCATGATCCTTATGTGACATCCTAGAGAAGGCCACTTGATAGAAGTCTCTAGATTGACTCTAGTAAGAGTCAGTAAGAGTTTGACCCCTGAGACATTTGCATTATTTAGGCTCACAGCTAGATAGGGCTTGCAGACTTATGAAAAGTCCTGTGTGTTGTTGTCAGATAACCTTGCCAATGTCCTAATCTTGCCCGTTTGTCCTTGTAAGAAACAGGTCATTATCTGATCAGACACTGAATTGCCCCTTTAGGTAGTCATGTGACTTAGTATTACAAAGGGGGCAGTCTTTCCACCTGGATCAAACTTATCTAAAAGGGGTTAAAAGAAAGAAATATTGGAAAACAAAAGAGGAGATTGTAAAGATAAGGCTTGGGGATAATTAACAGCACATTTAGACTCCACACGGTTACTGTCATACCCCCTCATCCATTGGCTGTCAGTGGGGGTGGAGGTGGCGGCTCATAAACGTGCAAGGTCTCTTTAGTGGTGGTGTTCAGTGTTCAGTGCTCAGTGTTTAGTAGTGACAGGTCCTTTCACCTCTGGATACCACCAGAATGATAAGTCCAACAATGATGTGGATAGTGATGGTGGTGGTGGTGGTGGTGGGAGCAGGGCATCAGGCGTACGGGTCAGAGAACACACTGTCTGGACCTCAGGCGGTCACCCTGCAGGCGCTACACTGCCCGCCCTGCGAGCGCATCCACTGCACCCCGCGGCGGGCGCTCCGGCTCCAGTGCAAGGGGGGCCTGACCACGGGCATCTGCGGCTGCTGCCCGGCCTGCGCCAGGACGGCGGGGGAGAGCTGCGGGGGGTCCTGGGAATACCTGGGCAAGTGCGACGAGGGGCTGGTGTGTGTCTACCAGGAGGCTGCAGGTGGGACACCAGGTGGGACACCAGACACGGAGCGCAAGGGGGTCTGCAAAGCAGGTAAACAGACATCACATCCTGTTAAACACGTGTGTTATAGTTTATGCCAGGCCAGTGCAACTGCTGTCAGGACTGCAGTCAATAACCTGTCTTCTGCCGCAGACTGAAGACCCATCTTTTCAGGCTACACCTTAACTGTCCCTACTAGGACCTCTTCATCCCCTCTACCCCCCTGTAGAGTTTCTCTATCCCCTCTACCCCCCTGTAGAGTTTCTCTACTGTAAATAAAAAAAAATCTTTCCGAGCAAAATCTTGCTAAGACTGATGTGCTTACTTAGACAGCGTTGTAAGTGGCTTTGGATAAAGGCGTCTGCTAAATGCCCAAAATGTGAATGTTAATGTAAATGCAAGAAGGACGATATCCTGGCTGGTAGAAATGTGTCAGGTGTTCTAACGATGTGGTGTCACTGTGCTGGAATTGAATCAATCGAGAAGCACCATTCTTCTAAATCATGACTTGGTCATATACTGTATATGGTTCTTGAAATGTATGATTGAATGGTGAAAATTGTTCAGTGATACAAATTCAGAGTCAGTTTAATAATGTGCACATAATGCATCTAAGATTTAACCAAAATTTAGCAGCAAAGTGGAGAAATTGAGAAATTGGCACCAAACAGGTTAATCTTATTTATGAGCTGTGAAAATTGATAATGCGGTCAAGGCTTCCTTTGATTCAAAGACACTTTCTCCTCACCGTTGAGCCTTAATTACACCTCTTATCTGGGCCGTGGTGAAATCAATGCTCATATCTATAGAAATGGCATCTATGTAGTTAAAGATTCAATCCTGTTGTAGATTATCATATTAGCTGTATCTGAGATCAGACAGATAGGAATGTTGTACCTAATGAAAATATCTCCATAGGATGCTCAAAAGGGTCCATTCATTCACTACACGTCGTCATTCACTGTCTTACATCTGTATGCATGTAGTCGTTGTTTATGGTTCGTTGTATGACACGATGTTTGGTGTTTTTCCACGGTAGTGCTGGAGTCCCTGGACGTGGAGACCTGTCGGCCCGAGTGCACGTGGGAGTACTGCCAAGCCAACCCCTCTGAGATCTGCTCAGCCAGGTGATTCAATCTGGACTGGAACTCTCAGTTCTCCCCCTTCCTTCCTTCCTTCCCTCCCTTCCTTCCTTCCTTCCTTCCTTCCCCCCCCCTTCTGTCGAGTAAAGCGTTTTGAATGACCCTCCCTCTGTGTCTGCTGCAGGTCGGTGTCACTAGAGAAGCAGGGTTGCCATGGCTCCTGTCAGCACACCTCCTGCTCCAGCTGTCTGGTACTGAGACCCCCGGCCTGCCCCCGTACATGCGCCCCCTCTGACCCCGTCTGCCTGCACCGCTTCGGGAGGTGTGTGCTCAACCACCTGACAGAGCCCCGGCACCCCGTGTGCCACCAGAACCTACAGGTGAGGAGGTTGTCTAAGCGCCATCGCCCAATCATACCCATTTCTTCTCTTACATGTTAGTGTTACAGCCTTGAGAGTTGAATTTGTTGCACCCTAAAACATTTTTCTTTGATGTATCTTAGAAGCTGTGAATGAATGAATTCATTCATGTTCTTCTTCGCCCATCATCATAGGCACTTCTCAATCGATTTTGAATTTCCCTTCTCCTTTCTGAACAGAGTAACACTGAGGGGTATTTTGTGTGCTTGGTCCCTGGCTGTCCCAGTGGAGTGAACTGACGCGTTTCCCCTGAAAGAACCCTTCGGCCCCCTGTGACCCTTCACTGGAATGTAGCAGATACTGAACGGCAGCTATTTTCAAATACAGTATTCGCATTAACTTGACAGTAATTTTTTGTTTTGTTTTTAAATATGAATGCTCTAGTAGATTTGACATTCATTTGAATCGAAGAACACTTTTCACTGAATTCAAGAAGATGTCAAATGATACCATGGCAACTGACTTAGCTAACCTGCTAATTATAACTGACCCTCAGTATGTTGTAGCAGCCTGAGCTGGCTATGATTTGCACTATCTGTGTTTTTTTTAAAGTGTTGTACAGTTTTTAATTACTTTGTCCTTTCATTTGTATCAACTGTTCACTCCTTGACCAACCAGGTCATTATTGTAAAAATATAATTTGTTATCAATTACTTAGCTCGCTAAATGAATAAATAATAAATAAAACAATGTCTTATTATGTAAATGATATTTTCCTTATATGAATTACTTGCATATGTCAAATGAGCATTGTGATTCATGCAGTTGTCTAGATACTTGTCATCCTTACTTACCTAGCTTATGTTAAGAATCCTTTTGGGCATTACTATTGATCTGGGTGATCTCTTTAGCAATATACTACTTGAATATAGACACTGGTTAGGTGAACAACTCTCAAATCCCCTCCAGCGAGCAGTGTCCACCTGAGGCTGTCACCTACACCTGAGGTTACTGAATAACAGACTGTTTATGAGCCTGCCATAATGGAACAAGTAGAAGGTTAGACTAAAGCTGAACCAACAATAGGTAGGTTTGTTCTATGTCCTTTGGATGTCTTGTGGGGTTTCTTCAGAATAAATAGTTAATCAGGGCAAAAACCATTCTTTCACACGTACACATTTTTTGCACACCAAACAATGGTTCACTTCATGCCAGCCAAGCTATCAGCCACAGTCCAGACATCTGAGATATCACAGTTACGATCACCATATCAGAGCTTCTGATTCTCTAATCCAGGGGTCGGCAATAGGCGGCCCGCGGGCCATTGCTGGCCCATCACCAATAATATTTGGCCCAGCAGAATATTTTGAGAATCCACTTTTTTTTTTTTTTTTTTTTTTTTTTACAATATCGGACCGACAGTCCCACATATAGCGCCTATAATGTCCGAATAGAGAATCTACCTCCACCTGAATAATGCTTATTGTACTTTTATCCATGTTGAGAGTGAATGACACAGGGACAGACAATCAGGCAGCGGGGTGCACCGAAGCGCACTGACGCTGAACCCCTCATAGTGAATCATAAGTAGGTGGACAACGTGTAGTGCTGAAATAGCCGTGTGTGGTTTGAAAAAAATAACACCAGCTCAGTAAATAATTCAAACGTAATGTTTACGTATATGTGACTGCAACACACATATGAACAGTAACAAAGCAAATTCAGTTTAATATTCTGAAAAACATTGACAACAAAATCGGTGAAAAAAAGAAAAGAAAGAAAAGTAATCCGCTTATACGAGGGGTGGTGGTGCATAGGCCTATGCTCCTGAAACGACAGAGCAAACACGCTATTAGGGATAATAATTACAATGAGCCATTCATTCAAAATATACAAAATACAATTAGGTTATTAAATACAATAACGACAGGCTTGGTACTCACTTAATGTGAAAAGTGGCATCTCCCATCGGTCAGTATTTGCTTGATATCTGGTTATATGGACGTCACTTTAATCCGCAGGCAGTTCTCAAGTTTTTTTTTGCATCAATCGATTCCTCTCGTGCGTCTTTATCACATTCATTGAGGAAAAGGACGACTCGCATGTATAGAAAGGGAACATTGTGAGCACGGAAGATGTGAGTCTCACAACGGCTTTGCGTTGATGAAACCAGGTAGGATGAACATTATAGTTCGCTGTCCATTCCTCTTTAAATGCCCTGTTTTCACCGTCAACTTTCCTCTTTACACCTTTGGAGAGTGACATGATGTTTCTCTTGCTAGTTAGCAGGTTAAATGTTTAGCTAACTTCACCCGGCAGGCAAACAACCAATCCAATAATAATGTGACCTTGTCTGGGAGGAGGGGGGAATCATTCAGAATGAAAGTATGTTAAATAATTATTAGAATAAGCTAGGCTGCGCTACATCGTCAGTCCACACATTTATTATTCAAAACTATGGAAAAGGGTGAAACTACATTTCAACGTTGTTGAGAATCACAACACAAACTTGCTAGTCAAGCCAAAATACTGCAATGTAATGGATTGGACTGCTACCTAGTTAACTACAACACTACTTTACATTGTTACCTAGTTAACTACAACACTACTTTACATTGTTACCTAGTTAACTACAACACTACTTTACATTGTTACCTAGTTAACTAGAACACTACTTTACATTGTTACCTAGTTAACTACAACACTACTTTACATTGTTACCTAGTTAACTACAACACTACTTTACATTGTTACCTAGTTAACTACAACACTACTTTACATTGTTACCTAGTTAACTACAACACTACTTTACATTGTTACCTAGTTAACTAGAACACTACTTTACATTGTTACCTAGTTAACTACAACACTACTTTACATTGTTACCTAGTTAACTACAACACTACTTTACATTGTTAGCAGGCTCACAAAACAAGCTGTGTTAGTTGACTAGCGATGTGTACATTTTTCGAAAGAAAAGTCAAAGCATTAGAACGTGTCACATTTTTTAACAATCAATTACTTATGAATGAATGAATGAATGAATGAATGAATGAATGAATGAATGAATGAATGAATGAATGAATGAATGAATGAATGAATGGAATGAATGAATGGTCTTTATTGTCATTGCTACAGTACAGGTACCAAACAACGAAATTTAGGAGGGGTGGCTCCCCTGGTGTTAGGAAAGAAAAAAAAAAAAAAAAAAAAAAAAATCGGGCCCGCCATCTAGTGGCTAAAAATTTTTGGGGCCCGAGGCCAAACCTAATTGCCGACCCCTGCTCTAATCCCTCTGAAGACAAACGACATCTGGCGATAAGAATGAATAAGATGCACTGTCCCTTCATGCAATGTTCACATTAAAAGGAATCAATACAGCATCTGGTCAAACTTAAATATCACAATAAATAAATCACATGTTGTAGAATCAGGGAGTACTTTACTATTCATTAATGAACAGTTAAATAATCATAAGAGCTACAGTTAATGACAGAGTGCACTCAAAGAGCATAAAAGTCTTCAACTTTGAGTGTGAATGAAATTGTAAACAAAGCTTCACAGATATAAAGCAAATCTTAAAATAAAGTGTCGCGATTGCTGCTGTTGCTACACTGTAGGCTACTTTAGTGAGAATAACCTGTTCTAACTCAGTGTGTGTGTTAATGCAAACATTTAGTAAATCTGCACACAGTGAGGGGAAGACTTAGACTAAAACGCAAGAAGGTACTGCAAAACTGTATACAAACTAGAACGTTTCTTGTATGATATCTAATTAAATCTCCTTACAAATATTTTCAGTAAGTAAATAAACCTGTCATTTGAGAGAGGATTATACAACAAACTAGTGTATTGGGTCAGTTATCCTCAGGAACTTCAGCAAAAGTGAAAAGATTTCTTAATTTCAGTACGCAGAATTCAACACCTATTGACTGTAACATCTACAAAGCAGAGCCGCCTTCCTTATCAGCCCCATATATTCTTTCTGTTGTTTTTTACTGATAATAACGATGGATAACAAGGGACCTTCAGGCTGCCAACTGCCATAAATGAGTCCTGGAGACAGACAGCTCTAACGTGTGAACATATAGAGGAAGAGGAACACAAAAGACATTAAGAGTAGTACTGGAAGTTACATATCAGACAGGAGCGTCAAAGACTTTATGATTCTTCACTCAGGGCAACTCACTCAGGGCAAACATCCTCACCCCCCACTAACTACACTCAAGCCATTGTTTACGACAGACAAGTTCAACATGACCTTTAATAAATTGGTAACTTTTATATGGGAAAGTGTAGAGTGACATGTCAAGAAAGGAAAACACACCGATGTAGTCTTGATTAAGATTTATTGACTAATATAAGCGATACAAAATAATCTTTAATGTGATATGAAAACAGGCGTCACTGTCCTGTACCAAGAAACATGTGGGAACATCTGATGAATACTTAACCCTTTAAAAAAAGCACAAGCAGAAAACAGCGGCGTCGTACAGCGCCCTAAACCAACAATAAGGCTTCTTACTCCGGAAATTTAGATTTGAGACCAAAGGATGAAACATGAGGCTAAAGTATAGCTAGTAGCCTTTTTTATGAAGGAGACTCCCTAACATGCTTGTACTTTTATGATAAAACAGATTTGTATGAAAATAACCTCACATAAAAGTGCCATTCTTTACTGTTGCCTAATTTGATCTCAAATCCACATTACTGGGATGTAGAGCCAAACTACAATTTTGCCTCTACTCTCCAAATACCTATGGAGGACACTGGCTCTCTTTAAATACGTAGACATTTAAACAATCTTTAACTTACATCAATTACTGTGTTTGAGATTATAGTTCAATACCCACATGTATAGCAAAGCATATGTTAACCCAAAAGTCAGCCGTGGAGAGCACACCACTGCTTCAACTTAGAACTATGGGGTGACAGAACACAAGAAGACATTTAAAAAAGTAATACACATACATGGATTACATTCAGAATACGAGTTAACAGACATTTAGGGGAACATGGCTCATCAGACCCTAACATCCAAGCTATGACATAACCTAATCCTGTATATTGACAGAGCACTCAGTGGTGTAATATTGATGAATGCCACCATCTTACAACAACAGAAGATTGTGCTGAGATCCGAACACTGAGTTTACAGTTGAACTGTGTATCAGTTAGTAACATTAGTTAGCGGTTTGGTTGGGAGGACAGGATCGCCGTAGACCGACAGAATCCACTCAGGAAACAGCATTCAACTAATAGGCTGTTTACCTAACCACAGAAACTGACCCATGTCTAGCTACTTGTTGCACAAGCTTCATGTGTAAGTGCCGTTAAGATACCAGACTTGAGTGTGAACTGTGAACATAAATATTCTGCTTAGTCCACAACTGTGAATAGACATATCTCTTTTCAACAATGGGAAATGGCTTAAATCAAAAAAACTGTGACATTAACCTAAAGTAAATAGAATCTGCGGTTATACAACACAGAGCTTGTAGCAGGGATAATAACCGTGTCTACACACACACCAACACGATATACAGAATATTATGAAATGGAAACTAGCGTTAAGGTGCATAGTGTGTCCTCTTTGCTGAGGTATCCAGTCTGATTGTCCATCTCTGTGTTATGGAAGGCACAATGGATGAGAAGAATGGTCCATGTTTGCCGTCCTGTCACCGGAACAATCTGTGCCAGAAGGACAGGAATGTGGTGGAGTTGAAGGCACCGATGAATATGAGCAGCAGCAGGTAGAGGCTCATCATGAGGGCAAAATGGTGTCGCACCAACCAGGAAGTGCCGGGGGAATGTCTGAAATGACATCAGTCAAAACAGGGATCAGACAAAAATCTGGATAACCCTAACCCTTCAATACAAACTGCTAATTCCATTTCATAGATTAGATGTATTTGACACCATACATTGGAGAACCTTATGATAAAGGTAGAACACCACAGAGAACAGCTCTCATACGGCATACTGTACATAACAGCAGGTGTGTGCAGTAATTAGATTGAACTCTGAAGCTGTTGTTCTGCTAAACTACAAGATACCACTAGGGGGCAGCTATGAGTAAATTATGAAATATCAAAACCGCATCCAGTAAACTGTTAGGGCCGGTTTCACAGACAAGGCTTAAGCCTAATCCTAGACTAAAAAACATCTTCAAAATGAATGGAATCGAATGTTCGCCGTGCGATTAAAATCGGGCCGTGTGTGGGTAAATGCGATGTTCTCATAGACTTCCATTCAAACTTCAAAATGGAACGTTGACGCGCAACATAAATCGCACGCTGTGTGCAGAGCCCTTTAGTCTTAGTTTATCCAACTCCATCCATGCAGCATGGGAGGCTGGTGGAGGTACAGATCAGAGGATGGGCTCATTGTATGCAGACCATTCCTTATTCTGTGTGTTACAATGAGCTCCACTGCCATACACAGGGTTCCTACAAGTTTCAACAAGTCAAATTTAAGACCTTTTTTAGTCCTCTTTGAATATAATTTTAGACCTATTCGCGACACCATATGATAGCTTTTTGTCATCCTCGAGGTGATGAAATTAGGGATTTCACTGCCGTACAGACAAAAAAGGAAGCGAATTGTCATTTTTTTGGTTCCAGCTTGATTCATTTCGGCGTAAATAGATGTGGTCGGACTGATTTCCTTCCTCACTTTTTAAGACCTAGCGCCTAATTTTTAGACCAAATAGCTGAAATTTGAGACCTTCTTAGGCCTCATACATTGGATTGCTGGATTTTTTACTTTACAGCTTTTTAAGACCAGCGCGGGAACCCTGCATACAGGTAGTGAGTGACTCACCTGGAGAGGTGGCGTCTCTGAGAGTACACCAGCAGGTACTTGACTCTGAGCAGCTGATTGTTGGTGACCACAAAGTATTTCTGAGGGACTTCCCCTCCTTCACTGTTCCTGGCTCTGGAGCGCTGACGGTCAATGGCCTCCGAATCTGAAACCAGTTAAAGAAACGACTGAACAACCAGAATAAATCAAATCAAATCAAATCAAGTTTTATTTGTATAGCGCATTTGTCACAAGATGTGACTCAATGCGCTTTACATACTGACAGAGACGGCAGGCAAAAGTAAAAACCTGTACATTGTGTAACCAGGAAAATTCCCTTGCAGCCCTCTACTCATAGAGCGACTACTACCAGTTTGCCTACCAGCAACCAGCGGCGGACCCCAAACCCCCCCCCCGGGGAGCCCCCGCTGCCCCACACACCCAGCCCGCCCCACTACCAGCACACCTGGCCCAGCCAAGCAAGCACAGACCATAATAGCCCTGCACCAGGCTAGCCAAGCAGAATATGCAATTAAAACGTGTCTGAATCTATTGGAAACATAGCTGGTATGCATATCTCAATCCCTGACAGCTGTCGGTTAAACACAGTCATTACAACCATTAGGGAGCGTTTAGAAAGCTTGAATGTTACATACTGGACCTTTAAGATTTAGATTTGGTGCCGACTTACCTTTCCTCTTCACCTGGCACTTCACATCTGGGTGGTCAATGACCTCACACATGGCAATACAACTTAGCAGCGGTCCCAGGAGACTTTCACGCCACCCGTTGCCATGGGGACTGTAGAGGACAGCCATGCTGAGGTCACTGGTGAGGTAGGTACCCTCTCCAAACAGCGACGTCTACGGGAAAGCCATCAAGGAGATGTCTGTCAGTCGAAATACCTTGATTATTTTGTCATGTGATCAAACGTTACAATCACTGTCTAAAATGTTGTGCACTAACCTTGTTGAGGTGGCAGTGTAGGCCGTTATGAACGATAGAGTGAAAGTTCTCCAGACAGCTGCCGTGGAATGCATAGAAGAGGTCCCGCCCTGCCCTGGTCTTCTCAAACTTAGCATTCATCTGGTCGCAGTACTCCAACTCAAACAGGAAGTCTGGGACGGGTGTCGAGATCCCCTCACTCTCTGTCAGTTTACACAGTTTGGCATACTGGTGGGTTTGAGCAAAAAGGTGGGGAGCAGAGAAAGGGACAGGACTGTGATACTCGGCAGACGGGGATGTCCAACAATCGGTTTTGACCAAAAACGACAAGAGAGATACCTCATTTAGTGATCTCTGGTTTTAATAGTGTCTGGTTTTACCTCGTCTTTCTGCAACGTCTTCACAGCGAAGCTCTTCGACGAGAGGATCCAGTGCATAAGCGCCAGATGATGGTCTCCATCCCCAGGCCTCAGCCTCACCAGTTCCCTCACGCCAGGCAAAGAGCTCACATCTGCCAGCTAGAGAGAGAAGCACAACTAACTCAGGAGAACAATGGCTCTCGCAGCATTGACAACCAGCTCAATGTGACAGGTGTGCTATACAATGATGCTGAACAAAACAAAATAACATTCAAAGAATTTCCTTACATTTCCTGCATCTGAATGTTTAAGTCTATTGTCATTCAAATGTTTGCACCTTTCAATATTGTAAACGACAGTGTGTTCTGTCTACTTTGTCTCACCAGCTCATCAAACTCCTTGCATGAATCTCCACCTATGTATCTGGGGGGGAAGGGTCTCAGCAGGGAGTCCCGTTTGTAGCTCTGGGCAGCAGCACAGAACAGGCTGCAGCGCAGGTCTGCGGCCACGGGGTCTCTGTGGAGGCAGGAGCACACCAGCTCTCTGACGGTGGCGGGCGGGAGTGGCGGCTGCATTCCCAACGCTGGAAACAAATGACAAGATGAATGAAAAGATAAATGCTCTCTCTCAGTGTCTCAGTCTCTCTCTCTCTCTCTCAGTGTCTCTCTCTCTCTCTGTCTCTCTCTCAGTGTCTCTCTCTCTCTCTCTCTCTCAGTGTCTCAGTCTCTCTCTCTCTCTCTCTCTCTCTCAGTGTCTAGTCTCAGTCTCTCTCTCTCTCTGTGTGTCTCTCTCTCTCAGTGTCTAGTCTCAGTCTCTCTCTCAGTGTCTCAGTCTCTCTCTCTGTGTCTCTCTCTCTCTCTCTCTCTCTCTCTCTCTCTCTCTCTCTCTCTCTCAGTGTCTCTCTCTCTCTCTCTCTCTCTCTCTCTCTCTCTCTCTCTCTCTCTCTGTCTGTCTCTCTCTCTCTCTCTCTCTCTCTCTGTCTCTCTCAGTGTCTCAGTCTCTAACATGACATAACTTGACATAAATGAAAGTTTGACGTTACCACGTTTTATTTTGATTTTTAAATGGAGAGATCCCTATATGATCCCAGGCCCGGTAAACGAGACTGGTCCAATCTCGATCTCTTTGCATTAGCTGCCTGCAAGCTCCTTCAACAGTCTCACTCAGTCTCGTCTACGGGGCATCACTACATTTCATCATTAACCTGTGCGATGCTTTTAGTGAAAACCTCGTCCATAGCTAGCCTAACCCTGCCACAAATACCTGTGCCAACGCCGTGCACGGAGCTACAACACACGGACACCAGAACACACGTGACGACAGAGCTAACAGCTGGAGGAAGACATGGAGGCTCCGACAAGAAAATGAGACAAAGTTCCTTTGCCACACTACACCAGTCACACACACGCTACTCCGAGGGATGGCCCGAAACATGCAAACATGGCAGACGAGTCATGCGATACTACTGTCTTCGTGTCAGATTCTGCATTATTATTATCGTTACTAAGGTGATAGGGTGACATTAAATGTACACGAACATCAACCTACCCAGTGAGTCCCTCAACCATAACACTGGCTGCGTTCGAAATGGCACACGAGCATACTCTGCATACTAGCATACTCAATGAGTATATACTGCATACTGCCTACTAAATTCATCAAATCATGGATGCAACTGAATTGTCTGAAAGTCAACTGCAATAAATTGGAAATCCTCATCAAAGTCCCTCACCCGTTCCACCCGGACAGTCCGCAACCTGGGCATCAT
This sequence comes from Nansenia antarctica, assembly GCF_963989245.1. NCBI lineage: Eukaryota > Metazoa > Chordata > Actinopteri > Argentiniformes > Microstomatidae > Nansenia > Nansenia antarctica. The sequence continues at coordinate 2,088,651 of NC_137684.1, forward strand.
CTTTGACCCCACCCTCTCGTTCCTTCCCCATGCCAACCAGGTCACTAAATCTGCTTTTTTCCACCTCAGGAACATTGCCCGCATCCGACCCTCCCTCCCAAAACCTACACTGGCTCCTGGTCAAATACAAGATCCAATTCAAAATCCTACTCACCACTTACAAAGCCATGATCAACAATCTGCCCCCCTCCTACCTTGCCGACCTCGTCCCCCCTCCACACCCCCTCCCGTTGCCTCAGGTCTGACGACCAAACCACCCTCAAGACCACCAGGACCAAGCTCCGGACCTGGGGTGATGGGGCCATTTCAGCCGCAGCCCCGTCCCTCTGGAACGCCCTCCCCAACCACATCAGACAGGCCAACACCCTGACAACATTTAAACAGGCCCTCAAAACCCACCTCTTCAAGCTCGCCTTCACCAGTTAACCCTCTCCCCCTCCCCTTCCCACGTGTCCCCAGCACTACCTTAATTAGGCCCCTATACTTTCTTCTATTTATCTTTTGTTTCTTTTTATTATTACTACTCAATCTTTTCAGTTTGTAAAGCGTCTTTGAGTGTCTAGAAAAGCGCTATATAAGTCTAATGTATTATTATTATTATTATTATGATTATGATTATTATTATTAATATTATTATTATAAGTATGCCAGCCGACCGTTTACACTGCAGTATGCATACTGCATCCCAGAATGCATTTCGTACCGGCATGAACGCTCTCGCATCCTCAAATCGACATCATCTAGTGTGAGTAGTATGCTAGTGTGCCATTTCGAACACAGCCACAGATACATCCGGACATGGAATGATGACGTAGCGCTCGATTTTGGTCAGACATCTCCGCCTCGGCAAAAAAAATAAATAAAAAACATATGGATATTTATTTTGTTACTGTTATGAAGACCAAATCATTTAATAATGAAAGCAGTTTTGTCTGATATAATTATATTAAAAAGTATGTTATTTCCTCAAGGCATATCCTGGACTACTACGTTACCTCAAACCACATCACGACTTGCCTTACAACAATCAAGCCAATCGCATTCTCTAATAACACATTCCTTCACACTTCTATGTCGAAAAATAATAACTATTATGCTCTGTATCAATCAGACTGATTTGTTACTGCAATTCAGTCTCATATATGTGCTCAGCAAAGAAACAATTGTATTCTTTCATTTTCAATGGGTTTTATTTGTAGCCTTCTTTTTTATTTTATTTTTACAACTTAAAAAAAAGTCTGATCCAAAAATGTATTATACAGACTGTCTTCGTGTCGTATCTGCATTATTGCCATTACTTAGGTGATAGGGTGACATTAAATGTACACAAACCTACCCAGTCCAGTGCTGTGGACAATAGGCTACTTCTGCATAGTCCCAAACGTCAATCCTTTTCTTGAAGTATGCAGTTATGCACTTCCCAGCATGTTCAAAGTTATGGTTTCCACCACCTTAGATATTTGATTTAGAATATTCAGAAAAAGGTTACTTTTCCTCAATAAGAATGTGATCATACCAGATATGAGCTTCATAGTCTCAACCAAACATGATGCATCTTCACAAATCTTCCTGGAAATGGATTGATATATGACCAGCACTTACACAGGATCGATAACACTCTTGATTATACTGTTGAAGTTATACTTAAAGGTCGGCTCTGGATATAGCATCAGCCAGTAACCCTCTAGTAGTACAACCTCCTTGTGCTCAATGCTTTTGTTTACAGACAGCTTTGAAATGTTGGACTAAAAGTTGTGGTCCTCTGTGGCTCAGTTGGGAGAGCATGGTGCTAACAACACTTGGGTTGTGGGTATGATTCCCGCTGGGACCATATATACTGAAAATGTATGCACTCATTGCAATGTAATTCGCTTTGGATAAAAGCATCAGCTAAATGGCTTGTATATCATCTGGGACATGTGGGAATACGGTACATGTGGGAAAACTAGGGTTAGGGTTAGGATTAGGGTTAGGGTTAGACATGCCAGCATGTACCAAGTCACCCTAGCACCTAACCCTAACCCTAGTTTTCCGACATGTACCGTATTCCCCAACGTTGTATGTACCATAACATATACACATTCATGTCTGTGGAAACAGAGACATTTTCATCAAAGATGTTGTAGTGAGCAAGAGTGAATGAGTGTCCACTTGTTTCCCTCCACCCTACCAATTGCAGTCATATTTTCCTCCCTTGTCTGAAATGTCTTTGGTTTGGATCTATTCTCTAGTCTGTTGCATCAAGATCACTAGCCCTGCAAGTTTTGCTATGATGTCATATCCCAGAGTCTACCTATAAAGGTCACCTCAGACCTCTATGATGTCATATCCCAGAGTCTACCTATACAGATCACCTGTCTGCTATGATGTCATATCCCAGAGTCTACCTATAAAGGTCACCTCAGTCTGCTATGATGTCATATCCCAGAGTCTACCTATACAGATCACCTGTCTGCTATGATGTCATATCCCAGAGTCTACCTATAAAGATCACCTGTCTGCTATGATGTCATAACCCAGAGTCTACCTATAAAGATCACCTGTCTGCTATGATGTCATACCCCAGAGTCTACCTATAAAGATCACCTGTCTGCTGTGATGTCATATCCCAGAGTCTACCTATACAGATCACCTGTCTGCTATGATGTCATATCCCAGAGTCTACCTATAAAGATCACCTCAGACTGCTATGATGTCATATCCCAGTCTACCTATAAAGGTCACCTCAGTCTGCTATGATGTCATATCCCAGAGTCTACCTATAAAGATCACCTGTCTGCTATGATGTCATATCCCAGAGTCTACCTATAAAGGTCACCTCAGTCTGCTATGATGTCATATCCCAGAGTCTACCTATAAAGATCACCTGTCTGCTATGATGTCATATCCCAGAGTCTACCTATAAAGATCACCTCAGTCTGCTATGATGTCATATCCCAGAGTCTACCTATACAGATCACCTGTCTGCTATGATGTCATATCCCAGAGTCTATCTCTACAGATCACCTCAGACTGCTATGATGTCATAACCCAGAGTCTACCTATAAAGATCACCTGTCTGCTATGATGTCATATCCCAGAGTCTACCTATAAAGATCACCTCAGACTGCTATGATGTCATATCCCAGAGTCTACCTATAAAGATCACCTCAGACTGCCATGATGTCATAACACAGAGTCTACCTATACAGATCACCTGTCTGCTATGATGTCATAACCCAGAGTCTACCTATAAAGATCACCTCAGTCTATGTATGATGTCATAACCCAGAGTCTACCTATAAAGATCACCTCAGCTCAGTCTGCTATGATGTCATATCCCAGAGTCTACCTATAAAGATCACCTGTCTGCTGTGATGTCATATACCAGAGTTTACCTATAAAGATCACCTGTCTGCTGTGATGTCATATCCCAGAGTCTACCTATAAAGGTCACCTCAGACTGCTGTGATGTCATATCCCAGAGTCTACCTATAAAGACCACCTGTCTGCTATGATGTCATAACCCAGAGTCTACCTATAAAGATCACCTCAGACTGCCTTCCTCATTCAGATACTCTGTGTTGTTTTGTCCCATTTGTCCCAATCTACTACTAGAGCAGCATGCTGTGCATATGGGCCTCCAGTGTGTCTCCTGCTTGCTTCCTGCTGTTTTCACTGAACTGCCACCACATATCTCTGCTGTGACGGACAAATACTACTTGGTTAGACTATTTTCTGCATTAGTTGACATTGATAATTGAGGCAATGCAAATCGTGAATGATTACTTATTTACTTACTTATTGCCCTAAGGTTGCTGAGCTATCAGATTATATATATATAATAACATATTATTATTAACACATATTATATTTAATATTATTATTATATATTTTTTTAACAACAAAAAAGCAAAGGGTGGCTACTTTGAGGAATCTAAAATATAAGACATATTTAGAGTTATTTCACACTTTTTTGTTAAGTACATCATTCCACATGTGTTCATTCATAGTTTTGATGCCTTCAGTGAGAATCTACTCACTGTTAATTCATCAATTATATTTAAAAAACGAATACTTGGAAGTTGGAAATCAAGTAAACCTCCAACACTACAACAATGGAAAAACGAAATTCTTTATTATACCAATATAGAGAAGAATTTAGCCATAGACAATAATAAGAAAGATCAGTTTGAAAAGATATGGGGAGAGATAGTGAAGGCCTTAGCTAAGACGTAAAGATAGTGCAAGAAACATAGTACTAAGAGATTAATTTGATTATGCATTAGAATTATTAGTTAGATAAGTATAGGGGGTAAACTGGGATAAACTTTAGACGGTTTAAAAAAAAAAGTGGGGCTTTGGGATGTTAGGATGTGTTGTGATGTTTGTCAAGATGTGATGTGTTGTGATGTTTGTCAAGTTGTGATGTGTTATGATGTACCGGTATATCAAGCTATGAGGTGTGGTGATGTATGTCAAGTTGTGATGTGTTGTGATGTATGTCAAGTTGTGATGTGTTGTGATGTATGTCAAGGTGTGATGTGTTGTGATGTATGTCAAGTTGTGATGTGTTGTGATGTATGTCAAGTTGTGATGTGTTGTGATGTATGTCAAGTTGTGATGTGTTGTGATGTATGTCAAGCTGTGATGTGTGGTGATGTATGTCAAGTTGTGATGTGTTGTGATGTATGTCAAGTTGTGACTTGTGATGTGTTGTGATGTATGTCAAGTTGTGATGTGTAGTGATGTATGTCAAGTTGTGATGTGTTGTGAGGTATGCCAAGCTGTGATGCGTTGTGATGTATGTCAATTTGAGATGTGTTGTGATGTTTGTCAAGTTGTGATGTATTGTGATGTTTGTCAAGTAATGTGTGTATAATGTTTTGTGTAAAAAGAAAATGGAAAATAAAATCTTACAAAAAAAAAGAGAATCTACAATGTAAATAGTCATGAAAATAAAGGAAACACATTGAATGAGAAGGTGTGTCCAAACTTTTGGCCTGTACTGTATATTATACATCTTAGATATTCTACCTGGCACAACGCCATTAGATATACTGCTATGTCACGTGGTTGTAGCGTGGATGTGGGCTGTATATAAAGGCTGGGTGGGCCACACAACAACAGACAAACTGGCGCGGGAACATTTCGCGCGAGCCTCTCCCATAGACTTTGTACTACGGAAAGGGAGCAGCCTCGAAGATAACTGATCATGTTTCAATATTCTCCCAGCCCTGTCATCAATACAAATGTTTCCATACCGGTCCTTTACTACTATGGAATGTGCATGAAAATGAAAATGCAAATCATTAGAATTGCATTTGAATTTGAATATTGTCTGAAAGTATGCATGCAAAAGTGGAACATGCAATTGCAATCTCATATTGCATTAACATTTGAATTAGGTCTATTATATGCTTCCATATTCCACAACCGTCATTTCGACCGTTGCTTAAAATGATAGTACATGAAAGATCAATCGTTTTGACATTTCAGAAAACTATGTTGCATGTTTTATAAGTACTCAGGAGTCACTTGACTACATGTACTAAAAGATCATATGACACGGTCAGAGGTCTGGATAATCCGTTATGACAACTGCTGCTGAGGGGCGGGAGAGGGAGAGGGTGAGGGTGGAGTTAAAGGCGAGAGAGTAAAATATCGCTAGTAAGCGCTTTTCTTGTTGGTCGGCTATGCGCGAGCAAATCAGCTTCCTCAGACCATTTTGGAGAAGGATGTGCGTAAATGTATGTGCGTAAAGAGGAGAAACGTGACGTCACGTGAGTGTCGTAGCCCACTCCCAGCAGCGTTCGGTGGACACATTCTACATTAACCTGATCGGTAATAATAATATAATAATATCCTTCTGTCTCTGGCCTGCTCTGATGAACGCACGTTGTTGATTAACGAAGAACGATATAATGCAAGTAAAAGGCGTTGCATTGTAACAAACATTCCTGCACAAAAACAAGGTAAGAGATGAGCCTACGTTTTAGCAGAATCTATGACTGTTATGTTATTGCATTAATTTGGATTTAAACGCGCGAGCAGGGGGTTTTGTAATTCAATCGTGTGAATAAATAGTATCGGTGTATGAAGAACGTTGCGATGGTCTAAGGTACGAGGAGGGTTGCATTTTGCATTTTGCATTTTTGCATTCAGATGAAAAAACCCTGATCATGTCGTATTTGTCTTGAAGGGCGCTGCTTTCTCCATAGACACTGGTCACGATGCTGCAAATGGGGGAAAGCATCTCCCCCATCCTTCTAAATGAATGAATGGACATGGGAATAGACCAGGAGAAATAGAGGACGATCATTATTGCATTTAACACGAATGCTCCCTCGTTTGTGGTCATTTATGGTTTGGTGGTTTATTTTAGTGGCCAAAGATGAATAGCCTAGTGAATAAAATGCCCTTCATATTGGACGCCTCAACCTCTGTTGAAGCCTAGCTACGTCGGATTTGGATGTTCATTGTTGGTTGCAAAACAATTGATCAAATGGAGAATTGAAATAGAATTGTTTGTCAATAGACTACTGTACGTGCAGTATTGTTGAGTTCCACTGTCGTAGAACATATTTGTTTGTGGTACCCAGGCCGACACCATTGATCCCCCGGACGGTAATGGCATGTCTCCGTTATCTGTCAGATTGTAGGCCGCATAGTTTCTTATGCTCCTGGACTGTCGAAATGGTTTAAATGTGACATGGTAATTCCATAATTCAACAAAGGGGGTGATGTAAGACCGACATGCAGATTAGGAGCGCCCGTTATTAATGTAATTTCATGGGCCTGTTGGATAATTCATTAGATCAAGCATTTAACTATCTTAGGTAATGTATTTCCCTCACTGAAATACTCACACAGCTTGTGTTGTTTGCAGTCCTTTCTCCGAGATAACTGACCTAAAGGTGTTGGGATAACATCCACAGTGGAAGGATATAACAAATTGTCATCATGGCAGGTAAGCACAGCCCCTCCTTAAATCTCAATGTAGCCTTTTCTCATACATACATAACATGTATGAATTAGGCCTTTTATTACTACTCATTATGTAATTACAGTATGGTAGGTATGGAATCACTTGCTTAACATTATATTTATAAATCAAAGGTAAAACTCTGTATGGGCTAACCCTAACCCAAACCCTAACCCTAAATGATTTAGGATTATTTTTTTACCTTGGATGATGTCTTAATTCATAATTTGACTATCAGGGAAATGACCAGTAATCTGAACACCAGTGTAAAGCGTCTGTGTTCTTCCACCACAGAAAACAATTTCCCACCGCTGCCTCGGTTCATCCCTTTGAGGCCATGCTTTCACCAAGACTTCAACGACATCCCAGACAACCGGCGCACCATGTGCAAGAGACTCTACTACCTCTGGATCTGTGAGTGTGGCTGGGATTAAGATTAGGATTAAGATTAGGATTAAATCATCAAATGACCAAACATTTAACAAACACATTACTCTGGTTTGTTGACTCTGGTTTCTGTTTTGTTATGGCCCCCCCCCTCAGAGCATTTTCAGATTCAGTGTGATCAAATTGCTTGACTGCCTCACAACATGAATAGCTTACCCCATCGCCCCTGTGTTTTCACCCAAAATATTATGGGAACTAAACACAAAGGAATTCTGGTATAGCAAGGTGTGCAGGTCATTAAAGGCCGGCACCCAGCCAAGATTGTACACATGTTTTTGTGTTTTTGATCTTTATCAATCAAGGATGGTTTTTTATCCCCCTACTGTGTCATACCTCTGATTTGACAACAATACTAGTTGTAGTAAATAGTGTAAATATATATAATTGCATAACCCGTTTTCGTTATCACTCAGGTTGGGAAGTATTTGAAAAAACATAAATGTAAGTCCTCTCTGAAAAATGTTGTAGAAGTGACACCAATACTCACGACACTTATTCATTCGTTTGTGCCTTTTAGCCTAGTCTTTGTGTGTGGTGTGTTGACTAGGTAGTTAGCTTAGCATTGTCTTCACTAGGCTTGACATGGTCATGTAGCTTACCGTGCATCCAATAAGGGTCACAAAGACCATGTTTGACTAATACGACAAAATGGAAAGCCTAACCCCCCCCCCCCTCCTCCTCCTCCACTTGCGGTCATCACAGTGAACAGTGCCACTCTGGCAGTGAATCTAATTGGCTGCCTGGCATGGATGTGCGGTGGGGGCGGAGCCACCAACTTTGGCATGGCCATCCTCTGGCTCATCCTCTTCACCCCCTGCTCCTATGTGTGTTGGTTCAGGCCCATCTACAAGGCCTTCAAGTAAGCCAATTGCTTTCTTTTTTGGGAGTATACCCTTCGTTATTTAGCTTCTGTCATTGTGTTAAATCCAAGACTTTTCTTCTTCTCCGCCAAAAATCTAGATGTACTTGCAGTATACAGAGTAGATTGTCCTACAAAGACACTTAGATTTAGATTTAGTCATCTAAAAATTAATCAGACCCCTATACTTTATTTATTTATTTTTCTGTTTCTTTTTATTTGACTACTCAATCTTTTCAGTTTGTAAAGCGTCTTTGAGTGTCTAGAAAAGCGCTATATAAGTCTAATGTAGTATTATTATTATTATTATTATTATTATTATTATTATTATTATTATTATTATTATTATTATAATAACAGAAGTAGTGAGTGTCCTGTCCTAGTCACCTGACAAGGATCCTTGTGCTGTAGGATGGAAACATTGTCTGTCTAGTTTCTGTAAATAAAGGTATGTGGTGGTGGAGCATATGAGTGTGCGGGCGGCTTTTCTTGATTTTCTACTGAGTGTGCGTTTGTCTCTCCACAGGACTGATAGCTCCTTCAACTTCATGGCGTTCTTCTTCGTGTTCATGGCCCAGGTGGTGATCAGCATCATCCAGACAGTGGGGATCCCAGGCTGGGGCGTGTGGTAAGAGTCCATGCATGGTTAGGTACATTATTATGACCTTACTTTGACTTCAGGTAACATGACATTCACTCACACACACACACACACGCACACACACGCACATACACGCACACACACATACACGCGCACACACACACACACACACACACACACACACACACACACACACACACACACACACACACACACACACACACACACACACTCACTCACTCTCTAAGGTAGTATGACATTCACACACGCATGCACACGCACACGCACACGCGCACACACACACACACACACACACACACACACACACACACACACACATTTGAATACTTTATTTGGTTCCACAAATTATATTATACAAACAGGGAATCAAATATTTCGGGGCTAAGCAGCACTGAACACTTAAGGGTACACATAACACCTCCTTCTCCACACGGCCAAGCTGCCAATAATAGCTGAGACAGAGCAAAATTTGGCAACCTGTTTTGCCTTTCTTTTAGACATTGCAGCAATTCTAAGACCCCTCATGGTGCATTTATATACATGGCCCAGACTTCCAAATACAAGTATGCTGAATTTGCACTTGTACCCAAAGCTGGTTATCGTACCAAGCAGTGGCTGGTATTTGATATACTTGTCCTGGAAAGTAACGAGGCACATTGTATCAAAAGCATCCAGTGCATCTTATTCCCACTGCAATAACGGTGGCAGTTACAACGGGTGTATGTGAGCTTAGATGTTAAGCGCGTTCATCTCACCACTCACGGCAGCCATCAAGCTGTCTGTCTGTCGCGAAACACACACACACACACACACACACACACACACACACACACACACACACACACACACACACACACACACACACACACACACACACACACACACACACACACACACACACACACACACACACGCTGGTGGAGGTAGCAAGCGGAGGACGAGCTCATTGTAATGCATGGGATGGAATGAGGAACGGTGTCAAACGTTTGCTACCATTCCTCACTCCATTCCACACATTACACTGAGCAACTTGTAACATCTATTTTGCAAAACTCAAATCCTCTGATCTCCGAAATGGAGAAATGTACTTTAACAAGGGGTCAAGTACGCACTAGGAATTGTTACAGAAAACGTTGTTTAAATATTGGCCATATTGTTATTATCATCATATTAAATCATCATCATTAATCAACCCTTAACCCATGGATATTCTCTGGCTTTCTTCTCCTTGTCCCTCAGTGGCTGGCTGGCTACCGTCACCTTCTTCAGCACCAACATTGGCTCAGCTGTGGTGATGATGATCCCTACCATCATGTTCACTGCCGTGGCTGTGCTGTCCACCATCGCCCTCACCAAGGTAGGATATACTAGGCCAGGGGAGGCTGGTTGACGTAGAAACCGGAGGACAAGGCTCACTGAATTCATGGAATGGAATGAGGAATGGTATAACAAAAAGAAAAGGTGTTAAGTGTCAAGTTTTAACAGGCGACTGCAACAGAAACGTACATACCACATATTATGCCAATGCCTGTTCATGGTACTGTAAAAGGGGCGTATGTGGGAATCTCAAAGATATACTGTAGTTAAATATAGTAAATATGTAATTAATGTCTGTAAACGCTGCTCTAAGGAACACAGTGATAGGTATAGTAACAGGAGATCTGATTTGGACATGCTGTCTTGAATAAAGGGAATAATATTATGACCTTACTGTGACTTCAAGTAATATGACATTCACACACACACACACACACACACACACACACACACTCTCACTCTCTAAGGTATTATGACACACACACACACACACGCTCACTCTCTCTCTCTCTCTCTCTCTCTCTCTCTCTCTCTCTCTCTCTCTCAGGTCCACAACTTCTACCGTGGGAGTGGAGGTAGCATGACCAAAGCCCAGGAGGAGTGGACCACCGGAGCCTGGAAGAACCCCCATGTCCAGCAGGCAGCACAGCAGGCAGCCATGGGGGCGGCCCAGGGGTCCATGCAGCAACAACAGCCCCAGTACTCAGCAGCACCAACCTACAACTATGACGACCCCCCAATGTAGGGCACGGGAGGGTGGGCGACAGGGAGGGAGGATCATATGAGAACACTAAGAATTAGGTGCCCTTCACCATATCTGGGATTTTAAAAAGATAGAACGTCAGATATTTCATTGATTTAGCTTGAAATGCATCATTAAACATAGGTTGGATACTTCTACCTAATCTTTGACCTTGTGAAAATGTAATTTTTTAAGGGAGATCATCTAATGGTTCTTAATGATTAACCTGCTCAAGCCATCAACACAAGGAAACAGTTCAGTTCCTTGTTAACATAATAACACTGTTATAACATAACACTGCTGCCTGCAAATACATAATGTAGTACAGCACATGCATATCCTGTTCCATAGTCCATCAACTATACAGTCTACATAGGTCAGGATGACTCATGTATTAAACATAAGATTTATCTCTCGACTGCATGTGTCAGACACTATATGGCAGCATCACATTGTTGACCCAAAGTTCTTACAGCAACTTTCACTGCCCTGCAACGCTCATTGGTTTAGAAAAAGAAAATGGATACCAGTTAACACAGTCTCACGATAGGCTTTAACCCTTTCTGTTGGTATTTTGTTTAAAACTAATGTTTTTACCTACTTTATCATGTCTCCTGCTCTGGCACGGGCTAAGATGTTGATGCTTTTTTTGTTTATGCTTTTTACAATACTGTGTCATTATCAAGGATACCACTTGGAAAAGAATTTCTCATATTCTTCTTTTATTTTCTATTTCTTAGATTCTCAGGAAAGGCGTGATAGCCGTCTACCTTGTTTTACCATAAACCTTTAGATACACGTGGATAGACTCCCTCGCATCGTCCTAGAAAGTTCAAGACTATTGTTGGCTTTGTCTGCCATTTGGGGTGTTTAGTTCTTTAACATTTTTTCAATTTCAGGTTATGTGCACGCCACTGTGTGCTGCGGAGGCTGGTGGAGGTCGATATGGCAGGACGGCCTCATTGTAATGCATGCATTAGTCATAGTTGTAATGCATGCATTACACTGAGCCCGTCCTCTGATTTCTGCCTCCACCAGCCTCGCCTGAGCAGGCATATACTAAACTATGCTGTTGACTATCAGTTTAGTAGATGTTTAATGCTACCAAGTGAAGCACACAATTCAGTATTAAAGTTTGCATAGGATGAAACATTCCAAATCAATACTGTACAACTGAACAAATGAGACAGTAACCATGTAATTACAGTTTTTTTCCCGATTGATAAGTCGCAGTGTTCAAAACTGAAGTCACATTGTCAAAACTCTTCCTACAGTCTGCATTACTAACACGCATCTTGGCCAAACACTTCATACATGTCTCAAAAGAAGCTCGTTCAACCATACACTGGCAACAGTGTTCACTCAGAAAGCATACACAGTCATTCATAACACTCTGACCTACAAAACACTAACAACAGAGAGCATTACATAGTTTGAATGATTTTCACAAGAATTTATCATTTTCATTATAGGTTTTATTTATAGTAATCATAGACAGAATAGTTGACTGTACAACTGTAAAGTATTAGGCAACAAGAATGAATCAAACGTCGCAATTTGCTTCTATCCTTTAGTGTATTTTTTTTTTCAGTATCTTTGCAGAAAGTAAGTTACAGTACTTAAGTTAAAGTACACTACATTTACTTGTGTAAAATGAAAAGTGGAAAATAATAGGTTCAACCCCCCCCTAAAAAACCAGAAATTCCAGGGCTACAATTATAATAGCAATCAAATGTGTTGCAAATACATAGTGTTTTGCAGGTGGTGGAGTTTGAATGAGAGAAGAGTTCATGGATTTTGGAGAATGTGGTCATTGAATCAATTTTGTGTGAAAGAAATGTAAAAATTAGTCACAGTTTGGTCCACAATAGACTTCTGTTTCACTGACTGTATGAAGAGTTTTGACAATGTGACTTCAGTTTTGAACACTGCGACTTAGCAATCGGAAAACAAATTAACCAAAATGCCTCTGCCTTTAAGTGGCAGAAGGCAGAATATAAATTTGATCATGTATTCTCAATGTCCCACTGGAAATGGAAATATTTTGCTGTTGTAGGTGGATTTAGTATTGTCAGATGTTATGGATGTTAATTCCCATTGGTCAATCCTTTCTCAAATCCTTTTAGTGAACCATGTAAACCGAATGCTTAAATGACTACAATAATGTCTCAGATTTCAGAATTTTAGACTTCGAGTGAATGTGGCTGTCAACGTTAGTACATGAGTAGATGTGATATGGTATTTATGGAAAACATATAATTGATATAAAAAAAAAAACATCTTTTGAACTGGAAAAAATGGCTGAGCTTTACGAGGCTCGACCTTTACATGTAGGGACAAAGTGCATCTCTACAATCCTTTCATTGCAGTGAAATTGTTTCGTCTTATGTGTCTCTTGATCGCAAGTTAACGCTCAAACCTTCTTAAAAATAATAGATGGATATTACAAAAGTGTGTATACAGTATTAGACTTGAAACAGATGTGAAGATAATGTAAATGAATGCCAGTAACTTTGAAACCTGTTAATTGTCTTGTCAGATTGTGTGATGATTTTCTTTGACCTTTTCTGTTTTTCTCCAATACATTTTGTAAAGACCTGTACTTACTGTATATTTTCTATGATGTATGAGAGAGTGTGAACCAGTTCTGTTACTTGTTTCTCCATAGTCATTGGTAAAAAAAGGTTTCAAAGGCTTTTATTGTGTTCATTTTGATCATCAAAGAAATGCATTTGTACACAAAGAGCTATTTGCTGACAGTGGAATGTGACTCACCTCTGTATTCACCATATCCTTTCCACAAAAAAATGAATCAAACGAACTAAAGTAATTATAAAGAACCCAGATACGCACACAGTTCTTAGGTACTTGTGCTGTATACTAATGGGCTAACTATGACGTCAGCATTTAACGTAAGTAAAAAATGGGCCTGGTGCAATGTGATAGGTGTGACCTGACGAAGGTTTTATGTTACAGTGAAACAATATTGCACCAGCAAAATGATATAGTTATCCAGTATAACCCTGTCACTTTGCCATGGTTATGATCATCTGCATTAATATGCACTCAGTTTAGATTGACTGAAGCCTTTGTTCTTAGTGTATAGTATCGTGCAGAGATGACAACAGAACAAAAAAAATCTTGTTTTCCTATGTGTAGTAAGTCATGTGGTTTTGGTGAATTTGTGAATCAAACCCAACGTTGTGCCATGTGGTTCAAAGGGCGCAGTGTGTGATTAGTGATGTTACAACTGTGTCCAGCTTGCCATGCAATGCTTTGTAGACTTGGGAGACAAGAACTGCAGTCCATTTGACAGCTATATTCAATATTTCATGTTGTTCGTCATGTTGTGTCTCTATAATTGACCCAATTTGACCCTAGTCCCCTTGTGTATGTGTTCAAGATGTATCATGTACTATAACATTTAGATATACTATATAATTACTTGAGACAAAGTCAAATACATTGTCATGGTCAGGATAAAACACACACACACACACACACATATATATATATTATAAATATACTATAAGAACATGATCTGATCAGTTGGATAATATATGTGTCGAGGGGGTCGTGTCTCAATGAAGAATACGTTTCAGAGGATTACAATTTTTTGTGTATTACTTTTATATGATTTGATCTTACCCTGATGGACAGTAAACAGTTCTTGTTGCATCCTGTGTGATCAAGTGTTCTTTTTGTCTTTTCATAATTTCTCATCTTTGTTTATAACCCTTTTAACAATTCAGTTCTTGTTTTTAGTGTTTTGGTCAGTTTAATTTGGTTGCGGCTGCATGCTATTAGTGTTACACATATTTAATGAATTAATTATGGAGACATGACCTCATAGTGCTGCTGGGACCAGGAGTGGGAGCCAGAATTGTGCATGTTTTGCATATAAGGCAATTATTATGTTTTGGGTTGAATCTAAAGAGCTGACAGCCAGCCAAGTCTCACACATTTCACATGTTATTCAAAGAATGTGCAATTCAAATAGCAAATAGTAATTTCAGATAATGAATCAACACCGTTAAACCAAACTACCATCATGAGGGTCCTCTTATAATGTACGTCCTCCTGAGGGTTAAACAATGATAGTATAACAATTATTTCCCATAGTACCTTAATTAGACTACAATAGTTGTAGAATTACATTTTAATGGACATAAATAAACATTTAATGCAGAATGAAGCAATGACCATTTGCACCTTTAGGGTACAAATTAATGGTTTTACTGTTCAGGAGCAAAACAAAGCCTTTCTATTGTCAATAACTGTACTGCAGTACCAAGGACAAGCAGCAGGATGGCAGATTCTACAATAACTGTACTGCAGTACCCAGGACAAGCAGCAGGATGGCAGATTCTACAATAACTGTACTGCAGTACCAAGGACAAGCAGCAGGATGGCAGATTCTACAATAACTGTACTGCAGTACCAAGGACAAGCAGCAGGATGGCAGATTCTACAATAACTGTACTGCAGTACCAAGGACAAGCAGCAGGATGGCAGATTCTACAATAACTGTACTGCAGTACCAAGGACAAGCAGCAGGATGGCAGATTCTACAATAACGCGCCATCATGGCAACCAACTGAGTGGTGCGATTTTGTTGAAATTGATAGAATCCCAACTAAAAATATGTAGTCAAGTCTGTTTTGATGTCAATCTTCAGACTAGACTGCAATTATTGTTCACAACTGTTGTGTCTCTATCTACCCAACATGCACTGAGGACTTGCATATTTATAAATCATTGGGCCAATTGCTGCCATCTACACAGGAACTAACTAGCCTGATACTGTTGGCCTCGGTTAGTGTCAGTAGAATTCAGCTACTGACCCTTAATCAGAAGAAAGAAAACCGTATAAACCGTCAAATTACGCCCCCCTGTGGTTTTCAATAAATACATAGATACAACCACTGAAAATGATGATTAGTCTGTTACATGAATCGTTTCAGAAGAGACGATAATAATCATGTTAACAATAATTTTAACAACACCAATAATCTTAAAATTCTTTATTTATAAACTTGATGCAAGTTTACAAATCACTGTACATGGTCAAAATTTATCTTGAAACGGAAAAAATAAAATAAAACAAAACCCAAAGCATGCCAACGGTGCAAAACTTGATAATCTGTACACCGTATACTGGTGCCAGAAAAAGAATTCACAATTGGTCTAGATGAACCTTTTCAAAACACTGTCCAGTTATAGAAGCGTGCAAATCCATTCATCACAGCATGACTGTCTATCCAAAGTGTAACTATCTCTGAAAATCCCCCTCTGACCGGAGACTTGGCTTCAGGAGGAAAGCGGTTACATAGATGTGTGCGAAATGACTCCACGGAGTAGTACAATTACACCCTAAAGGGCTTTGAAAGTCATAAGATTACTAGCCATCTATTCTGAGCAGTAATGGAACGCAGCTTTTGTAATTTAGAGCTAAACACACCTATTGGCCAACTCCATGAGAGAAAAACCGCTCCCCCTCCCCGCCACCCCCAGACATTTAAGGACATGTATGATTTTAAATTGGTTACATCCTTTGTACAGTAATAATGTTTAAAACAGTTCATTCAGGAAGACTTTCTCCTGATTTAAAAAGATGAAGTTAAGAACTGATTTGTTATTGTATTTGACCTCTCTAGGCACATTCTTGCCATTTTGTGCAAATATGTTTACCATCAGGCGAAAGATATTTATGTCCTCCCTATCTCTGGAAAAGAAAAACATGACAAAAAAAAAAGAAAGAGTAGAACTGATGTATTTTGGAGGCTGAAGACAAAATGCGTTTACATGTACAGATAACTTTAACGTTAAGATACAAGTCAAAGCACGGAGTGGAAATCATGCCCAACAGAGATACGGTACTTCTACATGCCCTGACCAGCACTGCTCCAAACACATTACAGGACATTTAACACAGGCCTTAATAGGATCAGTGGGACCGTCCACCTTTCTGACATTTCATCATGACACCAACCTGGGCTTGTAATCAGTTACCTCAGAGAGCTTTTAGTAGCCACATTTTGTTTGATCAAAATAGGTCACAGGGCCCCATTCATTCTAAACAGATGTCCAACACACCTTACACCTTGTGCAACACACCCAAATTGTTACTATCACCTTCTGAAGATTACTCTTGTTCTTTGTGAAAGCCACTTTATAAGTTTAAAACTTTCAAATTCAGAAGCTTCACAACAAAACACAAAATGTGGATTATATATAAAGTGACTTTTGGATTGGATCGGTATGGTGTTTTAGACATATTCCTATAATGAACTGGACCATATTGCCAACACTAAATATGGCTACTACTAAGTACCTAAGGAAGCAAAATTATTACAAAAAAACAAATCAATAATAGCCAATGCCTAGTGTAGAACCAGGATTTCTTCTTTTTTTAAACAGTGAAACATACCTTTAACCCACAAGATTGTCAACCCCTTGTCAACAATCAGTGCGTGAACAAAAGCCCAAATTGGTAAGGGGGAAAAGCAACCAATTATATGGTAATAAAACTAAATGCAACACTTATGAAGACATACCCTCCAACATACAGTTTGTTTACCTGAGTTTTGTCAATTTCAACCCTGCTTTTGCAGAAAGTGGTGGGAGATGCACTGCAGAGACCCCACAGTCCAGTAAAGCGTTGTTATGGGGGGGGACTTTAGCACTGCATTTGGGGGCCCCATTGCATGTCAAAAGCTAAAGGGTAAGGAGATTCTAAATTTAAGTTAATAAGAGCAATTTATACTTAAGATAATATAATATAGTAATTCTTCTTATTACACACCAAAGAGATAGCCAAACGTATTCTTGGTACAGACGATGTACGTACGTACGTAAATTGGACAAGAGTAACAGATGCAAATGTAGTGGAAACAGGAGATATACCATTATGGTGATCATTTGGAGAAAACAAAATGTTGCATCCAATTTTGGCGCAGGAATGGGTAGAGCGCATGGGACACAGTATTTATCAATATTTCCTCCCCAGAAGCCCGAGGGCTTTGTGTAAGTGTTGTGTGCCATGAAAGCCTTTGTATGCTCCATAAATGAGATACAACAATGGTCACAAGCAGGCCCACCACAAAATAAAAGCAGGTTGTACTCAATTTAGTGCACACGTAAGGCCTCATTCTGTTAGCACATAGCTAACCACTCTCTACAGAGCACGGGCAATGGCGAGAGCCGGAGCTGAACCATGCAATTGTTCGACCGGTGTAGATGGAAAGTTAAAGGTATGGCCTAGTCGGTTGCGAGGAACGAAACATGTCTTTACATTCTAAACAGGGATGATCACAATGTTTACACAATGCTCATAGCTCACAAGGCCTTTCCTTTTTTTTTCAGACCAATCTTTTGCTCTCATAACAAGGAACTCCTACATTATGGGACAGTCTGTGCCCACTGCACCTGTTCCGCCTTTAGTTAAATCTACAACAGGTGAATCCATTCACATAACGACACGTGGAGTTCAATTCAACAACAGTACGTTACGATGAACCAGTCTTGCCTTACTTTTAGCCCAACAATGTTTGTGATGCTGTAACTGAGAAATTAGCCACATGCACAAGACTCCCGCATCCTCACCATTTTGAATCTGGCTCATTTTGTTTCTGGGATATTAATCGAGCCAGCGAGTACAATTTTAGCATATAATAATTTCTTTTACAAGGTATGCATTTTTTGTACCAGTTAATTGTACACAAAATGAGGAAAAGAGCAGTGTCGAAAGAAGTGACAGCAGTGGCACATCTTAGGTATCCATCTTCATTTTAAACTCCTTCACCACAGCTTCCTGTTAAAGTCCCATGCCGTGGCCTGAAGAGCGTGTAGCTTGCCGTGGCCTGAAGAGCGTGTAGCTTGCTGCCGTGGCCTGAAGAGCGTGTAGCTTGCTGCCGTGGCCTGAAGAGCGTGTAGCTTGCGCTAAAAACAAAGAACAACAAAGCAGCTTCTCTTCAGACTATCTGGTGTCATGTACGTCTTCACTCGAAGGAGGAACTGATTGTTTGTCAAATCCACTTTCCGTTAAAGCAGCAAATGGAAAAAAGCTGTTCTCCACACTTGAGAGAGGGGAAAAAACGCTTTTGTGAAGATTTAAAAAAAGATGAGCACATTTAAAAGATGTAGGACCACTGGTCCCCTCACATCATTTTCCTCAACAAGGGGAAAAGCAAAGTGATGCGGGAGGACAGAGTCTAGCCCACCGTGGGGCAGAGAAACACTTGTTTACTGGGCCAACGAGATGGAAGAACTTGCCAGTTGGTTTCCACAAGAAAGATGATATACTCCCGATAAGTCAGAGGGGAGAAAATAGTTCAAAAAGAAAAAAGAAAATTTTGACCCAAGGACATATATGTTCCCAGTGCATAAAGGAGCGGCTCCTTATCCGTCCTCTTTTGGAGGTGTGTACCAGCCTGCAAAAAAACACACAAGATGCTCCATCACAACAATTTGTGGAATCAATATAGAATTATTTGAGTTTCATTTTTCTGTGACGACTGGTTCAGTGGCAACTCACAATTTACATGTTTTACATTTAGCAGATAGCAATTTACAATTAGAGATTACAGGGACAGACTCCCTGGATTAACTAGTGGGCTAAGTGCCTTCCTAAAGGGCACATTAGTGGTGGTGTTCCCAGGTGGGATTTGAACTCATGACCTTCTGATAACCAGTCCAACTCACTAACCACCAGGCCAGGCCACCACTACCCCCTAGGCCACAAGACTGCTGGGTCACTTACCATTCTTTTCGTGTATCTGCACAAGGGATTTGTATGACTGCTGTGCTCTGGCAAGATTGTACTGATTCTGAGAGAAAATCAGAGATACGCCATGTTAGATTCACAGTTCTCTCTTCTAGGTGGAAGTCCCATTTGACTAACCAAACCATATCTGCTCATTTCAGTAGTGTGGAAACAAAGGCATCTGACACGTGTTGACAGATAAGAGTCCATAGATTACACTACAATGAAATGTCAATAGAGCTCAAGTGGGTGTTCCAGCATTATGTCGGTAGAATCAATATATAGGGTGTGTTTGTAAATATGCTCTGGATATCTGCTCTGGTTTCAACTGAAATCAGTTATAATTTCCGAACGGTCAGAGAGCACCCGGGTGCGCGCCGGCGCTCTCAGAGCGTATTTACGAACACACCGATAGAGGGGGGGCTCTAGCTACAGCTGTTTTGGAGATCTTCTGAATTGCATTTGAATTGCACCTTAGGCCTATGACAATAGTATGACTGTACTCTCTCCTGACTTGAAACATCAAATAACTGCAAAATAATGCACCAAAAATAACAAGAGTGATGTCTCTGGTTATGGTACACATCTGAAGTGTTACAATACCTTATTGGCTCCGAACTGGACTCTGGCTTTTCCTTTGACTAAGGTCGCATTGATCTGCATGATGACAGACTCTATGGAATACGCACTGCTCCAGCCCTGGGAGAACAGAACACACACACACCAAAACACAACTATTACTCAGCTTCTTCTGCCACTTGAAAAGACAGCTGGATGTGGATAGTGCTGACACTTGTCTTGTTTATCGTCTACGGTGAACCTTTCCACAAAAGAAGTTCCCTTACAGACAAAATAAGGTGATTGTATTATTATGATATTGTGTTAAGTTAGGGGGTGAGTGTTGTATGAGGCTTTTAGCATTCAGACCTGTTTTGTGAGAAGTTCCATACACAAGGCTCCTCCACCCAGAACGTAACTGAAATACAAAATGGAGAACAGCCTATGTAACATTTGTACTAGAGTAAGTGAATCATCTATCAGTCATCATAAGCAATCTATGCTAGGGTCAGGTCACAATGCGAGGAGAGAAGAGGATTCATCATCATTGTTTAGCTGGGTATCAAGGGAGAGTTGATACCGTCTCTAGAAATGTAGAACATTTTAAATATCAGACCAATCATGAACCATTATATCAAGCGAAGGGACTGTTACAAAAAACCCCCATTGAAAAACAGTGTTTGATCAGTGAAATGCAATGGAAAACAACAAGACTTATATCAAAGCATTGACGTAAGATATAAAATAAGACTCCCAGACTGCACTGGGCACTCACCCTCCAGAGAGGACGGGCGAAACCACCCGTACGAAAGGTGGATCAAAAGGAAAGTTATCCTGCAAAGGCCACAAAAAACAACAGTACAGATTAGCCAAACGCCTTCAGTGTTGTATAGATAAAGATATAAACATTATTAAAAAATCATTTGAATAAAAAAAAACACACACTCACTTTATATGAGAAATCAAGTAGAATGTAGTCCACCCCTTCCTTTTCCTTCAAAACCTGCAAGTCACTATGCAAGGGACTATCTGGATCTACCCTGCAAAACGTAAACAGAACAGTTAGAACACAATTATCCAGACTTCACAACTAAAATGGAGAGCAAAATGTTTTAAGTCTACTATTCGGTATGAAAATATTATAGCATATAATTACTTACGTCCTTATTTTGACGTGCCATTCATAAAGGCTGTCATTGACTAGCTCCACAGAATAAATACCTGTAAATGAACAAGACACAGGTTTACACTACAGTAACTCCTCAGCTCTCAAGATATCCAGCAGCTTTCGACAAAAGCTAAAAAGGTGATGACGACACTTACAGAAACCAGTCAACATAGCAATGAATTGGTAGTACAGTTTGGCAAGGCAAATTTATTTCTATAGCACATATTCATACAACTTAATGTATGCTCAGTGCTTTACATGAACACTAGATAAAAACAACTATTAATAAGTGAAAAATAAAATTAGTATTCATATACAATTCAATCCAAAAGCCGAACAAAGAAAGTAAGATACAGTAACAATTTAAAATGTTCAGGTTTAAACAAATCAATCAGCTAAAGAAAGCCTAGCACAATTCTTTAAAACAAGACACTCAATTAAAAGCCGAACAGAACATAAGTCATAAAAAAGATTAAAGATAAAAAAGAAAGGCATATATTTTTTGGGCCATGAAAACTGAACTTTGATAAAAAACAAACAAAGAAAAAACAAGCTAAGCGACAGCCACTTACCAGTCTTGTAGCTCTGCGACCTGTAGATCTCCCTGAGTTCTTTCATGAGACGATCAGAGGCTTGCACTGAACCAGAGACGGCACCCTGCGACACGCAACACACATCTTCAAAACCAGGCTACCCTAGAGACCGTATCAAATGAGTAGAAAAATGTTCCCATTCCCCCCCCCCCCGGAAAAAAAGAAAGGCAGCTTACCGAATGAGCACTTACATTCAAGTGGTCCTGCCTCTGGTTCTTACGGATCTTCTCCAGGATTGCCAAGTTCTCTTTTTCAATGCCATCATCCTCTGACTTCTTTCCATCCACTGGCTCCTCTTCTTTCATGTCATAATGGTCAAGGTCTTCGATGTCCTGCTGCCACACAGAAAACTGTTTAATTGTATATAGTATTGTACACACACAATATCATTTTTGGAATGCTATTGAATGCTCACACAGGTACACACACACACACACACACACCACACACACACACACACACACACACACACACACACACACACACACACACACACACACACACACAGGAAGATAGATAAATAAATAAATACCTCTCCCATTTCTTCTTCCTCCTCCTCCTCAGATGTGACTTCATCTGCTGGTCCATGCTATTAAGTGTGACAAAGACATTGACCCCCATTAAGACCTCGCATTAAAATGGTGCTGCATCCTGAATCCAAATACTGTCCACATCACGATAGTGCCCCCATGAAAAGTCAGATGTAAAAAAAAAACAAAAAAAAACATTGTGATCGGATTGCGATGTGCAAAACCACCTCCGGAGGTGGATGAGCTCACATTGTGGTTGGATTGCAGACGAGTGTAAATGAAATCCAGACACAGAGGCTGTTAGCCCTGGTCTGTTCAATTTGGTTTCGATTAAGACACGCGACAGCTAGCTGAAAGAAGAGGCATTTTAACAAAATCTGATCACAATGGCTGACACGGAAGTCAGATAAATGGTGCATTTTTCCTGCCAGGTGGCCAAAGCAAAAGTTAATCAGATCATACGTGATGCGACCACAGGGCACATTTCAACACACGGCGTAAATGTAATTGTATTGTATCGCATTGTAAGCTCACAGATAAGGCCAGAATTCCATATCATATTGACCCTCCTGGTATGTTACTCAGGTCTAGCACGGTGTTACGGCCAATTTAAGTTAAGTTATTTTAGTTAAGGCCCGGATTTTGTCGCACCGCCGAATTCGATTCCATTGTTTTGAATGAGACAATGCACACGGCGTGCGATGCGATATTGTCGCACGGCAACATTCGATTCTCCATTCACACCAATTGAAATAATTCAAAGAATTGACAATCGAATGTTGTCGTGCGACAAAATCGCACGCCGTGTGCATTGGCCTTTAGGCTTACCTTGCGATCTTGGTTGATGGGCCCAGCAGGGAGGGGTTGGTCCAGCATCTCCACATCGGGATGTTGGGGCAGGTTGTACAGGCGACAAAGGTCACAGATGAGACGCTTCAGCTGCTGGAGAAGCTGTGAAATCACAACAGATTAACATCAAGTCAAAGTTCAGACCCTCTTAGAAAACCCCATCAAACAGGGTCCTGCCCAGTAGGCACTCTCCTTTGCAAATCGTTTTTCTGCTGACAGGTAACTAAAATCTCTGTACTCTGTGTTATTCATGCCTAATGAACATCACCCAGTTGTAGGTGGCAGTGCCTTCCACGAGAACTAGAGGCCTGAGTGTGTGGACGGGGGTGTGTGAACTGTAAACGACACAAATCATTGATTAAACAGATGGTTTCTCCTCCTAAAACCAGACAGGTGACTTACCAAAGTATGGCTGCCCTTCCTTACATCCTCTAAGCGCTCCAACACTTCTGTCAGACTCGGGTCATCCGAGTCCACAAACCATATCGGGGGCGTTGAGGGATATGCTTCCTGGGAGATGAAACGGGGGAACACACACACCATCAGTCACAAACTTAGTGTGGTCTTAACCCTAACCGAACACTACTAGCCTCAGATTAAGGTCAAACTCCTCATGTTGGTCATCTAACCATGTCTACTCATGTTGGTCATCTACCATGGCGAACCATCAACATAGATAGATAGATAGAAACATAGATAGATAGATAGAAACATGGATAGATAGATAGATAGAAACATAGGTAGATAGATAGAGGATAGATAGAAACATAGATAGATAGAGGATAGATAGATAGGTAGGTTGATAGATAGATAGATAGATAGATAGATGATAGATATATATAGATATATAGGTAGATAGATAGACAGATAGATAGATAGAGGATAGATAGATAGACAGATAGAAACATAGATAGATAGATAGATAGATAGATATACAGATAGAAACATAGATAGATAGATAGATAGATAGATAGAAACATAGATAGATAGAGGATAGATAGATAGGTAGGTTGATAGATAGATAGATAGATGATAGATATATATAGATATATAGGTAGATAGATAGACAGATAGATAGATAGATAGATAGACAGATAGAAACATAGATAGATAGATATACAGATATAAACATAGATAGATAGATAGATAGACAGACAGATAGACAGATAGAAACATAGATAGATAGATACAGATAGAAACATAGATAGATAGACAGATAGAAACATAGATAGATAGATAGACAGATAGAAACATAGATAGATTCTCGGTCTGCGTTTGGCAACACCGAATTCCCAGGTCACGTTACATTGAGGTGTTGTGACAAGTTATTGTGTTACAAGCTTCGCTATTCGCTATCCAATACTAGGTTTGCCTGCGGGGCGAATGCGTCCTATTATCTGAGTTTTTCCACACTCCAAACATGTAGCTCGTTACTAACCAGCGCTAATATCTCGCTAGCAATAATAGATGACTGTTAGCTAAGTTAGCTAGGTAGGCTAACCCTCCGAATAACAATTGACGTTCTACCAAAATAACCGAATCGTCAAGCGAATCCTCTAAATATACATCAACCTAACTCAAACATCTAACTATCTAACTATCTAAAACATGACATAACTAATGCGTGTCTCTCTGGCTTGAACGGGTTTGGTAGAAATACCAACATTCGTCATGTTTGTCGCTTTGCTGCGCTGCTTAGGGCCTGTATGTATGTGCCTGGCGCTGGGCTAGGCTAGGCTAGGCCTGTATGTATGTGCCTGGTGCTGGGCTAGGCTAGGCTAGGCTACCTCCACAACAAGCTCCTCTCTCTCTCTCTCTCTCTCACCGTGATGTTGCAGTGGATGATCAGCAGCTTGTCCCCGGTCACGTTGAACTGGCAGCTCAGCTCATCTGGCTTCCAGTCGATGATCCTGAACCGTTCGTGATTAGGGTCGAAAATGGACTCCAAAAACTTCAATTCAGCCTTCAGACCCGAAACCGACATCTTCCACTCATCTCCGACCAGAGAGCTCGCGGGGGAGGGAGGGGAGGAGGAGGGGGGAGGAGGGGGAAGGGGGGAGGAGGAGGGGGTGGGGAGGAGGAGGGGGGAGTGGGGGAGGAGGAGGGGGGGAGGGAGGAGGAGGGGGGGGAGGAGGGGGAGGAGGAGGAGGGGGGAGTGGGGGAGGGGGGAGGAGGGGGAGGAGGAGGGGGAGGAGGAGGGGGAGGAGGAGGAGGGGGAGGGGGGAGGAGGAGGAGGAGGAGGAGGAGGAGGGGGGAGGAGGAGGAGGGAGGAGGGGGAGGAGGGGGGAGGAGGGGTTGCCTTAATGTTTCATCATGAGACGAGCACTGTGGATAAAGTAGAATTGTGTGAAATTGTTTTGTCATAATGCCATGTTATGAATCAACGCAAAGAGGGTGCATCTCAATATCATATAATAAAAGAGCCGTAGAAAAAGGGCGTCAGCGTCATCAGCATGGTAATAATACAATAGAAATCACCTGTCACATTAATTTGACAGAAGGAGCTATACTAGTATAAAGTTGCAGCTGCAATAATAACTTCAACTAGGTACAGACACAGGGCGCTTGTTTTGTAGGGTTTATTATTTTATTTTTTACCATAAACATTGTATTCCTCTCTCTCTTTTACTTTAATAAAAATAGAAAGGATACCATACCCAGTGCGTCGTCTTTATAGTCCTGAAGCATCTTCTCAAAATCTGTCACTGTTCTGTTTCAATATTCAATACTGTTCAATTGTTTATCACCAGTGATGTAGATTTTTACACAAAGTGGTGACTACTGGAGAGTCAGTGACAGCTCGGAGAGACGGCGACCGGGGGCAGAACGGGCTGGCAACCCAATCTGTGTCCTCTGAGAGGAGGACCCCAAAAAAGCTACGATGAACTTAATGGAAAAATACCCCCAGGGGTGCCCGAGAGGGGGGGAGGATGAGCACCCCAGTCGGACGGACACAACGGCAACAGACTTAGATAATAGACAAACGACTATGAGCAAGCAGTGTACATGAGGTAAAATCTGCAAGAACATCCATGGCTTAAAGATCCACCGAGCGAGGATGAAATGCCCGTTAGGAGTAGAAGCAACACAACGCACAGGTGTTCAACCTGGTGAGACGCAGGAGGTGCCAGGCCCGGAGTCACCCCATAGTGCCCAGAACCTCCAAGTGTTGCAGTCTAACCCCTCGAGCATCAAGTCCGACCGGAGGCGGATCAAATGGCCAGCAGCTAGCATGACTTCACTGTGGAAGCAGTTCGATGACGATGTCGACCAAATTCTGGAGGTAACGGTGAAGGGCGAGGCTGACAGGAAGCTACAGGCGATGACAACAATCATTGTCAGCATTGCAGCTGAACGGTTCGGCGTGGAGGAGAAGAAAAGCTCCGGAACATCTTACGTAAAGAACCAAAGAGCTGCAAAGATCCATAACATCAGGCAGGAGATGAAAGCGCACGTCCCAGTACAAGGTGGCAGGAGAGGAGGAACGCACTGGCCTGGCCCAGCTAATGTGCATCCTACGGAAAAACATCAGGATTCTCCGCCGGGCTGAGTGGCATCGGAGGCGACGGCGTGAGAGGGCACGTAAACGTGCTGCATTCATAGCCAACCCCTTCAAGTTCATGAAGGATTTGCTCGGGCAGAAGCGCAGTGGCAAACTGGCCTCCTCGCAGGAAGAGATAGACCATCATCTGAAGCAGACGTACAGCGATCCCGCAAGAGAGCAGGAGTTGGGAGAGTGCAACATCCTCATAGACCCCCCTGAACCGGAAGAGCAATTCGACATGTCGGAGCTGCAGCTGAAGGAAGTCAGGGAGGTTGTCCGCAAAGCAAGGGCAAGCTCTGCTCCAGGACCGAGTGGCACTTCATACAAAGTGTACAAGAACTGTCCCAAACTCCTGCTGCGTCTGTGGAAAATCCTGCGAGTCTTCTGGAGAAGGGGGAGGATACCTGAACAATGGAGAGTGGCTGAAGGGGTTTGGATCCCGAAGGAGGAAAACTCCACTCAGCTAGACCAGTTCCGCATCATCTCCCTGCTGTGTGTTGAGGCAAAGGTTTTCTTCAGCACTGTTTCCAGACGGCTGTGTACCTACCTGGCAAAGAACACCTACATCGATACATCCGTCCAGAAGGGCGGTGTGTCAGGAATGCCAGGTTGTCTGGAGCATACCGGCGTGGTGACACAGCTCATTCGGGAGGCCCGAGAGAACAAAGGCAACCTGTCAGTGTTGTGGCTTGACCTGGCAAATGCATTCGGCTCCATTCCACACAAGCTGGTTCAGTTCACCTTGACGAAGCATCATGTCCCCAGCAGGTGTAGAGACCTCATCGCTGATTACTACAGCAATCTCAGGATGAGGGTCTCTTCAGGAGCAATAACATCCTGTTGGCACAAGGTGGAGATCGGTATCATCACAGGGTGCACTATCTCTGTGACACTGTTCTCCCTAGCCATGAACATGTCTGCTGAGCCAGAGTGCAGAGGGCCCCGAACGAATTCCGGACAACGGCAACCACCCATCAGGGCATTCATGGATGACCTCACAGTCACGACAGAATCAGTCCCAGGCTGCCGGTGGATTCTGAAGGGACTCGAAAAGCTAGTGGAGTGGGCCCGGATGCGTTTCAAACCCGCCAAATCAAGATCGATGGTGCTGAGGAAAGGGAAAGTGGAGGACAAGTTCCGGTTTACCATCACAGGCACAGCCATCCCAACTATCACAGAGAAGCCAGTCAAGAGCTTGGGCAAGGTTTTTGACTGCTCTCTGAGAGACACAATATCCATCCAGTCGACCTGCACTGAGTTGGATGGCTGGCTGAAATCCGTGGACAAGTCAGGCCTACCCGGGAAGTTTAAAGCCTGGGTTTACCAACATGGCATTCTTCCCAGGATCCTGTGGGCCCTCCTTGTCTATGCGGTCCTCAACAGTGGAGACCTTAGAGAGGAGGGTCAGCAACCACCTCCGGAGATGGCTTGGATTACCAAGGAGTTTGAGCAGCACCGCACTCTATGGGAACACCAACAAACTGCAACTGCCCTTCAAATCCTTGGAGGAGGAATTCAAGGTGACAAGAGCCAGAGAAGTGGTTCAGTACAGGGACTCAAGTGATCCGAAGGTGGCTAATGCAGGGATCCAAGTGAGGACTGGCAGGAAGTGGAGGGCAGAGGAAACTGTTCAAGAGGCAGAGGCGAGGCTGCGTCACAGGAGCTTGGTGGGAGTGGTCACACAAGGTCGAGCTGGGCTTGGATCCTTTCCAACTCCCCAAATGAACACCAGGGGGAAGGAAAAGCGCCGCCTTGTTCAGGAGGAGGTGAGAGCAGCAGTGGAGGAGACAAGAACCTGCAAGGCAGTGGGAATGAAGCAACAGGGAGCTTGGACGAGATGGGAGAATGCGAGTGAGAGGAAGGTGACCTGGGCTGAGCTTTGGAAAGCCGAGCCTCACCGCATCAAATCCTCATCCAGGCAGTCTATGATGTGCTTCCAAGCCCGTCAAATCTGCACACATGGGGCATAGCAGAGACACCAGCATGCCAACTGTGTTCCAAGCGAGGAACCCTGGAACACATCCTCAGCTGCTGTACAAGGGCCCTTGGAGATGGACGGTACAGGTGGAGGCATGACCAAGTCCTGAAGACCATTGCTGAAGCCATCAGCGCAGGACTTGTGTGGGCAAAGCAGTTCCGACCCTCCAAGAAAACCATCGCCTTTGTCAGAGCTGGGGAGCAGCCAACCCCTGCCAGGAAAACATCTGCAGGCATCTTGACCTCTGCAAGAGACTGGCAGCTGTTGGTTGACCTTGAACATCAGCTGAAGTTCCCCAGCCACATTGTAGTCACCACCCTGCGACCAGACATTGTTCTCTTGTCTGAGTCCACCAGGCAAGCAGTGCTGCTGGAACTGACAGTCCCGTGGGAAGACCGCTTGGAAGAAGCCTTTGAGAGGAAGCTCTCCAAGTACGCGGGACTGGTCAGTGACTGCCAGCAGGCTGGTTGGAGAGCGAGGTGTTTCCCAGTAGAGGTTGGTTGCAGAGGATTTGCAGCCCGTTCCTTGGCCAGAGCCTTCAGCAGTTTGGGCATCGATGGAGAGAGAAAGAGGAGAGCCATCCGCAGTACCACCAATGCGGCAGAGAGAGCCTCTAGATGGCTGTGGCTCAAAAGAGGAGAGCCATGGAGTCATGGTAGCTAGTTAGCCATCTGGACACAAGCTGGGGTCTGATCAGCCCCAGCTGGGTCACCTGGAGGAGGTGTATGATGTTGAAAGACCCGAAACGCCCGATGATTCCAGGAACATCACTGAAGATGTGTCCAGAGGCATCAGTAGATGTACAGTATGTACACAACACATGACAACATTTCGCAACCTATGAATGAATAACGATTAAATGAAATGAGAGTTGCTAAAACTCACATATCCCTTAGCTTCAGAGGCAAGGATTCACTTCACGTCTAAATACAGTCGTACTTGACTCACATGCAATAAGATGTATATGAGACAGACAATGTGAACTAAAAACATATGAACATATATAAACCATTTTTATCCATACTATCTAGTTACTATAGTAACTTCAAAGCAATAGTGATGAAGGGAGTCTCACAGGAGACAGTTCGGGTAATTTCTGCAGGAATTGAGCAGTGCCACGGATACAATTCTATTTAAAAAATGTTTTAATATGATATCAGTAACAACAAAACAATCTTTTAGGGTATTGTGTGTGGATGGATGACAATTAGTGTTTATTTAATCCATTTTAAATTGAGTCTATAACACAACAAAATGTGGAAAAAGTGAAGGAGTGTGATGACTTTCTGTAGCCACTGCGCAGGGACAAGTCTTGGCTCTGCTTGGATGACTGATTCTCGCCTTGCAATGCAACCCAGAACTGTCAGGTCAGTGAAGATTAAACACCCCTTCCGGCAGTAAGAGCTCCCATCATCTATTTAAGTTTCATTGATCAGAAATCAGATGTTTGGAGTATGTGATGCAAAATTATATTTGTTCATTCATCATCTATGTATTGTAACTGTCTGTACCTATACCTTTCATATCCTACTTATTTGCTGTTGTTTAATTTTGGTCTGATTTGGTTATTTTATATTGCCAATTTCCTTTACTTGTCTCTTTCATTTATGGGGTATGTGATGCTAATTCTATTAGTTTATTTCTTCAATATTTTTGTAGTGATAAAGGGCTGCAATTAGATCTTCAGTTAATCATACATAACATCATGCTATAGTTAGCCTCTGGTTGTACAATTCTGGCTGCCCCTTTGACAGCGGTGGACTGATCTGAGATTCATTTACCACTTGAAAGAACTTGCCTATGCCGGAATGCCACGGACTCTCTGCCTCTGTTTTTGCATCCTAACTTTGATCCAATGTAAGTTTACAAATATGTAATTTCTTCAAATGTACATACAGTATAACAGCTTTATCAGGTATTGTGCTAGATAAGAACACATGCATTTTATAACAGTGTTTTCAAGAAATGAACTTTTGGCATGCTGTCATCCTCCCACATCTCTTCTTGCAATGGAGATTACAGAAAAACTAGATCTTAGTTAAATACAGAAACTGCTCATTATATTATGGTAAATAATGGGAATAATTCAACCTTTATCCTTAGGCGATATCTCATCATGTTTTCCCTTGTACATAGTATGTGCTTATCTCCGACTTCTCCTGTCTCTATCACCCACATTCTCCTGTCTCTTTCAATTCACACCATCTCAAATGACACTGTAAGACATCCACACTTTGTAATGAAGCCCTTTGCACACATTATGTAGTCTTATTAAAACTCTTTCAACCGATCCACCATTGGATATTAGTATGCAGCCCTTGTATGTTAGAGTGTTGTCATATTTTCTAATACATATGTTATGTATGGTTCATATGCTCTATGGCGTTGCCCTTGCAGGTGGACTTGCTATCAACTCGGAGGAGCGGCTGGTGAAGTGGCTGCTGGGTAAAGACCGCTACAATAAACTGATCAGACCTTGTGTAAACAGGTCTGAACTGGTCACCATCCAACTGCAGGTTTCCCTGTCCCAGCTCATCAGTGTGGTGAGTTCTGCTCTTTCACGGCCCTCTGTGGCTCAGTTGGTAGAGCATGGTGCTAAGTTATAGCTAAGAATGCTATGGTTGTAGGTTAGATTCCGACTAAGACCATATAGAAAATTGCATGCACTCACTGCAAAAGTGTAAGTCGCTTTGGATAAAAGCATCAGCTAAATGACATATTCTTTATTATCATGGAACTTTGAATTCCTACAAAGCTGGATGTGAAGTTTGTCATATTATAGATACAGTATGTCTATTTTTGTAGAATGCGAGGGAGCAAATAATGATCACCAATATCTGGCTGAGACAGGTAAGACTGACAGACGTCACTCCCTAAGATTACAGAAACTATTGTCGTTAACTGAACATTACAGTGCAGCATTCATTATCTTAGCTTAGTTGATCTGCAACTTTTGCTCTGTAGAACTGGGTCGATCACAGGCTGTCATGGAACCCTTCAGAATTTGATGGAATTGACAAGGTTCGGATTCCAACCCGGCAAATATGGCTCCCAGATATTGTACTGTACAACAAGTAAGTATCAACTCAACCTGAAATGTATATGACTCTGGGACTTCCACTACCCCCCCTTACCCCCCCTGTCACACACACACACACGCACACACACACACACACACACACACACACACACACACACACACACACACACATACAACTGAAAATGTAATCACATTAGTTTTACATACTCTAATTTACAGCCTACATAATTATTGGTTCTACCTCCCCTTTCTGTCATTGTCCTTTATTTTAATTTTTGCGTATATAGTGATGTTTATTACATTGTTGTTCTTTTTTTATTATATTGTTGTTTGTATCTTTATGTCTTATGCACCAACCACACCTAGTCAATTTCCTGTATGTGCAAATATACTTTCTTGTAAAAATAATTCTGATTCTGATTCTGATATGCTTTTACATCCTGATGAATAATCTTCTATTCTGCAAACATGCAGCTAGACACAAGCTATCAATTCAATTAAACACCACCATATTCATAGTCAAAGGAATTGGATCCTGAAATGTAGATCCCGCATATTATGTCTCAAATCTTTTCACTTCTGTTTGTTTGTTCTTTCACCCTCCCCTCCTTCTCCACAGTGCTGATGGCAGCTATGAAGTGAAAATCTTCACCAACGCGATCGTCCTGTTCAACGGCTCCATCCTCTGGCTGCCACCAGCCCTCTACAAGAGTGCGTGCAAGATCGAGGTGAAACACTTCCCCTTTGACCAGCAGAACTGCACCCTGAAGTTCCGCTCCTGGACGTACGAGCACACAGAGGTGGGTTGTACAGAGGGGCGGCAGGTAGCCTACTGGTTAGAGAGGCAGGTAGCCTACTGGTTAGAGAGGCAGGTAGCCTACTGGTTAGAGAGGCAGGTAGCCTACTGGTTAGAGAGGCAGGTAGCCTACTGGTTAGAGAGGCTGGTAGCCTACTGGTTAGAGAGGCAGGTAGCCTACTGGTTAGAGAGGCAGGTAGCCTACTGGTTAGAGAGGCAGGTAGCCTACTGGTTAGAGAGGCAGGTAGCCTACTGGTTAGAGAGGCAGGTAGCCTACTGGTTAGAGAGGCAGGTAGCCTACTGGTTAGAGAGGCTGGTCAGCGATTGGAAAGTCCCTGGTTTGATCCCCACCCCAGGAGGGTGCTGGATGTGTGCTGGTGACTGGAGGGTTGCTGCTGTTGTTTCTTCTTAAGTAACTTGTTTGAGATAGATCACGAATAAACTTCTGAGTTTTAAGACTATTTATTAAACAAAAGGTACAGTTTACAAGAAGAGTTGATGCTGTTGATGAGGAGGTGAAGCCTGCTGGAATGAGAGAGTGACCGTGCCCCCGGGTCCACTCCCCTATTTTGTATACAATAATATGTAAATACAGTTTCAAATAATAGCCTATCACATTTACTGTAGAGATGCCCCAGGTGTGAAAGAGGGGTTGATCCCCAGTTAGGTTCCATTTTGAAATACAGTCACTCTAGGCTCCATCTTGTAACGACCATTTGGCTTTTTTAGGAACAAAGAGTCATAAACCGTAGCCTACCCCCCACAGTTCAGGAGGATATCTTACAGAACTTACAGTATGCAAGTCAAAAGGCAGATGATACTATACAATTCATGTGTGTGTTTGTGTCAAAATATACTACACTGCCTGGCATCATATCTAAGGTGTGCACTTGAGCAAGGCATTTAACCTCTAACTGCTCCTGGCGGTGGGCCTGTGTGTTTTCAGGGCATTTCTGCTTTATTGGGATAGCGACAGTAGAGATTGACAGGAAGGATAGGTGAGAGAGAGTAGGGATGACATCTAGGATATGTCGATGGCCGGAATCGAACCAGCGACCTTGCGATGATGCAGTATGCACATTAGTGTGCTATGCCACTAAGTGCCCCATGTGTGTTGTCTTTGGGGGGGGGGGGTATGTGTGTTGTCTTTGGGGGGGGGTATGTGCAGAAATACCACATTCAGGGTTCCCACGGGTCCTTGCAATCCTTGAAAGTTTGTGAATTTGAGAAAAGAAAATCAAGGTCTTAAAAGTTTTTGAAAATAGACATGGGTCATTGAAAGTGCTTGAATTCCCCCCCCCCCCCCCTCTCTCTCTCTCTCTCTCTCTCTCTCTCTCTCTCTCTCTCTCTCTCTCTCTCTCTCTCTCTCTCTCTCTCTCTAACTTAACACAGTAACTTTACACATATTTCACAATAATATTGTTTTGCTGTGCTGTGGTAGAAAAGGCAAGAGACCATCTCGTGTTCAAGCCTCTACATTCAAAAGCCTCTCTTTTTAATTGTTGTCTGTGAGCGGATAGTTCCTATTATATAAATTCTCATCTAGATCTGTCTCAAACTAGGCCGTGTTGGGTCCTTGAATTTGAGGGAATTGAGTGTTGAAAGTCCTTGAAAAGTGCTTGAATTATTTGATGTTTCAGAAGGAGTGGGAACCCTGCACATTCCAAACAGTGATTGATTGATTGATCGATGATTGATTGGCCAATCAAACATGGTTTGTTTGTTAAAGGTGGACCTCGTCCTGAGGACGGCGGTGGCCAGCATGGACGACTTCACCCCCAGCGGAGAGTGGGACATCCTGGCCCTGCCCGGGCGGCGTACCATCAGCTTCTCCCAGCCGCCCTTTGTGGAAATCACCTACGACTTCCTCATCAAGCGGAAGCCCCTCTTCTACACCATCAACCTCATCATCCCCTGCATCCTCATCACCTCCCTGGCCGTGCTGGTCTTCTACCTGCCCTCCGACTGCGGGGAGAAGATCACCCTGTGCATCTCCGTGCTCCTGGCCCTCACCGTGTTCCTGCTGCTCATCTCCAAGATCGTCCCGCCCACGTCGCTGGAGGTGCCGCTGATCGGCAAGTACCTGATGTTCACCATGGTGCTGCTGACCTTCTCCATCATCACCAGCGTGTGCGTGCTGAACATCCACCACCGGTCCCCCAGCACGCACACCATGCACCCCTGGGTCAAGCGGGTGTTCCTGGTCAGGCTCCCGGCGTTCCTCTTCATGAGGAGGCCTCAGAACCACTCGGCCCGCCAGCGGCTCCGCCAGCGGAGGCAACCCTGGGCCGGGACGGGCGCCCCCCCCGGGGCGGAGCACTACGACTGGGCTGGCCCTCAGGCTGACCCAGCCTCCCCTTCTTCCAGCTTCCTCTCCTCCTCTCCAGTGGGGTCTCCCTCGGGGTACCGTTACTTTAGGGACGGGGACGTGAGGATGCCGGAGAGACGGTTCTCCGCGCAGGACCTGCATTGGCGGGGGAGGTCCCCCCCGGTGTGGGAGGGGGGGCCCGAGGCACAGGATGTCCAAGACGCGGCGGAGGGGGTGCGGTACGTCGCAGACTACATGATCGAGGATGATGATGATCAGGCTGTGAGTGATTTCCTTATTCGTTTTATCTTCCTTTTTTTTGCTGCAATGATTGGGTGCTGGTAGTTGTAATGTTATTGTCTGAATATTTGTTCTCTCTCTCTCTCTCTCCCTCTCTCTCTCTCTCTCTCTCTCTCTCTCTCTCTCTCTTGCACCATGTGTTCTGCAGGTGATTGAGGACTGGAAGTATGTGGCCATGGTGGTGGACAGGATGTTCCTGTGGATCTTTGTGATTGTGTGTGTGTCTGGCACTCTCTTCCTCTTCCTCCAGCCTCTGTTTCACCACCAGGTGTTTCCCTAACCCTAGCCCTAACCCTAACCCTCACCAAGGGCCATGGTCTGAATGACTCAGAACTGTCTCTGAAACAGACTATACCAGGGGAGGCTGGTGGAGGTAGAATGAGGAATGGCTTCAAACACGTGTTTAAATCCGTTCCTCACTCCATTCCATGCATTACAATGAGCCCGTTCTGCGATTTCTACCTACACCAGCCTTAAGTGTACGATGGGAATGGGGGTGAATAGGACGTAAAAAAGAATATGTACACTGCTGTTGAGTGTCTAATCAATAAACTACGTAATCACACTGCTACATAGGCTACAGTTGAGGGTCACATGGAACTGACAAAATATATAGTCTGCTGCCACCTGTTGGATCTTAGTGGTATTTCTTACAATATAATCTGTGTGTTAGTATAGGATCACAGTGTTCTGTTATTGTGTGTCATGTTTAGAGAAGATGGCCTCTGCACCTGGCAGACTGGCTGGCGTTCGGCAGACGTATCTGACTCCCAGGGGCACTGACCTTGGGTGTCTTGCGTGAGCTGAGGGCGCCAGGGCTGCCTGATGTGTTGATTATTACCATGTAACAACTGTGATACAATGAGTATTCATTAAAGACTGAATTTCACAACAGGTCTAGCCTGACCTCGGTGGGGCCAGCGAAAAGGACTAGCCAATGTCTGCTTTGAACTCAGGTAAAGGGTTTTGTTGCCTGTAGAATAGTAGGACATCAGCTGTAATGTAATGGGTGTTGTGAATCCCTCATCGGCTCCGCCCCCTCCTGCCTCGTTGGCGCTCGTTGAGCCTCATCAGGCTCAAGTGGAGACAGCTGGGTCCAGCTATCAACTCAGGAGGAGGCAGCCCTATAAGAAGCCCCAGAAACCTTCCTCCGACGCTTGATTATTTTGACCCATGTGGTTAGTTGTTTGGCTCTCCCTGTTGTCTATTCTCGTTCAAGTAGTTTCACTTCAGAGTTTTGTTTGTTTGTTATTTTGCTAACCTTAGTTGTTTTCTTTGTTGATCCTCGCTCCCCAAAGGAACCTGCCTCCCCCTGCCTAGACCCCCTGCCTGCCTATCGACTACGTCTCCTGCCTATGTCCCTGCCTGCCTAACGACCACCCCTCCTGCCTATGCCCCTGCCTGCCTGCCGCCTACTCCTCCTGCCTAACCCCCTGCCTGCCTGCCGCCTACTCCTCCTGCCTAACCCCCCCGTCTGCCTGCCTGCCGACTATTCCCCCTCTCTGCTCTGGACTGGTTAGTACACGTACATATTTCAACACTTCACTCATCTACATATCTACACCACACTAGTTTTGCACGCTAGACACTCACACCCAGACACATAGAGTACAGTCCCACTCACACCTCATTTACATTATCCAGTTCTCTGGCATCCACACATTCCCCCCACTTAGGCCCCGTTAGAGTAGGTTTATTCTTTTGTCCATCATTTTAATAAATCCTTTTATTGTTAGTTTGCCTCTTGTGTCCGTCTGTTCTGGGGTTCTGCCACACTTGACTCTTTTGCTAGTGCTACCATAACAGAATAATCAAGCCAAAATGAGTCAAGGCAGCACCTCGGGGCAGACGCCCGCAGTTAAGCCCAACCCAGTATCCCATTCAGTTGACGAGCTTGTTTCCGCCCACGCGGCCGAGCTCGCGTCCCTCCAGGCGGAGTTGAGTAAGGCTTTCCCCTCCGTTCAGGGTAACATCGCTGAGCTCCAGAAGTCGTCCACCTCCGCCTCAGCTGCTCTCGCCTCCCTTGCTGTCCAGATGGGCACTCTTGCCTCTGCGGTGGCTTCCATCCAGCTGAGGCTGAACACGCTCCCTGGAGGAGCTGCAGTCCCTGCTCCCCCTGCTGATTCACCGGGGGTTCCAGCCCCCCCAGGGCGAGCTCCCGCCCAACCCGAGCCCAACCTGGTTACCCCTCGACCCTTTGGAGGGAACTTTGATCTGGGCAGAGGGTTCCTGACCCAGTGTGAACTTTTTTTTGCTTTCCAACCGTCCAAGTATGGGTCAGAAGAGGCTAAAGTAGCCTTCGTTATGTCCCTCCTGGTGGACAAGGCTCTAGACTGGGCCATAGCCGTGGTGGGCAGAGACCCACATCTTGCCCAGGACTACGAGGCGTTCCGCCGGGAGTTTTCCTTTTTGTTTGACCACCCCTCTGACGGCGCGGACGCCGCCTCCAGGATGCTGGAACTCCGGCAAGGCTCCAGGACCGTCGCGGACTACACCCTAGAGTTCCGGATCCTCGCTGCCGACAGCGGGTGGGGAGACATAGCGCTCCTTTGCGCCTACCGGCGGGGTCTGAGTGAGGCGGTGAAGGACCTTATCGTCCGGGACCGCCCAGGCTCCCTTCAAGAACTGGTCACCTTGTCCCTACAAATGGATGAGCGCCTGCGGGAGCGCCGCCAGGAGCGCAGCCAACGCGCCGTGGGGCCCCCTCACTCGGTCCCCAGCCGCACGTCCTCTCTCCCCCGTTTTGCGGCCGCCCACTCGGCCCTGCCCCCTCGGGTTCCCATGCTCTCCCCAGCCCCGTCCACCTCTGAGTCAGCGGAGGAGCCCATGCAGGTCGGCCGGT
Organism: Nansenia antarctica; assembly: GCF_963989245.1. Classification (NCBI taxonomy): domain Eukaryota; kingdom Metazoa; phylum Chordata; class Actinopteri; order Argentiniformes; family Microstomatidae; genus Nansenia; species Nansenia antarctica. Next base: position 2,126,872 of record NC_137684.1, read on the forward strand.
CCCGCCTCTCTCAGGAAGAGAGAGAGCAGAGAATGCGGGGCGGGCTGTGCCTGTATTGCGGAAGACCCGGACACGTCCTCCGAACCTGCCCGGCGCGGCCAAAAGACCCGGCTCGCTAAAGGAGGGGTTTTTGGTGAGCCGTGCCTCGATCCCCCAACCCATCAAGAACCACAACCGGCTGTTCCCAGCCACCCTCTCCTGGGGTGAGGAGTCCATTTCTGCCGGCGCCCTCATTGACTCCGGGGCCGACGAGTGCTTGATGGACATCACCCTCGCTCGTCAGGCCGGCATCCCGCTCATTCCCCTCGACCATGCCTTGTTCCCCCAAGCCATCGATGGGAGGCCCTTAGGTAGGATCACGCATAGCACTGAATCCCTCACCCTCACCATGTCCGGTAATCACGTCGAGACGGCACGTTTTCTTGTCCTCCACGCCCCCACTGCACCCCTAGTATTAGGTAGGCCGTGGTTGGAGAGACACGATCCCCACATCTCCTGGACCACTGGACGGATTTTGGGCTGGAGCATCCCCTGTCATGCCAACTGCCTACGCTCCGCCCTCTCTCCGTCCAGCGGTCCCAGGCCCTTAGTCTCTCCCCCGGACCTCACTGGTGTCCCCTCTACGTATCTTGACCTGGCCATGGTGTTTAGTAAGGACCGCGCCCTTTCACTTCCTCCTCACCGGCCGTATGATTGTCCCATCAACCTCCTTCCCGGGGCAGCCCTTCCCAAGGGTCGTCTCTACAACCTCTCGGTCCCGGAGAAGGAGGCAATGCGCAATTATATAGCCGAGTCCCTAGCCTCGGGTGTAATTCGACCATCGTCTTCCCCCCTCGCGGCGGGCTTCTTCTTTGTGGCGAAGAAGGATGGTGGCCTGAGGCCCTGTATAGATTTTCGTAGTTTAAACACCATCACTGTTAAGAATAAATACCCACTCCCCCTTATGAGTTCCACTTTCGAGCCACTCACTCACGCCCGGGTGTTCACTAAACTTGACCTCCGCAACGCCTACCATCTGGTTAGGGTCAAGGAGGGGGACGAGTGGAAGACCGGGTTCAACACCCACCTCGGTCACTTCGAGTACCTGGTCATGCCCTTTGGCCTGTCCAATGCCCCCGGAGTCTTCCAGGAGCTGGTCAATGACGTGCTGAGGGACATGATAAATGTTTTCGTGGTTGTTTACCTGGATGATATCCTGATCTTTTCCCCGACCATGGAGGAACACCACCAACACGTGCGCCTGGTCCTACAACGGCTCCTGGAGAATCGTCTCTTCGTCAAGGCGGAGAAATGCGTCTTCCACTCCTCCTCTGTGACGTACCTGGGTAACGTCGTGGAAGAAGGGCAAATGCGCGCCGACCCGGCTAAGATTAAGGCGGTGGCAGAGTGGCCACGACCCACCGACCGAACACAACTCCGGCGCTTCCTCGGGTTCGCCGGGTTTACCCGGCGGTTCATCAAGGGGTTTAGCCAGGTGGCGGCCCCTCTCACTGCTTGTACCTCCACTGTTCGCCCGTTCTCTTGGACCCCGGAGGCTGAGGCGGCCTTCTCCACCCTGAAGGGCCTCTTTACGACCGCGCCGGTGTTGGCCCACCCGGATCCAGCCAGGCAGTTCATCGTGGAGGTAGACGCTTCAGACACGGGCGTCGGGGCCGTTCTCACCCAGCGGTCGGAGGAGGACCAGAAGGTCCACCCGTGTGCCTACTACTCTCGCCGGTTTGACCCTGCTGAGAGGAACTACGATGTGGGCAACAAGGAGTTGCTGGCCATCCACGCTGCCCTCGGAGAGTGGAGGCACTGGCTGGAGGGGGCTAAGCTGCCGTTCCTTGTGTGGTCTGACCACAAGAACTTGACCTATATGAGGACGGCAAAAAGGCTTAACCCTAGACAGGCACGCTGGGCCCTGTTCTTCAGCCGATTCGACTTCACCCTCACCTACCGCCCGGGGTCAAAGAACGTCAGGGCGGACGCCCTCTCCCGGCTGTTCCCGGGGGAGTCCCCGGATATGCCGGTGACCCAAGACACCATCCTCCCCCCTACCCGGGTGGTAGGTGTCGTCACCTGGGCCATCGAGTCGGTGGTCAGACAGGCCCAGCGTGCCGAGCCGGACCCAGGTACCGGACCCCGGCACAGACTTTTTGTTCCCTCCACTGTCCGGCCGCAAGTGCTAGAGTGGGGGCACTCTAGTCACTTTGCCTGCCACCCTGGCTCCCACCGGACAGCGGAGTTTATCAGCCGACGTTTTTGGTGGCCCACACTCCGGGGGGACGTTAAGGAGTTTGTGGGTGCCTGCACCATCTGCTCCCGGAGTAAGGCCTCCCATCGTCCTCCTTCGGGCCTCCTATGTCCCCTCCCTATCCCCGGTCGTCCTTGGTCCCACATCGCTTTAGACTTCGTTACGGGGCTCCCCTTATCCAAGGGTAAGGACACCATCCTAACCATTGTGGACAGGTTTTCTAAGGCTGTCCACTTTGTCGCCCTTCCCAAGCTCCCCTCCGCGGCCGAGACTGCTGACCTCCTCACGCTCCATGTGGTGAGGCTTCACGGCATTCCCCACAACATTGTGTCCGACCGGGGCCCCCAGTTCATCTCCAAGGTGTGGCAGGCCTTCTGTAAGGGAATTGGGGCCTCGGTCAGCCTCACCTCTGGATACCATCCGCAGTCCAACGGACAGGCCGAGCGGACCAACCAGGCCCTGGAGGCAGCCCTGCGTTGTGTCACCACCAGCAACCCCGCCTCCTGGGCCAAGTACCTACCATGGGTGGAGTATGCCATCAACACCATGGAGAGCTCCTCCACGGGTATGTCCCCTTTTGAATGCTCCTTGGGCTATCAACCTCCTCTCTTTCCCCAACAGGAGCTGGAGGTGGCAGTCCCGTCCACCAGGGTCCACCTCCGCCGGTGTCGGCGCATCTGGAGGACCACCCGGACCGCTCTGCTGCGGGCCACTGAGCGGTCCCGTCGCTGTGCCGACCGGCGGAGGGTGCCAGCCCCGGCCTATCGTCCCGGCCAGAAGGTCTGGCTGTTGGCCCGGGACCTGCCCCTCCAGACCGCCCAGACCTCCTCCCGTAAGCTAAATCCCCGTTATGTTGGGCCCTACACTATTGACCGGATTATTAACCCTGCAGCGGTTCGATTAAACCTTCCCCCTGCTCTCAAGGTCCACCCAGTATTTCACGTGTCCCTCCTCAAGCCTGTTTTCACTAGCCCCCTGTCCCCCCCCGTTCCAGCCCCCCCACCTCCCCGGGTCCTGAAGGATGGCGACCAGGTGTGGACGGTTGACCGCCTACTGGCTGTCCGCCGTAGGGGACGGGGGTTCCAGTATCTGGTGGACTGGGTGGGTTACGGCCCCGAAGACCGGAGCTGGGTGCCCCCGTCCTACCTCGCCGACCCCACACTCCTGGAGGATTTCTATCAGGCCCACCCGGACGCTCCAGGACGGTCGTCAGGTGCCTCCCCTAAGGGGGGGGGTACTGTTGTGAATCCCTCATCGGCTCCGCCCCCTCCTGCCTCGTTGGCGCTCGTTGAGCCTCATCAGGCTCAAGTGGAGACAGCTGGGTCCAGCTATCAACTCAGGAGGAGGCAGCCCTATAAGAAGCCCCAGAAACCTTCCTCCGACGCTTGATTATTTTGACCCATGTGGTTAGTTGTTTGGCTCTCCCTGTTGTCTATTCTCGTTCAAGTAGTTTCACTTCAGAGTTTTGTTTGTTTGTTATTTTGCTAACCTTAGTTGTTTTCTTTGTTGATCCTCGCTCCCCAAAGGAACCTGCCTCCCCCTGCCTAGACCCCCTGCCTGCCTATCGACTACGTCTCCTGCCTATGTCCCTGCCTGCCTAACGACCACCCCTCCTGCCTATGCCCCTGCCTGCCTGCCGCCTACTCCTCCTGCCTAACCCCCTGCCTGCCTGCCGCCTACTCCTCCTGCCTAACCCCCCCGTCTGCCTGCCTGCCGACTATTCCCCCTCTCTGCTCTGGACTGGTTAGTACACGTACATATTTCAACACTTCACTCATCTACATATCTACACCACACTAGTTTTGCACGCTAGACACTCACACCCAGACACATAGAGTACAGTCCCACTCACACCTCATTTACATTATCCAGTTCTCTGGCATCCACACATTCCCCCCACTTAGGCCCCGTTAGAGTAGGTTTATTCTTTTGTCCATCATTTTAATAAATCCTTTTATTGTTAGTTTGCCTCTTGTGTCCGTCTGTTCTGGGGTTCTGCCACACTTGACTCTTTTGCTAGTGCTACCATAACAATGGGTACATTAGTAATCCAGTCTTTTCCCCTTTGATAATAGGACTGCTAGCTGCTTTTCTTCTCAGAGTAGATTTTAGTATTTGGGTATATTATATGTGTTGATCCATCTTGCTATTTGTGCTCTCTTTTACTGTGAACCAACTGGTCATTTAGCCTACTCTTCTCATTGTATCTATTGCTGTTCTTTGGTTTGAGTGAGGGGTGCCGGCGTGGAGAGGGTAGTCTGGTGTCCTGGGTCTAGTCTCCTTGCTCTGCATGTGATGTGTATGAAGTGTAATTGCTTAATCGCTGGGGAACACCTTAGATCACTGTCTGCCGTGTGCTTGCTGTGGGCTTGCTGCGTGTTTGCTGTGTGTTTGCTGTGTGTGTGTACATTCACAGATGTGTTTGCTGTGTGTTCGCTGTGTGTGTGTACATTCACAGATGTGTTTGCTGTGTGTGTGTACATTCACAGATGTGTTTGCTGTGTGTGTGTACATTCACAGATGTGTTTGCTGTGTGTGTGTACATTCACAGATTCACAGTGTGCCTGTCCTGAGACTGCTGGGGTGGTAGCATCCCCTTCTACAGCCAGTTGCCCTACCCTCTTATTGCTACGGAAAGTATAGCCAACACATTTTTGTATAGTGAGTAAACGTTTTTAAAAGCTTAAACGTTGGAAATAAAATATTGTTATTTAACCGTAACTCTTTTCCTTCTTTAGGCTCTCTTATTTTGCAGCATCTATTTGAGTCATTTAATAAAGTCTTGATCTTAACAAACTGGTTTCATGTCTCTGCTCCCTCATTAACTAACCTGAGAGCTTAGTTTAGTCTATCAGCTTTTCCCTACAACTGTTCCTGCTTTGTTTTAGTAAATAATAGTGAACCATATGTTTGCCCTTCAACCTGAGGTGCATTGAACGCAGGGTTTTTCAACAATGTTATCAACATTTCCTGTATTCCGGAAGCTGTGACCTTGTTGTATGTTGGAACCAGTGGAGGCTGGTGACTTCCAGAATTGAGGAGGCCAATTTTTTCCCTATAGAATAGAATATTAATTTGACTTGTAATAAAACGAAATCGACTACATTAAAAATAAAACTGTTCAATAAATCCTAAATGTTGTCTACCTATTCGATGTATAAATCGCGCCAGAATGTCACCGACTTCCGAGGTCATTTTAAGCAAAAGTATTTGGCCAAATGAGCTATTATTTTCTGGGATAATAGCCATGGGTGTTCTAGACGTGTCCTGCAAGGACACTCGTAGCCACTATGGCGAGTGTTTCTTTGACTGAAGTGACTGGCGAATTCTCAAAATGGCTTCATGTGATTGGACGAACAAAATGTCAATCTTTCAGCCCTGGACTCAATGCATGGTGAGGCCAGGCCTCCCTTGCCCACCCATTTTCAGTGATTTGGCCAATCACATATTGCCATGAAAAAAATTGCATTACATTGACTTCTATGAGAAACCACTTTCCTGGGGAGGCCTGGCCTCCCTCAATACAAACGGATAGGGATTCTGGCCTGTAGGTGCTTTACAATTGCAATATTGGGTTTTAGCCATGGAAAAAAACAGATTTCTGAACAAAACGGAAATAATATTAAGATATTTGTTGTTGTTGTTGTTGTAAAATAAATAAATAAATAAAATAAATATAATTATTGCTTTTTTAAATCTCTCTCTCTTCTCTCAAATTATTGGGGAGGCCAGGCCTCCTCCACCTCTATGGAGGAGCCTCCACTAGTTGGAACTGCATACACACCAGCAATGACGCAGTGTCTTTGTGAAGGGAGGAGCTTCAACTTTGTTTTCATCTGATCAGTGTACAACACCCACTGCCTGGACTAGGAAGATGACAACTTGGGAAGTTGGACAAACATTGTTTGAGTTTAAATTTATTTGAAGTGATTTGTGGAAACTTATTTCTTTCGGTAAGTTTTTTTCTTTGTTAGTTTTAGGGTTAGGAATGTCAAAGCTATGTCTTCAACCCTTTCTTGTCACAGTTGCATGGGCTGGCATGTTGCATGTCAGGGCTCCAATGAAGCACATTCGTGTTGATCTGTAAGACTATCTGGATGTAGGCTATTTATTCAATACCATTTTCATATATAAAAATATCACATAGTACCAAAAATGATTTTTTATTTGTCCCAGTTGCAACCCTTGTATGTGCCATGCAGAACAGACAAGGGTTCTAAATGGAACCCAAAAGGGTTCTTCAAAGGGACAAGTTAAGAACCCTTTTTGGATATGTTTGAGAGTGTAGCTGCAGTATTTGATGTTTCACAGTGATACTATGCATCACTTTCAGCATACTGAACATATCTGAACTGCTGTATTGTTCAACTTCATTTTCAGTTTAGTAGTAAAATGTTTTCCTTTGTGACAGCAGTATCATTCAAAGTTAAACCAAATGAAATGAAAGCCGTGGGTGTGTTTTTTTTAAAGCAATTTCTAAAGTGAGTTGTTGTACAGGTTTGTAGTAGGGTTTGGTCTACTGTACTATATTGCATTTCATCTTATTTTACTTTGCACAGCATTGTTGCACTCTAGTACCATCACTTTATTACTTACTTTATTACTCTTGTACATTGACATGTGTAACAGGGTCTGGTTAAAAAGTCCTCAAGTAGGGCAAAGGGCAAAAACATGAGCATAAAAAAATATGAGCATGGGCAAAAACATGAGCATGCCCAGCTTCAGACAGCTCTATATCAAAAAGTATAAATGTCACAGCTTAGATATTCACACCGTAGGAATCCTGGGAACCAGATTTTCCAGGGCACGCAAAGCAAGTTCATCCCCTAAACTCAGTGGATTAGTAGAATATTCATCAGATGAACACAGCAGTATAATCTTGAATGATGCATCAAAAATAGGTAGTGATAGGTAGCAAATGTATTTCTATAGCACATATTCATACAACTTAATGTATACTCAGAGTGCTTTACATGAACACATGAGAAAATTACAATTAATAAGTGAAAAATAAAACAAGTCATCATAAAATTCTGTAAAACGTCAATACATATACAGTAACAATTTAAAATGTTCAGGTTTAAAAACAATAAATAAAACAAATCTGTTAAAAAAAAAAGCCTAGCCTAATACACTCAATTAAAAGCAGAACAGAACATAAAAGTCAGATGGGGCTGACCTAATGTCTAGTCACAGCAAGTTCCAGTGTTTTGTAGCATAGTGAGCGAATGCAGCCTCACCACTTGTGCTGCTCACTCTAGGAACTGCTAAAAGGCCAGCCTCAGATGATCTTAGGGATCTACCAATAAGCAACCAAACAACCAAGGCAGGTTTTTATTTCAGAGGGAATAATGAATGAATTTGCCCTTTAATTGACTCTTGGCTTCTTTTTTATTACCATAGCTAATCTACAAGAAGATCACTCTGGACATGCATCAACCAACCCTGGTTACATTTTCTGTCCTGCTGATCACTCTAACCAGTGTCTATAGCGGGAAAATCCTCGTGTACCCAATGGATGGGAGCCATTGGGTGAACATGAATATCATTATAGAAGAGCTGCATTCCAAAGGCCACAGTGTCACAGTGCTACGGCCAGCAGACAACGGGTACATCAAGGAGAAGTCCCCTCACTACACATCTGTCAATGTCCCTAATTGTGCCGGATTTGATGAGGACTTCTTCAGTTTATTTGTGTCTTGGCAACTGGAACTAAGAAGAATGACATTTTGGCCTCGTCTTTGGTCTCAAATGAGAATGGGGGAGCAGATGAAAGGGAAATTCATAGAGATCCACAAGGACATGGGTGAAATGATCGTTCAGATATTTGAAGATGAGAATACAATGCGATCTCTCCGCGACGCCAAGTTCGACGTGATGCTGACGGACCCCGGCACTGGGGGAGGGACGATGTTGGCCCGCCGCCTTGGTCTTCCTCTTGTGTTCAACGTCAGATGGACGATACAAGGCGAAGGACATTTCATTCTCGCCCCCTCGCCACTGTCATATGTTCCATTCGTCGCATCAGAGTTGACAGACAAGATGACCTTCCTCCAGAGGCTTCAGAACGTTTTGTTTTATCTTGCTGACAGTTACCCGTCGATCACAGGAACTGTTTACAAACCTTTGGTCAGCCGTTACTTTGGCCCTGATGTCGATTACTCAACGTTTTTCCTAGAAGCTGACATCTGGCTCATGAGAAATGATTTCGTCTTTGACTTTCCTCGACCCACTATGCCAAATATAATCTACATTAGTGGATTTCAGTGCAAACCCTCCAAGCCTCTCCCTCAGGATCTGGAGGACTTTGTCCAGAGTTCTGGAGAGCACGGGGTTATCATGATGTCCTTGGGTACCTTAATTGCACAGCTTCCTGAGGACATACCGGAGGAGATTGCCGCTGCCTTTGCCCAATTGCCTCAGAAGGTCATCTGGAAGCACAGTGGTCCAAGACCCGTAAACCTGGGTAACAACACCATTATGGTTGACTGGCTGCCGCAGAACGACCTCTTGGGACACCCTAAAACTAGAGTATTTATTTCTCATGGCGGTACCAACGGACTTCAGGAGGCCATTTATCACGGTGTCCCTTTGCTTGGACTTCCTCTTGTCCTAGATCAGCCAGATAACCTCTCCAAGATGACAGCGAGGGGAGCTGCTAAGGTAGTGGACATCGCCAATGTAGACAGGCAGATCTTCCTGGATGCCTTGAAGGCAGTGCTCTATGAGCCGTCTTACAGGGAGAACATGGAGAGGCTCTCTAGGCTGCACAGGGACCAGCCCATGAAACCACTGGATCGAGCCGTGTTCTGGATCGAGTTTGTTATGAGACACAGAGGGGCTCCTCACCTACGGACAGAGTCCTACAAAATGTCTTGGATTGCGTACCACTCTGTTGATGTCATGGCAACTTTGCTAGCAATTGTGTTGCTCATAACACTCGTTTGCATTACTGCTGTAAGGGTTTTGTGCCGTAAGATGTTTTGTAGGAGGAAAGCGAAAAATGAATGATACACTACAGATGTGATTTAGGACGTGACTGTAAATACCAATAAACGTAGAATGTGATGTACTTCAATAAAGTAAAAAATGCATTTCTTGGTAGATGACTTCTGACTATATAAAATATAAAAAATGCACCTTTCTAGCAGTCAATACTGTACGTTGTACTAAGGCCAGGGGAAACTGGTGGAGGTAGAACTCTGAGGATGGGCTCATTGTGTATGCATGTAATGCATGCTTTTGTTATTACCTGTTTGGACTATTGTAACAGTCTCCTTTCTGGTCTTCCGAAGAAAGCTATTGGCCAGCTGCAATTAGTCCAAAATGCAGCAGCGAGAGTTTTAACCAAAACAAGCAGACGAGCTCATATAACTCCTATTTTAGAAACTCTACACTGGCTTCCTGTTAAGTTCAGAATAGATTTCAAGATCCTTCTGCTTGTTTATAAAGATCTCACTGGCATAGCACCAGAATATCTGAAAGATCTTTTGCTAGCATATCAGCCCAATAGAGCTCTTAGGTCTTCTGACGCTGGTTTTCTCTGTGTACCACATGTACAAAAGAAGAGATTTGGTGAGGCTGCATTCTCATTTTATGCACCCAAATTGTGGAATGCACTGCCAGTTTACATTAGGGATGCAACCTCAGTACATATGCTCAAGTCAAGACTAAAAACCCATCTTTTTAATATTGCCTTTAAATGACTAAATAATTAAATTATGATTATATAATGATTGAAGCACTTTGAGCTGCAACGTTTGCAGGAAAAGCGCTATACAAAAAAGTTATTATTATTATTATTATTATTATTATTGTAATGCATGGAATGGAATTCAAAATGATATCAGGTATGTGTGTTTTGTACCATTCCTCATTCCATTCCCTGCACCATACTTCCAAAAAGTGAACAACGTCCACACATACAACACCAGAGGAAGCTCCACGAACCACGTTCAACCGCGTTGCACCACAAACAAGGGGTTAAACTCGTTTGCAAACTATGCAGTAAAAATGTGGAACGCCCTTCCTATAATCTTAAAGGAGTGCAAAACACTGCCCACCTTCAAAACCACTCTCAAAAAACATTTACAGGAGGCTGCAATCCGTAACTGGACCCTCTAAAACAAAAATCAGATTAAAGACCCGAACTACCCACTGTACATACTTTGTGTTTTGTCCCCCGCCCCCACCTGTGGTGTATGTCCCCACCTGTCCTACCCGCTGTACATACCTTATGTTTTGTTGTATTGTTCTTCCCATGATGGATGTACGTTTATCTTGTAGATAATAATAGTTATTTGTCTGTATTATCTTGTAGATAGTACTAGTTTTTTTTTTCTTATGTCTGTCTTACATGTAACGATGAATTGAAAATCAAGGACCCCAATTGAAATAAGCCAGTGGCTTTCTTGGGTTTTTATCCTTTTAGTTGACCTTGTATGTAATATGTACTTTCATGTACCTACTTCTGCAAACCTTCTAATAAAGTTTTCAATCAATCAATCAATCAAAACGACCCCATCCTCTGATGACCTCATTGTGTTCATTATGATGATGATTTTCAGGAAATATTTGGGCAGTTTACATGACAGCACTGTTATTTTCTGTTATGAGTACCATTCCATATGTCTTACATACTGTACATCCATACATACCCAAAAATAGAATAAAAAATAAATTCCTTCTAGCATTCTGACTGCCAATGGCCCCTGGCAGATTAGTTTTCTTGCGATGGCTGATGTATAGATGACTGATGTATAGATGACTGATGTATAGTTGATTCACTTACTTAGACAAATGAATTTGTTGTATGTCCCTTGGGATAAAGGCATCTGCTAAATGCCAAAAATGTGAATGTAAATACATACAGTAGGTAATTATACATTTTGGTTAGTATCAATTATATCCAGTGATATTGTATGATTATGCAGGCATAAAAGCAATATTCATTTTTCATTTTGGCATGGATTATCACAGCATGATAGTTGTAAGTAATATTATAGAGAGATAATGATATTGAGATTGCATAATGTCCTTGAGATGATCTGAGTAACATTGAGCGCTCTTATTCAAAGGATGTAATTTTCCACTACGTTTCATCTGATATGAAAATGTTTTAATCTGTTGAATGAGTACAATAAACCTTTTTTCCATTCCAATGTATTATTATTTTTACTTATTGTAAGGAAATGGATACCAAACATGTAGATTTTCCTGGTGAAGTGCTCTCCTTTTTGGATGATGCTGATATATGTACAGTATTCTTGAAAACTCTGCTTTTTGCTCAGAAGGTGGAAAACTTTGTGTCCCCAAATAAATCTTCCATTCTAAGTCAATATGTTAGCATCTTGATGTGGTAATACACAACATTACTTGAAGTTGTAGTTTTGAATTGTAGTTTTGTAATGACACAAACACAACCATCTTCTGTTTCTATATGTATATTTTGTTTAGCGTAATTATTCTGTCCTCAACTGTCCAGGATGACCACAAAGGTCACAGGAGACCATAAAGGAGATGCCGTGTCAATCTCTACAGACATCAGTCCCTGGGCAAACCTGTCCAGCTCTGAACCCACTACTCAGAGCAGCGAGAGAGCTTTCTCTGAGTCAATTTAAACCCTGGAGAAGGAGAGCAGATTACCTGAGCTTGGACAGCTACAGCACCATGCCACGCAGAGTGCGTACAAACACCAGTGATGACCTCACAAGCCTTCAGAACCTCATGATGTCACCCAGCCAGAACAGCCACCGCTCTCTGCCCGGCCTGCTCTCCTGTCTGGAGGACCTCCACACTGACAGACCAGCCAGTAGTAAACCAGGAGCAGAAGGAAGCACACAGACGGGCAGGAAAGAGGTGACAGATAGACAGTTAGTGACACACAAGCCAGAAGAAACTGTTGGGTTAACTGTTAAATTCAAATTGCATAGGATCTCAAACTAGAGAGAAATGTATGAGACACTTACTTAGACAAATGAATGTGTTGTATGTCCCTTTGGATAAAGGCATCAGACATCCTCTGATGGATCAGAAAGACTCAGAAACAGAAACTATTCGACACTACAACAAGCGGGAGATCCTTGGAGCCTGGCAAAGGTTCTGGAGCAGGGTTAAGCATATGGCTAGGCTGAAAACACATCACAGAGGAATGCGCCAGACGAGAGGGTAAGATCTCCAGAGGGATAATCGGTGCAGCTTGTACATAAGGAAGATAATAAACAATGACAAGAGTTGCTCATCTGCACCCCAAGTCAAGAATATCAAAGGTCTCATGCAGTCCCTGATGTTATCTTTGATAAAGTGCCTGACATTATAGCTGTGCATAATCTGTGTGAATCAGTGGTGTAGTCTACGTGATACGCAGGACTACGCTGTATACCCACTAGGAAAGGCCAAGGATTTCCCTATACCCACTTAAAAATGTGCGAGGATACGTAACGTCGTTTTGTGAATTTCATTCATAAAATTCACCCCGTCTGTGTTACGAAGCACTTGACTTTTGGACCATTGGGACTGACTATAGCGTCATATACCATCAACGGGGGGGGGGAAATGCGACATGAAATATGTCAAAATGCAGCACTATCATGCAAAGATCAGCCTTATAACATGTAATTTATATATATATATAACGTTAGACAGGGAGCACAGATTTATTTTTATGGCGTTCCCGAAATGAACGATATGAGGCTGGGAGGGAAAAATCACAGTATACCCACTAGAAACAACTAGACTACACCACTGGTGTGAATGACTCATTTATGAACATTTATCTTTACAGCCTTTACTGGGCCATCAGTGTTGTGGCAAAGAGAGGTCGCTGCCAAGGCACCCCTGACACCACAGGCCAAGACACCACTGACTAAATAAAAAATCATTTGTAAATGGAAAAAAACCATGGGGCTTTTAGCATCATGTTTATCTGTATGGATAACAGCTAGGTTAACATGTAAACAATGCTCAAATGTGCTGATCAGACCTGTCCAAAAATGAGGAAAAACTTGTTTTATTGGTCGCAATACCCAACATACATGTTTGAAGTTATTATACACATTAACAAATGTGATTGTACTTGCAACAAGCTGTTAGGACATATTAGAGATTGAGGATAATATTTCGAATCTATCCAAATCCAACTTGATGCTAGGTTTGGCAGACCGAGGTATACAGAGGTAGCAACTTCTCTCCGCAGTGAGACCCTTAATTAAGCATGCAGCATATTCCAAAAGCTGAAACAGGATTTGACCACTGACTGATAATATCATAAGATGCCTATACAGCATTAGATATCTGCTAATGCTAGATAGAGAACTCTTCCAAAGTAACATGCTCCAGGAGAGTATAATGTCCATGTTCATTTCACAGGTAAAGGTAGAGAGGGTCACTGGAGAGACAGTGTCCCCCGTGGACTGTCATCTTGAGGCATAGTTGAGGTGACATTCAGTGCTTTATACACCAGGGGAGGCTGGCGGAGGTTGAAATCGAAGGACGAGCTCGCTGTAATGCATGGAACAGAATGAGGAGCGGTGTTAACGATGCATTACAATGAGACGATGCATTACAATCCGATTTCTGGCACCTGTGTTTGATAGCGTTCCTCATTCTGTTTCACGCATTACAATGAGCCCGTCCTCTGATTTCTACCTCCACCAGCCTCCACTGGTATACACCCTTCATCGTTTCACACGGAACATGTTGGTACGATGATGGTTGACAAGGTCATGACATCTCATAGGTGTTGTTGACTGCCTGGAGTTCCTCTTCCTGTTGGCAGCTCTCTCTGATCACATACACTATGAGTCCCACGCAGATGAATATCAGCAGAGCAATACCTATAACCTAGAGGACCACGGAAACACATCACACAGTCAGAATCAGTGCCATCATGTAATACGCACACAGTAGAGTAGTACAACTACAACATAAACACAAACATGAGTTATTCATACATGAACTTTTCAGATTTTGTTGTTCGGATTTCCTTGCATTGCATCCCCTCCCAAAAAAATAATTTAGCCATAGCAGCCTATTTTGGTTACTTGATGAATTCCACAGCTAACAAAATGAAATTCATTTGACCAAATCTGTGGATTTTTTCTCACCTGAGACTCAACAAATAATTCCTGAGAGTGAACCATTAGTTCATGTAATGTGCCATCATCATCAATGGCTGGCTCGCACCATTTCTGAGGAGGAGCTTTGTCAACAATGACAAATCTGCCACTCCAGTCTGTCATTGCGCAGGCAAAGTACTGGCCATCCAGGAACAGCAGAATCATCCACACAATAGGTGGGACAAGGCTTGAGATAGACACAGTTCTTGGACACCCTCTGTCAGACCTGCATCCTTGTATGATCAGCATCAGCATGATAGACATCACAGCAGGGATGACAAAGAACGCAGACGAAAACAAACCGTTCCATTTAGGATCGCAAGGACACTCAAACTCCAGCTCCACTAGCTTCTCCAAGCCCATGAGGATGAACCCAAAAGCAACATTTGAGACCAGAGGGCTGTTGCCAAATTCAATCTTCAGTCTTGAGAGCCATTGTTGTCTCCTTTCCATACTAGATGCCACATAAAAAGAGATGTGTTCGACTGAGAAGTCTGATAGAAGGTGCACATTTGTGAACATGCGGAGTCCAGTGATGCACGGTTAACTGTTTTTGTGGGAAGGTTTGCCCTGGAGGCACAGGGACACATTTCTGGTCTCATTGGTTTACATCAATGGAAGGCGTAGCCATTGTGTCTGCACTTATACAACCGATTGGCTTAGTGGGGATGACAGGCATGGTGTCCTGTAAAATGTATTCACCCTGAGACATGAATGAGGGTGGGAGCTAAAGTGGAGGGAAAAACAAGCCTGAAAGTGTATGGCTGTTGATCTAACACGTTATAAAGATAAATCTTACATAAATGATGCTTATAATGGGACGTATATATAAACTGACTATCAGGAGACTCTAAAATGTATAATCAAATAGGATTAGGGTTATATAACCCTATATGTGTAATGTACTTCCATAACAGACATTGTGAATGTGATGTAAAATAGTATGTGTACAGTAGATGGCAGCAGAATTGTTCACCTCTTAGAAAATAGCTCTGCACTCAAAATTCCAGCACCTATTATGAATACTAGTTTATGGACATGTAGTTGAAATAAACATAGTCAAGTCAGTTCAATCTTTAATTGAACCAGATTAATGTTTTTATATCATGCTTCTAGCCATAAGATGATTGACATGTACATGTGTGTGGGCTAGGGATTGCAAAGAAAACAAAGTAGACAAGGCTATAAATGATATTGTTGGAGTGTGTTTTTAAAAAAATATTATTCACAGGGCAATGATTGTCCAGTGCTTTCCCCAGATTGCAAGTGAGACTGTTTCCCAACATGAGTTCACAGAGAAATAGGATTAAAAGTCCCATTAAAGCCTGTTTGGCTGTTGAGCTCAGAGCTTAGGTGTCTGTGTGATGTGAACAGCTTGCCCCACCAACCATTTGACATGTTGCAGGGTATTTGAGGGCAATATCATTTAAATACAATGACATTGAAATGGTCGGAAAACTCCCTAAATCCCATGTTTACGTCAATCATTAAATCCATGCAAGAATAGAGAGGCCTACAAATAGCCCAGTGGCTGCGTTCCAGACCATCTGCACTAATGAACCAATATCCACACAATCTACATGTCAGTCGGGCTGCGCAGTAGAGTGCTATATCAGATGGAAGTGTACGCTGACATCTTAAACACTCGTTCGGGCGTTGTGAGATCTGGTGCTTGACTGCGATGTAGGCGGTCCGGAACGCGATCAGACTTTTTTTCATTTCGTGACGTTAGAATGAAAAGGTTCTATCTCCATTTTTGTCAAAATTGAGTTTTTTTTTACATAATCTGAACCATTAGGTGTTTATTAATGCCTGTGTGGTGTTATTTTTAAAATGTTGACATTTTTGAGTTAGTAATTCATAAAATACAAAGGTTCCATCTCACAAAACATAATGGCATGTAAAAACGTTGACGCTCAATATCTCTGAACTACCCTAAACGGAGATAGAACCTTATCATTCTAAACGGAGATAGAACCTTATCATTCTAAACGGAGATAGAACCTTATCATTCTAAACGGAGATAGAACCTTCTCATTCTAAACGGAGATAGAACCTTCTCATTCTAAACGGAGATAGAACCTTATCATTATAAACGGAGATAGAACCTTATCATTCTAAACGGAGATAGAACCTTATCATTCTAAACGGAGATAGAACCTTATCATTCTAAACGGAGATAGAACCGTATCATTCTAAGCTCACGATTTGGCACTGCATAGTTCTTCCCAGCCCTGATGCGCGAACGCGAACTACTGAAATCCCGAGACTATAGGTCTGCATATAAAGTGTGAGATCTCGCGGGATTTGCTGAGATATGCTGAAAAAAGAGGTGGTTCCTCGGGGCGATTTCATCTCCGTGCACCGGGCCCAGGCACAGGTGTCGTCAGCAGCGCCCGTCTGGTGGTGAGCGATGCGATTTTGCGTGACCCGATTGGAGTAATACGGGGCTGCTTGATCGGCTCAGTTTCTCTCGTTCCCCACATCCAGGCCACCTCCAAACCTGTCTCACCGGCATCTCGTCCGTCCATCCTAGACCCAGATCGATGATACCTGGCAGAAGCAGAGCTGCAGTGATGTCCCTCCCGGTGTCGGTCGTATTCGGAGTACTGATGCTGCATTGTGTCTCCGCACAGAACGGTAAGAACGTGCACCGTGCGCGCCTCACACATACCGGGGCATCGTGGATTCTAAACGGGCTTGCAGACTGACCGATCATTGCTTAAAATGAAGTCGTAATTATTACTCTAGACTGATATTTAGTGCATTCAAATAATTGCTGCATGTGAATTGTAATGTTTCTAGTTTGAATAGGCCTGCCAACAGCATGGAAAGGTTATAAAATCACAAGGACATACATCGACCCTATAGCCAGTTTATCCTCTTTTGCATAGAAAATGATGTTTGATACCCAAAGCAGTGTAATCAATAGACAGATATCTTAAAAATAAATGTTGTTATCGAATGAAACTGGAATTATAGACTATAGCACTGCGAGCCGTTTGTAATAACGGTCAATAAAGGCATCACCATTTATTGTAATTTGGCTTTTGGGTCCCCAACAACAATACTACATTCAGAAATGACTTGGTTTAAATATATTCAGATTTATCCAGGCCTTTAAAAAAATATCATTTGAGTCCATTTTTAATGATTGAATGTAGCTTGAGACGTGAAGAGGACTTGAGAATGAATGAACGGTGCCACGCGAGTCGTTGTTACCTTTAACAAGGACAAGTTAAACCTTCAGAAGGTTAGGAGGGTGGGGGGGGGAATTAAGACATCATGTACAGTACGGTCAGATATAATCTGCCATGCAAATTCTGTATCTTGTCCCGTGTCCCCCCCCCCCCCACGCTCCCCCTCACCACGCACAGCCCCCCCCCCTCCGTTCCCCCTTCAAAAGCATTAAGTGCCCCTTGTCCTCAAATATGAAACCAGTGCTACATGACTCAGGAATTCATCATTACATCTCAACTCCCACAGGTAGATGTGCCAATAGTGTCACCCACCAGAACCAAAGCCTTTTCATCACACATTGAAACCGTCAAGCCAATTATTTGCGCTGTGTTCCGATGCGGTCCTAATGTTGTGTTCAGATGCAGTCTGCAATTGTAAGATGTCAGATCCTACAGATATCTGCTTCAAATAGCACCGTAAATAGCACCAGTCCATTCTGCTGCATGTTTCTATTTTTAGACCTGAGATGCAGTACTGGGAACCCTGACTTTAATGTCCTGTTGCAAGAGTGATTCTGTTAACTCTTCAAAGAGATGTACTGCACTGCAGAGAGAGGACCATTGATTTCTCAATAGAATCATACATGACTTGACGAAATGTCCCACCGCTCATAAATTCAGTCTCCGCAAACTGAGATATTGTGCTGCTCTAAAGTCTTTCTGATATCCCTACTGCCTACTGCCTGATGAATAGTCTCTCTCCAATGGTGGTTTTCAATTTGTGTGTGTGTGTGTGTGTGTGTGTGTGTGTGTGTGTGTGTGTGTGTGGGGGGGGGGGGGGGGGTATCTGTGTGTCTGTGAGTCTGTGGATGTGTCTGTGCGTGTGTGTGTGTATATGTGTGTGTCTGTGTATGGGAGTTCTACATAGAGCGTATAATGTACTAGAGATAGCATGCAAGTGTGTTTGATCAATATTCTTTGAGTGTCTGTTGCCGGTCTCTGCGTTAACTCCATCCCCCAACAGTCATGCACATTTGCACTAGCCCAAGCATGCACACACACACACACACACAGACACACACACACACACACACACACACACACACACACACACGTACCGTCATGCTAGTGTCTTGGTGCTTGTTGACTGCATTGGGACATTCTGTCTCCAGAGCTGCAAGGTGTTGATGCGCCGAGCTACCACAGGGGAGGAAGCAGACATTTATAGCTGCTAATGGCTACTGTACTATATGAAGCCGTGCCCGATATAACTACGGCCCCCACGGCCTACATTTGGCCACATCTTTTTGGCCTACATTTACATTTACATTTTTACCATTTAGCAGACGCTTTTATCCAAAGCGACTTACAATTAGAGATGACAGAGAATGTCTCCCTCGAGTAACTGAGGGCTAAGTGCCTTACTCAAGGGCACACTAGTGCTGGTGTTCCCAGGTGGGATTTGAACTCATGACTTAATCACCAGTCCAAGTTCACTATCCACAGTCCAAGTTCACTATCCACTATCCACTACAAAAAAAAAGAAATATGAATGTAGGCCTATGTGTGGACTGGAGGTAGAGTACGGTAGGTATGAATGTAGGCCTAGTCATGGACATGATCGAACAAACTCATACAAGTGGTCATAACTTTACTTGACTCCCAAAGACATTTAGGGTCTTATTTGTATGATGAGGTAAGTATTAGTGAGATTCATTACGTAGTCTCTTCTAAGATATATATTAAAATATTTTTTATTTTTTTATTTTTTTATCAATCATATTCTAGGTACTACACTGTTCTACATTTCATGGTTAATAATGATTGACAATGTTTTGCTCATCCCTGTGTGACAGACAATCGATCATATTGGATCCAAGATTCCGTTAAGAATACCCAGAATGCTGTTTCACCAAACCCTCAAGTTAAGATAAACCAGCTTGGGGGAGTTTACACTCATGCCAACAGCTGTAGCTGATGACTCTCAAGGTCGCTTTACAAGGGAATGGGACAAACAGAACAGAGCCAGAGAGACAAACACACAAAACAAAAAACAGTGAAACAGCTACTACAGGTTGAATGCAATGGTGAAAAGGGGGGTTTCAAGGGCAGTTTTGAATATGTCCAGGGTTGGAGAGTCGCGGATATCCTTGGTTAGAGAGTTCCAGAGAGTGGGGGGGGCTGCCACACTGAAGGCTCTGTACCCGAAGGTCCGGAGTTTGGTGCTGGGTTGGATGAGGAGGTCCGTGTTAGAGGACCTCAGAGTTCTGGATGGGGTGTAGTGGTGGAGGAGATCGGAGAGGTACTGGGGGTCCTTGACATGCGTCAAGGACAACACGGGAGAATGGTGCCTGTGACGGGCCTAACCAAAACTCCCAGAATAACGCTGTCCCTCTCCTTAAATATCATTCCCAACAAAGGACAAGGTGTGAGCCGCATTACAATCGCAAAGCATGGGTGTGTGTGACTTCTTCAGGACGTCCTCCAGACTCAACTGCAAATAGTTCTACATATATTGACATCGACATCGCTGACGCCCCAAAATCCCTCTCTCTCTACGCGCTCGCGGCTGAGGCACCTGCTCGGCTGCCGTGCCGTGCTTCTATGGAAACGGAGGGGGTCTAGTATCACCATGTGCCCACACTCTCCCCAGAGACACCGACAGCTTCTATAAATCTCCTTTCAGAAGACGGCTCTATGCAGAGCCTGGACCGATACGCCGGGCTTCATCTATCTAGCAGCGTCTCAATAGCTCTATAATCAATTGCTTTTGCCCTTTTTCCCTCGAACGGAGACCACATCTTCAGATGAGTATTTGACGGCTCTTTACACAGTGAAAATAGTCTGCACTCCTGACTATGCACTGATTAAAATGGAGAGGAGAGCATATACTAGGGCCTATAGATGTGGCACAGTGTCAGTGTTCCCAAAGATCCTAATGGAAAATCCTAAGCGTGGAAAATAAGTGATTATGGCAAGGTCGCCGATTCAAATCCTGAGTGTATGGAAACGGTACTCTGGTGAGCACTCTGTAAATGTCGTCTGTACATCCCAATATCATGCTGAGCGGCAGTTGAATTTCAAATGTGCCACCATAGCCAACTACAAGCTGACGTCATTGAATGACAGAGCCAAGTCAAGGCATCCGTACCGGGGCTTATTGTAGGACATATTGAATTACAGGCTGCCAGGAATAGCAGGAATACAAGATGAGACCATTGCCATTGATTTCCAGAGAAGCTTTTCCCCCCCTTTGTTTTTACAGGGTGGGGGGGTTTTATGAGGTCACACACCCCGCCCCATGTGATCTGGGCTTATGTTTTTATATTCATCTACTCACTTATTATTCTTTTTATTCTGCTGACCGTCACCTATTCACCTTGATTGCTTTCTGCCATTATATTATTTGCTAGTACCGACCTCTTTTCATTATGGATTTAAATGCTAATCAATCTTTTTCTTATTTTGTTTCCCAACTGATTCCCTTTTTTCATTCATCCCTCTTCACCTTGATTGCTTTCTGCCGTTAGATTATATAATGCTACCCACCTCTTTTCATTATGGATTTAATGCTAATTCAACTTTTTCTCATTTTGTTTTCCAACTGATTTCCTTTTTCATTTATCCCTGCATTTCTCTTGTCTTTTTCATCCTTCACCCTTCCCTCTTTTTTCTGCCCTCCCCTGCTCGCTGGATACACTCCTCCCCCCCTCCACCCCTCCACCCCTCCAGCGGGGTTCGTCAAGTCGCCCATGTCCGAGACTAAGCTCACGGGGGACACCTTTGAGCTGTACTGTGACGTGGTGGGTAACCCCACCCCCGAGATCCAGTGGTGGTACGCTGAGATCAACCGCGCCGACTCCTTCAGGCAGTTGTGGGACGGCGCCCTTAAGCGACGGGTGACCATTAACACGGCCTACGGGGCCAACGGGGCCAGCGTGCTGGGCGTCACGCGCCTCAGCCTGGAGGATTCTGGGACCTACGAGTGCAGAGCCAGCAACGACCCGCGGCGCAACGACCTGCACCAAAACCCTGCCACTTCCTGGATCCGCGCCCAGGCCACTATCACTGTACTGCAGAGTGAGTGGTCAGTGTAGAGGAGTTCCCCCCCTAGGGTTAGCAACTAGCTCTCCCTGTTTATCCCTGACTCAGTCCCCCCCCCCGCTCCCTAGAGGAGTTCCCCCGTAGGGTTAGCAACCAGCTCTCCCTGTGTACCTCTGACTCACTCTCCCCCCCTCCCAAAATGAAAAACCTCCCGAAGGACCGTCTCTCCCTTTGTCTCTCCCCCCCTAACATGAAATGGAAGAACATGAACCGCTTGTTGTCCAAGTATAACATAGTGTTGTGTCGTCATCTCAACCACTGAACCCTGTGTGTCCCTGAGTCCGTCAACCTCCTCTACAGTGTGTCCTTCTTTGTCTCAACTAGACCCTCTTCCCTTCTCCATCGACCTTCTAATCAGTACTTCCATTATAGACTATACTTCCTGTTTAGTTTCATATGTTTTTGGCTTTCGTATTTACCACATCACATGTCAGTGTTCTTATCCCCATGTCCGTGAATCACTGATATCTTCCCAAGTAATCTGTTTGTTAAGTTGTTTTTCATTTTTTTCTAAAATTGTGTGTGTTTTGACAACAGCCCTCTCCAGAATGAGCTATCTTTTCGAGCTAGGCGGTGTTGGGTGATGTCACAAGCTACAGTATGCGGTTGGAACCTTAATCATGTTCAACATGGTTTTGATGGACCTCCAGTGACAGACTATCAAGCACCAGTCCTTATTCACTCCTCAGAGAGGAACATGGGGCTTGACCCCTACTTTGGAAGGTCAAACTTCAATGTCAAACTTCAAGCTTCAAAGATGAATTATACCTACCTCAAATCCCCAGCCAACACTGGATGATAGCAAATGACCTGTTTACCTATAAATATGATGATATTTATATAATATTACGTTTAGAGTGAATACCATAGGGTCTTATTTGTATTATGAGGTAAGTATTAGTGAGATTCATTACGTAGTCTCTTGTAAGATATATATACAATTTTTTTTTTTTGATAAAACATTTCTATTTTTATCAATCATATTCTAGGTACTACACTGTTCTACATTTATATTTGGTGGTTATCTATTGTTTTCCTAAGGCGCGCTCTTGGCGTCAGCTCACACATTTCGATCCACCTCCACCCCCACAGGTTAGCGAGAGTATCCTATGGTGCATCTGTCATACAGGGTCTGTGTCTGTGTTTCAGAGCCCACAATCAACTCCTCCGACCCCCTCACTCTACCCACGGAATACCACAGTCCCGCCATCACCCTGCAGTGCAACCTGACCACCTCCCACCTCACCCACCTGGGGAACTTCTGGATGAAGAACGGAGAGGAGATCCCAGAGACCCGCGGCGAGCTCAGGAACACAGAGTATAAGTAGGTGTAACTATGACGATTGTGGCGATGATGATGGCGATGATGATTGTACTGGATAGGGTTGTAAATTGTTGTGCTGACGTAGATAATGACGTCTCTTAAATGTTGGGAGTATGCAAAAATGTTTAATGTCCTGTTGTGCAGTGTTAATTTTGGCAGGCTTTTTAGTCACTTAGTGTTTGGTGTTTAGATGAAGATGCACACCAGTTCTAGTCACACCAAGTCACCTCCATTTTTCTTAGTTCCAGTCCAGTTCCAGTTGATGAAAACTGAAAACATTCCAGTGCAGTCTCAGTCCACAAAAACCCCCAAAACATTTGAGTCTAGCCGTAGTCAGCGACGAAAACTCGACTAAAATGTTTTGGAGTTCTTGTGGACTGAGACTGCACTGGAATGTTTTCAGTTTTCATCAACTGGAACTGGACTGGAACAAAAAAAAAATGGAGGTGACTTGGTGTGACTAGAACTGGTGTGTATCTTCATCTAAACACCAAAGACTAAAGTGACTAAAAAGCCTGCCAAAATGAACACTGCTGTTGCGTTTACTGCCCTGTTTGTGTTGATCTAATCTACTGTAGTCTAGCAATACTTGAATCTCTCTGAATGCTGCTTAACACGGTGTTGAGATCTGACATGTGTGGTATGTTTACCCAAACGCAGGCTGAACAAACCCAGAGGAGACGACGCAGCGGAATATATGTGTGTTTATACCTTTGAGTCGTCACCCAACGCCAACGCCACCATTGAGATCAAGGGTAAGACTCGGATTCACTATTGAATTTGTATCCTAATAAAATATGGCATTGCTGTATCAGGATGACACAGTAGAGATGTCACCACTATAAATGACCTGATCTGTGAGGGGCAGGTGATTTGAAACCGCCCGCTCTATTGGCTGCTACAGGGCAAACAGCGCCCTTGACACCTCCATCGAGCCAATGGCCAGCTCAAAGGCAGCAGATGGCAGGGGATTAAGTCGGCACGCTGAATTCTCTCTCCCTGGCAGACAGACAGGCACTGCTATTGATGCAAGAAAATGATTTTTTTGATAATGCCTCCCTTTCATTTTGTGCTGGCAGCTTTGACTATGTAATAACATGACAAATACATTGATCTACCCATGTTAAGCTGGCGATCAAACATTTGTTCCCAGTGTGAGCCCTCTTAAGAAATATGTATATAATTAAAATCGTACATCAATGTATTGGGGATAGATTGATTTAGTCAGTCAGTCAGTCAGTCAGTGTTGAAGGGCTCACAGGCCATTGTAGCAGGCATCGACATGCTACAACAATGCAAGACGTGGACGAAGATCAGGAGGTATTAGTGTCTTAATCCTATCCATTCATGCTATTAGCGTGTCGCCCACATTAGCCAGTCAATCCTTTCTGAATTTACGTACTGTTTTCAAGAAATGACGTTGCCTAGTAAAATCATACTGTAAACCAGATGAAGTGAGCCCTTTACTGCTAGGGATCTTTTGGTGTATCTATATTCCACAGTCATCTCGGCTCCTCCATTCATTCAGCATTCAGAGACTTCCCTGTGGCGCACGTAACCTAAACGACTTAACAGGAATTAGCTTCATTTAGTGGATTAGAGGAAATACAGAGTTGATCTCGCTGCTGTAGAGCAGTTGTTGTGGATGCCAGAGCAGTCTTATTTACACAGCGATTTTGCAGCAAAGTCATAACGTTGTTTGCAAATGCTTCCAAGGAGAAAGATTGGAAACTGTACCTGGAAGTGTAATCTGTAAGCAAACAAGAGATGATGGCAGTGATAGGTGTTTTATTAATCCGTCCTTACCTCCTACACTAGTTTGGTGGCACATCATTAATTATTTGTTGATTATTTGTGCAACGGTTTGACAAGGCAACACAGAGGAGGAAATATTAATGGAATCAGTATGACATTTTAATTCCTGAGTTCAATACTAAAGGAACAATAATTAACATACTACCTCAGCAGTGCACTCAGTGGGCTTTTCACTGTATCTGTGCATATTTTGATCTTATTATGCTAATGGAATTTAATATCAGTTGATATCAACAAGTACCCACTCATCCACCACTACGGTCGTCACTTGCTTTGAAATGTTTAGAAATGTTTAAAAAAGCAAAAAAAAGAGAATCAATTATGTGATTAAACGGTATTGTTAGAAGAAGAATTTCTCATACCATCGACTGGTTTCTCTTATTTCAGGTGCTCCTGACATCACGGGCCACAAGCGCAGTGACAATAAGAATGAGGGCCAGCTGGCTGTTCTCTACTGTAAGTCTGTGGGGTACCCCTACCCCATCTGGACCTGGCGCAAAATGGACAACGGAGTCTACTCGGTAAGTCCCTCTTCCTCACCCTAGACTGTGGGATAGCATCCCCCTCTCAGTCAGATCTGCCCCCTCCATCCATTCCTTTAAGTCCATGCACAAAACACACATACCGGTATATTCTTTAGAGTTTCCCTGATGTGGTTTTTGGTTTGTGCCCATTGATGTTCTTTTGTATGTTCTGTGTATGTCCGTAGGCCTATGTTATTGTGATTCTATATGGAAGCAATTTACCATTCGAGGGCGGGGGGTTGTGGACTCATTTACCACTGGTACAGGGTTGTGAAGGGAAAACCCTGTACAGTGGTAAATGAGTCCACAACCCCCGCCCTCGAATGGTAAATTGCTTTTCTACAAAAGCCACCACATAATATAAAAAAGAAATACACAGTTGTAACATTAAATTAATGTATTTACAATCATTAATCGTTTCAGAATACGTATATCCTTCCGCCACAGAATATATTATATCATATTGTGATTTTATTCCATGTACAGCACTTTGGTCAGCGCAAGTTGTTTTAAATGTGCTTTATAAATAAATATGACTTGACAATGCACTGGCTCTAAACGGATTTGTATGCTGCATTGTAGTGGCGATGTACAGTATGTCTAGAAGTGAAATCCAAACGGTGCAGCTGAAAAAAGGGATGAGTGTGAAGTCATTTGTTGTGGCATTGAAAAGGGGACTTTGCATAAAAAAAAGTCCCGACATACATAATCGTTTTCTTCGTTTCTCTTAGAATCAATATTCATCCCACGGTCCTCCCTCGTTCATGTAAAACACACACCTGTTATCAATCACTCCTCTCATCCCCACCCTTGTCTGTCTTTTCCTCGTTCGTAGGACATCGATAACTCCTCCGGACGCTTCTTCATCAACAACAAAGACAACTACACCGAGCTGACCATCATCAACCTGGACATCGTCTCCGACCCTGGAGAGTACCAGTGCAACGCCACCAACCTGATCGGCACCTCCTCCATCGTCTCCGTCCTGCGGGTGCGCAGCTACCTGGCGCCCCTGTGGCCCCTGCTGGGGGTCCTGGCCGAGATCATCGTCCTGGTGGTCATCATCGTGGTCTACGAGAAACGCAAGAAGCCCGACGACATTCAGGACGGTGAGTCCCCGAAGTGACCGTTCTGTGTTGTTCAGTGTTGTGGATATTATTATTATTATTGTTATTATTATTGTTATTATTATTATGATTGTTATTATTATTGTTATTATTATTGTTATTATTATTGTTATTATTATTATTATGGTTATTATTATTATTGTTATTATGATTATGGTTATTATTATTGTTGTTATTATTATTATTATTATTATTATTATTATGATTGTTATTATTATTATTGTTATTATGATTGTTATTATTATTATTATTATTGTTATTATTATTGTTATTATTATTATGATTGTTATTATTATTATTGTTATTATGATTATGGTTATTATTATTGTTGTTATTATTATTATTATTATTATTATTATTATATTCTGATTCGGATTCTGATTACTACTGTTTGTGGAATCGTGGCCGGTGTATATCTCTTGCGAGCTTTTGTCTTTTGCGAGACGTTTATGGTTGACATTCCCACCACATGTTGAGTGTGATGTTGTTGTAACTTGCGAGGGGCTCTGAGGGGCTCTGAGGGGACGCTGCCCTCTGGTCTCAGTGTCAGACCGTCCGCGTCCACGTCGTCCCGGTCACCTGACACCCAGCAGCGCAGGCCGCCACTCAATAATTCAGTCTGAGGACGTTGGCTGACCCAACAGATGGACACTGTTGCAGTAGGGCACACCGTGTCAGGAATCTCTCAGTGATTTAATATTCATGAGGAATGTGATACTGCAGTTAGGGCATTATTCATGAGAAGGCTTTGGGACCTTGGCTGGGAGAGACAGAGACAATCAGCTGGCTGGGGCATCCAGGAGACATTCATACACCAAGAACTCATTTGCAAGAATATACTTTTTTACTAAATCTAGTTTTATATTCATTCATATATAAATCACACATTGTTGACATTCCTCTGACCTTGTCTGACCTTGTCCTCACTGGATCGAAATTTTACGATGTTTTGCAAACTTGTCTCTGCATTAGTGCCCATTATCTATTTACTGTAGGTGAATATTGGTCAAAACCTCTTTCACCACAAAAGACTTTTAACGTCACTTTGAATTGTATAGTGCGATACACACGGTCTGTTTAGAGAGCACTGTTCCTTTAATATTGCATGCAACATATCTTCCTCTGTTATCTTACTTTGGCTGCGTTTGTAAATTCGCTCTGGAAATCTGATCAGCACTCATGAAATGCCTCTTGTCCAATCAAATGACTTGGTCCCTTTATGACGTTGAACCCGGTGTTGGGCGCTCCACCGCTCTCAGACCGAATTTACGAACACAGCCTTTGTGAATAGATGTCAGCAGGGTTGTGATGACTTGTGTGGTTGTGGTTGAGTTTTGAATATTCAATGGGATATCATAATATCTTCAAACCTTTTCCCCCAAATTGCATAACCCAAACCATGTCCGTGGTAAGTGAGAGACACGCATGCCTCTTGAGTTTCAATAAGCATCCAGTCTGGTCTGCAGTCCATCTACAGTTCTACACCATGTTCCCCACATGCTTCTCCTCCAATGGGGTTGTTAAGTCGTGACGTGTTTCCGGGTCCAAAGTTGGCTGAGGCGCTCTCTTCGAAATGCCGCAGTAATGATAATAATTCATTATATTTGTATAGCGCTTTTCCGAGGCTCAAAGACGCTGACAAATATGGGAAAAATGGGAAAGTGCTGTGTCCCTTGTTGTATGAATAGATCCCGGTCTAAAAAACTATTGAACTGTCATTCTACCGCTTTAGTACACTGGTACTCTGGTGCAGGGATTTTTTTTATTTGGACCCGGAAATTGCTAAACGTCACAAAGTGACGTCAGACTTAACAACCGAATAACTGAAAAAAATAAAAAAGGTGTCTCTGGCTGCTTACTGCCCTTTGTGTCCAGTCATGGTCACACTCTGGACTCCATTTTGGCTTGTGAAGGATTTCCTTTCAGTCAATGACTACGGTTTAAGCTTGTATTAAACCGAAATTCATAACTGTCGCAATGTTCTAATGATGTGCACAAGGGCACCTTCATGTTTGAATGTATTTCCTAATGTAATATGAAATTAACTTTGTGAATGGTCAATATCGACTCAGCAGTTTTTCTAAAACCTTTCTGTGTGAAATGATCTCTCTGTGTGCAGTGTGTTCTATGCATGACATGTTGTTACTAAAAAAACTCATGCCTTTGCCTGAAGTTCATGATTGTTTTGACACATATTCACAAGGTTCATTTAGGTGTTGTGCCTGTTGTTATTACATTTGGTGTGTGGTGTTTGTGAATGACTTCATGCCAGGTTTAAAGATGGTTTTCATTCAGCTTACAGCCTATTCACTAGTCAGTCTCCTCACAATGGCTGTCATCCTATGAACATGATTTCCAGCTCTCCATTTAGTCTGTCTCATTCATTTAGACACCACAGAACGACATGAGCATAAAATTCAACCTTCCACTGTAGATTAAGAAACAAGAACAAGTGCTTCATGTTACAGTTAAATCAGCACTGTAACATACTGCCATTTCATTTGTCATGCTTCCTGCTAAAAAACAACAACAACTGCCATTTCACCAGCATGCACAATTTTGCGATGATTTCTCAGAAGATATCTTTTGGTAATCAGAGGCTCTGTCTGCTTCTTCTTTCCTTCATTTCTTAATATTTGACCTTCCTGCCTCAGATGATGAACCAGCCGGGCCAATGTAAGTGCAACCCAGCGATATTTATGTAGAGCTGTGTTTAGCAAAGTATTATATTTATTTTGATGTAGCTGTTAAACCACATTGCTCTAAGGAATACAGCACTCTACAAACATGTTACATCTAAAGTAGGCCCTAATGTTTGCCCCAGGTCAGATATTAGCCTAATTGTATTATTTGTTTATCCGGTTTTAGGAAAACTAATTCCACCAACAACCACAAAGACAAGAACCTGCGCCAGAGGAACACAAACTGATCCGATTGTCCAGTAAGTAAGTGTTTGTCATCTCGCCAGAAGGAAATTAACTGTCAATCAATCTTACAACCATTACACACACGCAATTGAATGGGAAAGTGCCTCCAAACTTTTGACTGGTACTGTATGTCTATTAGATGATTTAATAATCCGTAAAAAAATAGCCAAATCGTACGTGACATCTTCCCTGAAATAATGTGTGTGTCTTGATGGACTTAAACAGTAGAACACACTAACGACGGGTGCTTTTTCTTCATTTACAGATTGTAACATATACAGAACGTATGTATTGACCACATGAAGGTAAACAAGAGGGGTCTCATAGCAATTGTTAATAAGAAATATCTGCCATTAAGAATGGAGGAGAAGGAGGAGCTATATGTTTTTACTCTAGGAGGCATGCCTTATGATTTAATAGTATGAAGGTGACGGGCCCATGGTGTCCTAATTCATAATGAAAGTATACGCATTATAACCATTGTTGCTGCATGCAGTTGTTGACGTTTATTTATGCATTTTTATTTTCTTATTCTAATCAGGTAATTTTCCATTTTGAAGAATTCTGAAGTAATGCACGCATGCAAGACATGAACCTTCTGTTTGATACAGAAATTGCTTTTCTTTTCTTTCTTTTTTTGAGTGTGGCTTCATGTAGATAATTAATATTTGTGTTCAAGGAGGATTTCGAACTTTGCAATGTAAAAGAAATATGCCACCATAATCTGGTATGACAGTTTTGTACAGTTTATCATTCCCACTGTATACCATTTTATAATTGGTACTCGTTTAACATTTGATCAAATGATATCAATTACATTTAAGGGCTTTGCAATGTCCCTCTTAATTATGATTGAGAATTCATCTATTTTACTGTACTGTATGTATGTATCAAATCACTGAATAGGCCTATAACTAATACATGTAGTAATATGAAGAATATTCCTATGATGCACTTAAATGTGGAAAAGAATGAAAAATCTGTATAAACTTAATTTAGTAACCGTTATCTTACCCTTAACCTATTACTTTTGATTTCATGTATGTGTATTGTATAGCATGGCTATTATCCTATGCAATTATTATCCATATTGATATATTGAAAAAGTATTGCCGCTTATGATTTTTCTCAGTAATAAAGCTTTAATATAGTAGGATCACCTTTAGAGCGTTGGTAACATGCAGCCGCATGCATTCTCTATAGCTACAGTAGAGGGCAGTGCAAGAGGACCGTTGTCAGGATTGACACACATAAAGCAATCCCAAGATCCCAAGTCA
>NC_137684.1:2162500-2170000 GCF_963989245.1 Nansenia antarctica
TATAACTCTCACAGGGCACATGTGATATTATATTATGATAAAAGCATTACAATTCCACTAAATGTGAGCTTTAATTTACAGTAACACATACAGTGAGTGTAAAGGACGTAAGGCTAACTTACAAGTTTGCGCATAACCAAGGTGTTAACATAAAATGTAATTGCCCGGCAATGTCCAAAGCTACTATTTGATTAGATGCAATAGATAAAAAACCAATATGAGAGCAGCTTCTCTGTGGTCATTAAGGCAACACACTGCCAGTCGATACCTTCACCCCTAACTTCTATCATAGGCTACCTGTTTGCTGTATGTGCTTTTCGTTTTTAGTGATTTATTTATTTATTTGATTATTGATTGTGTTCTCCACAGATGTAAAGTGTATTTGAGTACAGAGAAAGGCTCTATACAAAATACATGTAGGCCTATTATTATTATTATTATTATTATTAATATTATTATTATATGCAACATTCTCTTTGAGGTAGCTAATGCTGACCGTGTTTCTGAGTCTACCAGAACTTACTATTCTCCCAAAGATGTGTGTGTGTTTGTTTTTTATTTGTTTGTATTTTGTATGTGTGTGTGTGTGTGTGTGCGTGTGTGTGTGCGTGTGTGTGTGTGTGTGTGTGTGTGTGTGTGTCTGTCTGTGAATGTGTGTGTGTGTCTGTGTATGTGTGTATGTGCATGTGTGTGCATGTATGTGTATGTGTGTGAGAGAGCCAGGCGGTCTATATGCAGTCCTGTTCATTGTGTAATATAGAAACCAGGGTGTTCCTGTTGTTGAAGGCAGAAAGAGGTTTTCATAACATTTAACCTTGAGCTCTGCTCTCATCACATTTTCACCGGTCAGTAGTACTCTGATGTATGTCACAGACACTTTTTTTTTCCACTCATCTGAATTACACTTTTTTATATAATTTAGTGAGGGCAATGGATTACAGAGAGCAGTGCAGCAGGGGCCTTGAAAATGGGGTAATCAAAATAGGGTAACATGACCATTCAAGATATTAGAAGCACACATCAGAGGAGATTATTACAATACAATTAGTCTAATGGAGCAGAGACGATAGGAGACGAGAGGATGGGGAGGGGGCAGCGCTGGCCACGCACAGCAGAGTGATTGAAATGATGTGAGTGAGAAATCAGGATAACGCATAACTCCACCGGCAGACCAGCTGTCAACACAGTGGTGTCTTTCAGGTGTCACTACGTCGCTTAGGCAACAACTGACAGTTGGTGGAGAAAGAGTTGCTACGGTAACATGGTGAAGCTAACTGCTAACTAGCTGAAGTTGTTTGTATGCAAAGATATCGTTTTTAGTATTAAGTATCGTGGTCCTCTGAGGTTCAGTTGGTAGAGCCTTGCGCTAACAAGGCTTACGTTGTGGGTTCGATTCCCGCTGGGACCATATATACTGAATAATGTAAGCACTCACCGCAATAAGTCACTTTGGATAAAAACGTCAGCTAAATGGCGTATGTTCTTATATAGTATGATGATTGTAAGCATCCTACTTGGAATAGTGAATCAGTACTGTAGTTCTGACATTATTATCACGTATCATAATGATAATGATAAATAGTGAATAATCTCCTCTCTACACTGTGTGCAGTACCTTCCCATAGGTGCGCTGCTGTCCTGTGCAGTAGCTTTCCACACAGTTTTAGACCACAATAGATTTGTCTTGCTTGTAACCTCTCGCACATCTGGATGAGTCCATGTCATATCCTCATCTCTGAGAGTAGAATCAGCAGTAGTGAGTGACTACTACACTGCAAAAAGTACATCTAAGTAAGATTAAAGATCTTAAATCAAGGCAATATATGCTTGTTTTTTGTCTGACAGCTAGATAGTTTACTACTTTAAGAAAATCGTGAAAGATTTTCCTGTTCTGTTGGCAGATTATTTTGCTTATTTGAATCAATCCCCCCTTGTTTTTGAAAGCTGACTTTTTGCAGTGTAGGGATGAGTACCACTCTCTCTAGAGATGTTCTAATTGGTTGGATTCCTCTCGGTTGTAGAACGGTACACACACAAACTGTACACGTTGCTAAATAGATTGCTAAATGCTAGCCAGGTTGACAGGTGTGTAAGCAGGTGTGTAAGCCGTTAATCTGATTGGTTAGTTTCCTCTAGGTTGTAGAACGACACACACACACACACACACACACACACACACACACACACACACACACACACACTGTAAGCATTGCTAAATAGATTGCTAAACGCTGGTCAGGTTGACCTGACATTGAACAGGTGTGTAAGCCATTGAGCTGAATGCATAATGTAGAGCATAGAGACTCGGCTGCTCTGGCCACTAGAGATAAGTATTCGCCACAAATGTGATCCCTTTTTCAGCTGTCCTGATTGGTCTAAGCTTCTTTCACCATTTTAAGCCTTTTTGTGTTCACTTGGCCTGCAACTCTGACAGTTGCACACACACACACACACACACACTCACACGGCCCACACGCCATAAGAATCCTCTTTCTGTCAATCTATAGATCCCCAGCTACAGTACGCCTCTGTCCCCAGTCCACCTGTCCTTTTCACCCTGTGTGTGACGCCTCTGTCCTCAGTCCACCTGTCCTCTTCACCCTGTGTGCCTCTGTCCCCAGTCCACCTGTCCTCTTAACCCTGTGTGTGACGCCTCTGTCCCCAGTCCACCTGTCCTCTTAACCCTGTGTGCCTCTGTCCCCAGTCCACCTGTCCTCTTAACCCTGTGTGTGACAGCAGCTGGTGAAAGGGGGAGTCGGCAACCGACTAAATGTTCAGGCTTTTATTCTGAAAAATGTAAATAAACGTCAACGTTGTCGAAAAATCAATGACACACTCGCTAGTCAAGCCAAAACATTTCAATGCAATGGATTCGGTGAGTAATCCCCACTACTCTACACTAACTAGGTAGTAGTGGGGATTACTCACCGAATCCATTGCATTGAAATGTTTTGGCTTGACTAGCGAGTGTGTCATTGATTTTCAAATGTATTTAAAATTTTCGGAATAAAAGTCGGAACATTTTGATTGGTTGCCGACTTGTTCCCGCTTTCACCAGCTGCTGTCACGTATACAGATGCAAGATGGATGCCCACCATCAGATGCCAACATCCCAATCACATAGGGGACAAGATGGATGCCCGCTATCAGATGCCACAGCACGGGTTTAGGTGCCGTGACTTCATGGGCTCCAGTTTAGTGGTGGTCGGTACATGGGATTGTGGTTGGAGAGTTCTGTACGCACAGTCAGCTAATGGCGCGGGCCAGTGTATGTTCCTGCAGTGTACGTTCATGTAGTGTAGTATTGTTACTTTTTTTTGGTCCAGCTGTCCCTGCGCTCCTGCTCCAGGATGACGTGTATGAAGCGCTAATGCTAACTACTCAACATCTGGCTGCTGAGAGCTGAGTCCTGGACATGACATGGATTCCCGGGAGATAACGTTGGATTTAGCCAGAGAGGGGAAGTGCAATTAGGACCAGTGTGTCAGCGCAGAGAGACGACAGGCAGATCAGAACAGAGGGATGCAAATGCTTTGTTTGGCAGGGAACCACACGAAAGCTGATTAGAGCAAATGGCTGGCCTGCCCTCTTGTGTGTGGGGCTTTTTTGCGCGGCTGTTATGTCCTCTGGTTGTTGGATATTAGTGATGACAATGTAGACTATAAGGGCGCGGAGGTACTACCTAGAACCATCAAGCGTTCTTCAAGGCTACCCCCTTTAGATTAGAAGGTTCTAAACGGACTCCAAAAGGCTTCTAAATGGAATACGAAAGGGTTCCACGCGGAACCCGTGAGGGTTCTTCAAAGGGTTCTCCCACAGGGACAGCCCAAGAACCCTTTTGGAAGCCTTTTCCTTGTCTGCAGGCCTATGCAAGCAACAGTGTGTCTATTTAATTGCATACTCATCAGCGGTAGTCTGCCTTCTCCTCATCCAGTATGCATAGGGAACCTCATTTGAAAACAATTCACATCACACTGGCAGTAACATAGTTATTGTCCCCGTGGCACTAGGCTTAATTTGTTATTAATTTGAGGTTTGTGGTAGAAAGAGATGTCTGTGTTATTACTACAGATGCTTCCTAACATCTGACATCATCGGTGGTTGACTGGCACAGAAACGTAGAGGTGAATCCATTCCAAGGGCAGGGTTAGTGGGGACTGCAGATTTCCCTGTAGATCGTCTGTTCTTTGTGCTTCTTGGTCCTGAAAACAACAAATGAATAAGGAAGTGAATATCCATATCCATGATCCCGAGAGAATGTTTTTTATGACCTGTAACCACCAGCAGTTGTTATTGAGATCCACGTTATTGAGATCCACATCTTTTCTCACTAGTTTATATACCGGTATATATATATATATATATATATATATATATATATATATATATATATATTCTATATGCTGTGCTACATCTATAGGCAGCCTTAACGTGGGTAATGCATGCATTCCCATAGGGCAGGTTCAAAACAGCGACCCATGCTCTCCCTGCAATCCATACTGGGCTGGGGGTGTATCATGCTCCTGCAGGATCGATCACTGGTTAATTACAACAGGAGAATGGACCGGAATACACAACCACACACATGCTGGCTGAAAAACAAATACCTCTGTGCTTGGCGTGCTCCCTTCAAAATTCAAATACCCACGTTTTCAAGAGTAGTTGGGACTAAGTGAAGACCCAGCTCTTCAGGCTACACCCTAACCCTAGGTGCTACACCTTAACCCTAACCCTGAGACCTCTTGAGCCCCTCTACCCCCTGTAGAGTTTCTCTACTGTAAAAAAATCAATTAAAAATCTAATTCTTCCTTCTTTTAGCTGACTGCCAATACAAATTATGCGCTATGACTAATGGATAGATAATTCACCTAGATAGTTCACTACTTACACCTAGACAAATGTATTTGTTGTAAGTCGCTTTGGTGTCTGCTAAATGTCTAAAATGTAATGTAATGTAATTGGTTATTGCATACATTTGTACATTTTACTTGAGTAGAAGTAAATATGTTTTAAATAATAATAATAATAATAATAATATTACTAATAAAGTATAATTTGTATAATTTGTATAATTTCTATTAGAATTAGAATTAGAATCATTTTTTTCTGCACACACAAACACACACACACACACACACACACACACACACACACACGCGCACACACACACACACACACACACACACACACACACACACACACACACACACACACACACTGTATTTGTCTTTAAACCTATCTATTAATCCATTGTGTCCATTGTGATCTTTAGTAAGTACAGTCATAGCTAAATGAATAATAGCATACTGTATTTTCTTCAGGTGTTACCAAGGCCAATGAAAAGTGTGTGCTTCCCTTCACTCTGCAGTAGGTGACATTGGCGTGCTGTTAACTCCAAGGTTGTCTTTCTGTGGGACTGTTAACTACAAGGTTGTCTCTCTGTGGTCTGTTAACTACAAGGTTGTCTCTCTGTGGTCTGTTAACTACAAGGTTGTCTTTCTGTGGTCTGTTAACCCTAGGTTAACCCTACAAGGTTGTCTCTCTGTGGTCTGTTAACTACAAGGTTGTCTCTCTGTGGGACTGTTAACTACAAGGTTGTCTCTCTGTGGTCGGTCCTCCTGCAGGTTCTACTGGGACCTGATCATGCTGCTGCTGATGGTGGGCAACCTGATCATCATCCCCGTGGGCATCACCTTCTTCAAGGACGAGCACACACTCCCCTGGATCATCTTCAACGTGGTCTCCGACACCTTCTTCCTGTTCGACCTGGTGCTCAACTTCCGCACGGGCATCGTGAAGGAGGACGACACGGAGATCGTCCTGGACCCGCAGCAGATCAAGATCAAGTACCTGAGGAGCTGGTTCATCGTGGACTTCCTCTCCTCCATCCCCGTGGACTACATCTTCCTCATCGTGGAGACGCGCATCGACAAGGAGTTCTACAAGACGGCCCGGGCGCTGAGGATCGTCCGCTTCACTAAGATCCTCAGTCTGCTGAGGCTGCTGCGTCTCTCTAGGCTCATCCGCTACATCCACCAGTGGGAGGAGGTAAGGAGCAGTGGTGAGGCTGGTGGAGGTTACATTTTACATTGACATTTTTGCCATTTAGCGGACGCCTTGTTCCAAAGCGACTTACACTCGATACATTTGACTAAGCAAGTGAATGATCGATCCACCGGTCGTAATCTAGCTCAGACCCGGGGCCATTGGCAGTCTCTGTGATAGAAGGAAAAATCTACTTCTATCACCATCTTCTAAACCTAGACTTTTTTATTTTATTTTATTTTTTATTTTATTTTATTATATAGCACTGGAGAAACAGAGAAACAGACATATTAGGGGACACAGTAAAGGGGAAAAAGCGGGTGTCTTCAGGAGACGCAGTGATGGGGGGCAGTAGAAGTCTCAGGAGGAGCAGTTAAGGTGTAACCTGAAGAGATGGGTCTTCAGTCTCCGACGGAAGATGGGTAGTGACTCTGCAGTTCTGACAGCCGTGGTAGAAATCGGAGGACTGTAAATAAATAAAAAATCTTTTAGCATCATGACTGACAATGGTCCCTGGCTCTAGCATAGATTACCTTTTCGTGCTATGACTGACTTAGACAAATGTATTTGTTGTAAGTCGCTTTGGATAAAGGCGTCTGCTAAATGCCCAAAATGTAAAATGTATGAATGAATGGGTTCATTGTAATGCATGGGATGGAATTCCTCATTCCATTCCGTGCATTTACGATGAGCCGTCCTCCGATTGTTCTACCTCCACCAGCCTCCGCCGGGAAGGAGGGAGGCTGGGTTTGAGGACGAGCCCGTCGTAGCAAATGTGTCACAATGTCCTTTTCAATGCAGACAGATAAATAGAGGCAAAAGAAGGCAGGAGAGAAGCTAAAAATAATGTGTCACCCCTTAACCTGGCTCAGCTGCATTACCTTTTTAAAAGTGCTCACTCCTGTTGTGTGTGACGCCATCACATCATCACGTGGGGCCCACATACATGGTCACTTTACTCTGAGAGAGTAGAGGAGGGACCATTCTCAGAATGATTTTTCACTGTAAGTACAATTTAATTCCCACACCCCAAGGTCGTGTACCATGTGGGCCATTAGTGACGCTTGCAGATGATGATGATGAAGATGATGATGATGATGACATAACTCCATAGTGCATAGGTGGTCTATAGCAGATTAAGAACAACAATGCGGTCTGGAAGAGGACTGGCCACGCATAGCACCTACTGCACTTTACAAATCCACCCAGTCCACGGGAGCAAATTGAAATTGTGCATTTGTTTACTTATTATTAAATACATGTCTGCCTGCTTAGGCTCCGCTAATGTTCATAATCTCTCTCATAGATTTTCCATATGACCTACGACCTGGCCAGCGCCATGGTGCGCATCGTCAACCTGATCGCCATGATGCTGCTGCTGTGTCACTGGGACGGCTGTCTGCAGTTCCTGGTTCCCATGCTGCAGGACTTCCCCTCCGACTGCTGGGTGACCAG